>NW_004443948.1:31016004-31027929 GCF_000243295.1 Trichechus manatus latirostris | reverse complement strand
ACTCAAGGAACAGAGGGAGATCCCTCTATAATTGTGTCATGCTATAAAACAACGTAATTATTAAATGATACAGTGAGATGATAAAATGAGATGAAAAGACAGATTGCAGAACTAAGGCAATAAATTAATGCTCAAATCATTATCTTTTCTGAACTAACAAATATATTAGAACTAGCAAGGAACCAAATAGATATTCCTAAAGAGCAAATTACTGACGTGGAAATTTTTAAACAAAGACAATGAATGCAGACTTAAAAAAAAAAAGACATTCAAGATATTACAGAAGAGTTAAATGATACATAAGGCAAAGATAATCCATCTTAAGAAATATTAGTGTCTGTGAGTTAGGGAATTCAACAAATTGAACAAATGTATATATATATATGTGTGTGTGTGTGTGTGTCGTAAGTTAAAATACAAGAAAAAAAAATACCCTGAAATTCAAAGAAAAACTGAAGTGGAAGCATGAAAGAGCACATTATGACTGAGCACATCACACGTGATAAAGGACTGTCCACTGAGACCCATCTACTAGACTATTGACCATCAAACATAAAGAATTACATAGGCATTCAGAAAAACAGAGCAAATCATCCACACGCACACACAAAATCAGGGTGCTCTTAGACGTTTCCATGACACCATTTAATGCCAGATGACCATGGAATATGTATTAAATTCTTAGGGAAAGAAAATGTGACCCAAGAGTATTATATCGAGCTAAGAAGTTGTTCATCTATAAAAGCATCAAACAGACATTCTTGAACATAAAAGAAATGAGGGACAAGCACCCATGAACCCCTTAATGGCAATGAAATCTGATCAATTAATAGGCTAATGAAATGAAGAACTCAACACTGAAGAAGCCATAGTAAAGAAGTGGTGCTAAGCATCAAATACATTGTACTGTTTTTCAATTTTCCTGTATGTTAGAAAATGTTCATATTAAGACGTTGGAGGAAAAAGATTAAATGCAATAACAAGTGTAATAATAAGTATTGTGAGTACTATGTTTTATGAGGATGGTGAAGCTGAGTGATAGATGGTACCGTCTATGTAATTGAGAAAGCATCCAGTCTCAATCCCTTAGGAGTAATACTGAGCATAAAGTGTGGGGAGAGCACCTCTCAGCAGTCTCCCACCCCACCATGGTGCAGGCAGACTTGTATCTAAAATAATTTTTGAAATTTAAAAAAGGTTACTTTTGGTAAGTGGGAAAGTTGAGAATATGGGACAGGACCAGAGCCTTGGGATGGGATAAAACCATCAAAGGGGCCATTAGGCTACTCAGTAATACATCTTCTTAAAAATTTGTTTGCAATACTCCCCTAGAAAAATTAAAAATGCATGACTCTGTTCTTGGAGATATCATCTACTGTCATCATTGTGTGATGTGATAGAAAGATCATTTAACCAAATGTCCGGGAAGTTGAGCTTGTAGTTCATTATATTGTATTATCTATAGATATAATATACAACCTATGGATTAAATTTTAAAAATCATGTGATAATTTCAACAGGGGCCATCTTAGTCTAGGTTCTCTAGAGGAGTGCATAGAGAGAAATTTACTTCAAGGAAAGGGTTCACACAATTGTGAGGGCTGGCAAGTCCCACATCCACGAGTCAGGCAGTAGGCTGAAGGCTTCTTCTGCTGGCTCACGTGCTTACAGGGGCTGGCAAACCCAAAATCTGCAGGTCAGGAGGCAGGCTGGAAGCCTCTGCTGACTCTTGGGGCTGTAGAGACTGACAAATTCAAAATCTGCAGGTCAGGCAGAAGGTAAAGACTTCTGCAGGCTTACATCCCAAGAGCAGCAGGTCAGGTGACAAGAAGAGTGCAGCGTAAAGAGAGAGAGAGAGCTTTGCCAGAACATCCATTTATATACTGGAGGCAGGCCACACTTCCAAGGGAACTTCCCTTTCAGCTGATTGGCAGCTCATATCAGATCACAAAATGGAAGATGATTGCATAGTGTCTGCCAAATCACGGAGAATCATAGCCTAGCGAAGTTCACACATAACATTAGCCATCACAGATACCCCAAACATGTCTAAGAAATAAAAATAATATTAGGAAAGAAGGAACTGAAAGATCATTATATATAATTAGAATAATTGCATAACTAAAAAAAGGCAATGAATCAGCCTTTAGAAATTAATTACCAATTAGAAATAACAAAATAATTTAGTAAAATGAAAAGATAAGGCATCTAAAAAGTCCATAGAAGTTTTGCATTCTGTTATAGGTAGCTAAAATATAATAATAAAGGAAATCTATTCTTAATAATAATAAAATTATAGACTATTAATGAAAAAGTTCAATGAAAGATATATAGAACTTTTATGATAAAAAATTTTAAGTAACAAATATAAAGGAAATTTTTAGCATACAGAGAGTTATAATTTACTTCTAGATAAAGAGATTAATATATTCTCAAGGTTAATTTATAGATATATTGTTACCCCATTTAAATTCTCATTAAAAGGTGGTAGGGAGATAATGAAATGCTTCTAAAATTGATTTTGGAAAATCACTTAGAATAATTGGAATATCACAGAAACATTGAAAAGAGGAAATACCACAGGCTTTTAAAAACATGGCAAAAGAAAAGTATTGCTGTTGTTACATGCTGTCGAGTCAGTTGGCTCATAGCAACCCTACGTACAACAGAAGGAAACACTGCTTGATTCTCTGCCATCTTCACAATGGTTGCTATGTTTGAGCCCATGGTTACAGCCACTATGTCAGTCCATCTCGTTGAGTGTCTTACTCATTTTCACTGACCCTTTACTTTACTAAGCATGATGTCCTTCTCCAGGGACTTGTTCCTCCTAAAAACACGTCCAAAGTAAGTGAGACAGACTCTCACCATCCTCACTTCTAAGGAGCATTCTGGCTGTACAGATTTTTCCATTCTTTTGGCAGTTCATGGTATATTCGATACTCTTCGCCAACACCATAATTCAAAGGCGTCAATTCTTTCTTCAGTCTTCCTTATCCTTGTCCAGCTTTTGTATGCATATGAGGTGATTGAAAACACCGTGGCTTGGGTCAAATACACCTGAGTCTTCAAGGTGACATCTTTGCTTTTCAACGCTTTAAAGAGGTCTTTTGCAGCAGATTTGCCCGATACAACAAGTCTTGATTTCTTGACTGCTGCTTCCGTGGGTGTTGACTGTGGATCCAACTAAAATGAAATCCTTGACAACTTCAATATTTTCTCTGTTTATCATGATGTTGCTTATTGGTCCAGTTGTGAGGACTTTTGTTTTCTTTATGTTGAGGTGTAATCCCTACTGAAGGCTGTAGTCTTTGATCTTCATCAATAAGTGCTTTAAGTCTTCGATTTCAGCAAGCAAGGTTGTGTCATCTACATATCGCAGGTTGTTAATGAGTCTTTCTCCAATCCTGATGCTGCATTCTTCTTCATATAGTCCAGCTTCTCAGATTATTTGCTCAATATGCAGATTGAATAGGAAAGCATTAGAAGAATTAAGTTCTATCACATATTAAAACATATTACAAAACAACAATTATAAAAACAGTTTGGTTCTGTGCAAAAATAGAAATAAGATAAGTAGTACAGAATAGAGAAGTCAGAAACTGACTCAGCTTTTTATAAAAACATAATATTAGTAAAGCAATGTTTTGAAAAATATGAGAAAAGGAAATACTATTAACAAATTATTTTGATAAAGGAAGACAGCAATTTAAAAGAAATCAATTTAGATCTTTACTTTGTCATTAATTAAAATTAATTAGTTAATTTTAACAAATTCATAAAATTAGAATAATTAAAATATCTGCTATATCTACTTAAGAATGATAACTTTCTCAAGCTAAATACCCAGGTAAAATAACAAAAGATTAACAAATTTATATACATAAAATTTAAAACTTTTAAAAAACAAAAAATAACTCAACTGAAAAGGAAACCAATAAACTATTTGATATTAAATACGCCAAATATTTATTTCTATAGTATATAATCTCTCATTAAAATGTTTAAGAAAGGCAGCAATAACCTAGTATTAGAATTGAAAATAGGCAACAATTCATACATGAAAAACACAAATACATTTAAACAAACAAATGGAAATATGTTCATCCTCACTAAACATCAATGACGTGCAAATTGAAGCAAACTTGAAATACTAGCATGCATCTACAAATTAGAAAACATTTCTGGTAAAAACACACAAATTTAATGAGGACATTATCACACTAGAACGTTTCTGCACAATTGGCAACATTGCAAACTGGTATAACTGATTTGAAGGGCAATATTACAGAATGAATACCTTGAATATCAAAAGCCATAATTTTTTTTTTTTTCTGTTTTTACCACTCTTGGGAGATAATGGAATAGACATAAGCTTTGAGGCCAAATATATATGAGCTCCATTTCTGGTATTATGTCTCAGACTCACTTTTCTTCATCTATTAGAAGGTGATAATAATAACTACCACTAAGATGTCTGTGAATATTAAATGATAATGACACCTATAAAATACCTACCACAATGCCTAGCACATTGTAGAAACTAAATAGATTGTACTGATTATGTGTTTTCTCTCCTCTTTTTTGCTCCTCTCTCACACCCCAATACTTACCATTCCCCCACAACACACACACACAAACATGAGTGCACATGTACACAAAGGCACAGGAAAATTTAGTTTAAAGAAATAATTTAATCAAACAAAGCCTTGTGCCATTGAGAACTGAGGGGGAAATGGAAGGCTATTCCCGTAACACTGTCTAGACCACTCAAAGCGATCGGGAGCTCTCTAGTTACAAACGCAACCATCTAAGAAAGGCAGAGCCCAAAGGGAGACTGAGGATGAGGGAAATCTTGCCAAGTCTGGCAGACAACACCCAGGGCCAGGGTCAAGGATAGGCTCAAACCAGCCCTAACCCATTGCCACAAGCACAAACAATCCTCTCTCCATACACCTAGACTCCATCTTAGAGAAAGAAGCTTAGGGAGAGAAGGCTGTCTTGAGACATTAAAAATTATCACACAACAGAGTCTGGACTCTTCTTAGTGGGATTATTATTCATCAGATTGGCCTAAACTTTAAACTGACTTGCACAATTAGGTAACTTTTCCCTCCACTGATCAGCAAATGTGTTCTCAAGAAAAAGGCTAGATCAGTTGAGAAAAAAAATTTTTCCTCTGCCCATCAAAGTTCTAGAACAAGTTAAATTTGTAAATGTTGCCTGTGAAAGCCCCCTGAAGAAACTAAAGAGCAGGTGAATTTAAGACATTATTGTTACTAGACTTGCTCAGCTCTCTTGTCCTGTTTTCAAGTTGATGCTTCCAAAGTAGGTTTAGAGTCTAATAGTGTGCAGCCGCAATGTGTGGGACATTCAGTACAAGTTGTGAAAGCCTTTTTTTTTGTTTTCAGGATGAATTCTTAGAATCTGAGAATTGTAAGATTATTGATTCTTATTGCTGATGACGATTCATATTTTTACTCCTGAAATGACAGCAAAAGATTATAGATTTCTAAAGTCCCTGACTTGTGATGTTCTCTCACAGTACATGCAACCTGATGTCTGGAAGGCACTAGGGTCCATAGATGAGGGGAAGTCTCTTTTCTCTCTGCTTATTCAGGCTTTTAGAGAACGCGTACAGAGCCCAGTTTTGAGTCTCCTACTGATGTTTTCTCAGCTTCTGTTGCTGCCTTCCTCCATCTTGTAATTGCTCTCTTGTTTCTTCATTCTATTTATAGCTCTGTTTTTCTCCTACACTGTTGGAATGAGTTCCAGCTGCAACACTCTTTCAAATATTTTGGGGGCAGATAGGGGGGACTCATCTTCTACAAAAATAGCCAACCTCAAAGCAATTCATTTCATTGTCCAGGCCTTTTTATGATTGAAAGAACTTTTTATATTATTCATGAATCTAAACTGATTCATCCATATAATTTAGGTTTTAAGCTTTTAGGTTAAGGACTACAATTTCCCAATGACATTTTCAGTGCTGGATAGAGAGTCTGCACTGAAATTGATGTTCTTTCTTAAAAAAGAAATGTTAGCACTTACTCTACCTTTTCACTGAGGCTGCAGAACTAAAGAAACAGGTTTATATTCTTTCAGGTGGGAAGGATTCTTAATAACCGCCTCAAGTGACAAACGGTTATAGAAAGTGGATTTTGCACTAATGGATTTCTGCTTACTAAAATCACACTTTATGTAAATCAATATAGGGAGACCATTATGTGTGGGTGTACTACTTTTTAAAACTGCTTTTTTGGTCCATTCTGAAAGTAATGTGTGGTTGTTACGGAAAATAACAGAAAAAGGAAAGAAAAAGAAAAAATCAGCCATACTCCTGCCATCCAAAACAATACTAATGTTAGCACTTCGCGAACTGATTCTCTTTTTTTTCTAAGTAGAATTGGGTTGGTTTGTTTACACATTTTTTCCTTTACTTTTTGCTTTGACATTGTTGTGATCATTCTGTGTAAGGAATTTTGTACCTTGCTTTCTTTACCTAAATTCTGGCACGAACCCTTCTCCTATTATAAATTTTTCCTAACGCATTTTAAAATAATTACATAATATCCCACTGGGCAGTAATACCTGACCTTAATTAACGGTCTTACTGTGTGGCGCGATCAAATGGTTTTCAATTTTTCACTATTTGAGCAGAAAGTTTTTTCATTATTTGGGCTTGGTTCCTTAGGATTGGTTCCCATAAATGAAATTATTAGCATAAAGGGAAGAAATATTTGAAAGGTTTTTGGTATATCTTACCAACATGTTTCCAAAAGACTTGCAATAATTTGCACTCCTTCCTACAGAGTAAGGACACGCTCATTCCATTGTACCCTTATCTTACCAGCAGTAAGTGTTCTCAGTTAAAATATATATATATATATATATTTGTTCATTTGCTGGGGAAGAAATAACATTTTATTGTCATTTTAATTTGCAAGGCTTTGATTACTGTGGAGTTAGGAGCTTTTCCACATGTTCATTTATGAGTTTTGCTCATCTTTATGATTTGCTGATAATGATTTTTGCACATTTATTTATTGTGGTTTTAATTTTTTTCTTACTGAATTGTGTTTTTTCATAATAAAGATACTAAACATGATACACAGTTGATTCAAAAAAAGTTTCCCAAGCAATTTGGATGTTTTCATAGGCGTACGTCTTCACTTTGATGGTGTTCACATACATCTCTGCCCTTATGATTTGTTCCATCACTTTTACATTTAGTAAGTCTCTGCTCATCCAGAGATTCAGTGGTTTTCTTCCAAGCTTTATAATGATCTTTTACTTAATTAAAGCCCTGGTGGCGCAGTGGTTAAGTACTACGGCCACTAACCAAAAGGTTGGCAGTTTGAATCCATCAGCCACCCCTTGGAAACCCTGTGGGGCAGTTCTACTCTGTCCTGTAGGGTCAGAATTCAGTCAGTGGCAACAGGTTTGGTTTTTACTTAATCCCTTTAATCCTTGTAGATTTTTGTTTGTTTATGGTATAAAATGAGGAACTAAAGATACATATTTTTTAAAACAGATGCACTGGTTTCCTTGGGCTTCAGTAGCAAATTACCACAAATCGGGTGGCTTAAAACCACAGAAATGGCTTCTCTCACAGTTCGGGAGGTCAAAGGTCCCATGCCAACATGTCAACAGGGTTGGTTCCTTCTGGAGCCTTCATGGCTCTCTCCTAACTTCTGGTTGCCAGAGTCCCTGGCTTTCCTCATCCTGTAGACCCAACGCTCCAAATCTCCGCCTCCATCTTCACGTGGCCGTCTCTCTTCCTTCTCTGTCTTATAAGCACACTGGTTGTGATGGTTAACTTGATGCATCAACTTGGCTAGGCCAGTCATTTTGTCAAAAATTAATCTAGGTAGTAAAAACTGTCTGCCTTGAGCATTATGCTCTTTTAACAATTGTCTACATGGGATCGAATTGACAACAGCCACTCGAAGGATTAGGTAGGAAACTTAGGGGGCAGTGATTTTATGTTACTGAGGGAGGAACACCTCAGAAAAGGAGAGTGAGAATGGTTGCATAACTCAAACAATGTAATCAATATCACTGAATTGTACATGTAGAAACTGTTGAGCTGGTGTATGATTTGCTATGTATATTCTCTACAACAACAAAATAAATTAAAATTGGGGGGAAAAAAAAGATTACAGCCTTGGAAACCCTGTGGGGCAGTTCTACCCTGTCCTACAGGGTCACTAGGAGTCTGGATTGACTCGAAGGCAACAGGTTTAATGAGTTGATTCGTTAACATTGAGCTCACAGCCAACAGCACTATAACTCATACCTGAAAGAAGCTTATCCACAAGGCACATCACAGCCTTCTAGTGCGGAAGAACATTATTAGCACCATGCTTGGGGGTCATTTTAAACAATGAAATCATTAACAGAAAGCACAAAAATGCAAAAAATGTGACCCTAAATAGACTATAAAAAGGACATTTACAGTATGAAAGCTGAAACAAGAAGGCAGAACATCACCTCATTTGACCTCAGCTGGGAATTTCTGGCCAATCTGCACATGTCCACAAATGACCATGAAAGCCCTGCAGATATTGGTTCTGGGGTTACAAATTCTAGTGAGTAGGTGTTATGGATTGAATTGTGTCCCCCAAAAATGTGTGTCAACTTGGCTAGTTCATGATTCCTAGTATTGTATGATCATCCAGCATTTTGTCATCTGATACAATTTTCCTATGTGTTGTAAATCCTACCTCTATGATGTTAATGATGCAGGATTAGAGGCAGTTATATTAATGAGGCAGGACTCAATCTAGAAGATTAGGTCGTGCCTTAAGTCAACCTCTTTTGAGATACAAAAAAAAGAAGTGAGCAGAGAGTCGGAGGGGACCTCATACCACCAAGAAACAAGAGCCAGGAGATTAGCAAGTCCTTTGGATCTGGGATCCCTGAGCTGAGAAGTTCCTAGACCAGGGAAAGATTGATGTCAAGGCCCTTCCTCTAGAGCCGACAGAGAGAGTAGGCCTTTCCCTGGATCTGGTGCCCTGAATTTGGACTTCTAGCCTCCTAGACTGTGAGATAATAAATTTCTGTTTGTTAAAGCCAGCTACTTGTGGTGTTTCTGTTATAGCAGCACTAGATAAGTGAGACAGTAGGCAAATTGCAAATATAAAATCCATGAATATCAAAGATGAACTATATATCCCATTGGTTCTGTTTCTCTGGAGAACCCTGCCTGATACACTGGTCATTGGATTTAGGGCTCCCCCCACCCCAAATATAAGACCATTTCAAATTTAGACCCATACCTTAGCTATATCTGCAAAGACCTTTAGTCCAGATTCCAGGGATTAGGATTTGAACCTATCTTTTTAGGGACAAGATTCACTATAACAGATAACCAGTTGTTCCAACATCATTTATTAAATATTACTTCCTTTAACCATTAGATGCAGTGGCTCTATGTCATCTATTAAAGCTTAAGAAGCCCTGGTGGCACAACAGTTAAGCACTTGGCAGCTAACTAAAAGGTTGGCAGTTCAAACCCAGCCAGCCACACCCAGAGAGAAAGACCTGACGATCTGCTTCTGAAAAGAAAACCTTGTGGGGAAGTTCTACTCTGTCTCACGGGGTCGCTAAGAGTCAAAAATCAACTCGATGGCACCTAACAACAACAACATTTCATGAGGTAGATCTGAGTTATCTGTTTCTATTGTTAATCTATTTCAGGCTACGCTGATTCAAGTATTGTAGCTTTACAATTGTTGCTGTTAGTTGCCTTCGAATCATCTCCAGCTCATGGCGATCATGTGTATCACAGAATAAAATGTCGTCCGGTCCTCTTGCATCTTCATGTTCGTCAGTACATTTGAGTCTATTGTTGTGGCTATTGTGTCCATCCATCTCATGAAAGGTTTCCCTCATTTTCACTGAATCTCTACTTTATCAAACATGATGGACTTTTCTAGTGACTGCTCTTTCCTGATGACATGTCCAAAGTAAGCAAGTTGAAGTCTCACCATCCGCACTTCTAAGGAGCATTCCGGTGGTATTTTTTCTAAGACTGATTTTTTCATTCTTTTGGCAGACAGACCATGGTATATTCAATCAACAGTAAAACCTGCAAAAGCCAGAACCCCTATAAAGTAGAAATCTGTCAGAGAAGGAAAATTCCGATATTTTCTACTAAAATGCGTGATAGAAAAGTGGTAGGACTGCACCCTGTCAAAGGTGAAAAACTTGTGAGACCCGGAATAACAAGACAGTCCTGTTTAGATCCAGTTCTCACAGGTTTCACTGTACTTCCTAACATATGGTAGAGTTCATCACCACTCATTAAAATTCTTTGTTTAACATATTTTTTTATTCTTTTTACAAAGTTTGTTACTTTTTTACACAGTTCCTTCCAAAAAATATCCCATCTGGGATTTTGAGTAATTTTGTTAAACTTAAAATTAGTTTGAGACAAGTTAAGAATTTTATAAACAATAAAATACAGTGACCTTATTTTTCCAGGTCTTGCAAGTTTTCCGCCTATGACAGGATACAGTCTTACCACTTTTCTATCTATCGTTTGTTATGGTGGAAAATATTTGAGTTTTCATTCTCTGACAGGTTTCAGCCTTACAAGGTCAGCTTCACAGGTTTTACTGTAGTATGCATGTCTTCCATTTATTAAAACCTTGTTTTAGGTCTTTGGTAATCTTTGTAGTTTTCTTTATGTGGGTTTATTATTGTTCAGGTTATTTTAATAATTTCAGATTTATGTTGCCCATGTTCATGAACTCTCCATTTCATTATACTGTATAGGCTATGTGGTTATTGAATTTATCAAGAAAAGCTAATAAAATACTTTCATTTTTAACTTACATTCAGCCTTATTATTTGTCCTTTCATAAAGTTAAATATTTCTTTTGATTTTAGGGTTTCTAATAATATAACATGATACATTATAATGTAATCTATATATAATACTTAAATCAATATGTAATATAAATACAACAATATAATATAATCCCAACATATTTAAAGTTCCTAAGCTATTGCTGGCTTCATCCTTTTATATATTTATAACCTCTTAAATATGTTTAATGGTGTCATTGGGTGCTGCAAATGGTTAACGCATTCAGCTGTTAACCTAAAGGCTGGAGGTTCATGTCTACCCAGAGGCACCTCCTGGTGATCAGCTCCCAAAAAATCAGCCATTGAAGACACCATGGTGAACCGTTCTATTCTGATACACACAGGGTCACCGAGTCAGAATGGACTCGAGGGCAATTAGTATTTACGTTTAATATTCACTGTATTGACCAGACATTTCAGATTGCTAGATATATAGTCCTAAGGTTACAAGTTAATTAATTTAATGGAAACTACATTTTTTAATGTTCTAAGAGCAAGCTATAGAAAAGAATACCAATGACAAGTGTTATGGACTGAATTATGTCACTCAAAAATATGTGTGTAAATCCTAACCTCTCTTCCTATGGTTATAACCCCTTTTGGAGATGTGTTGTCTTTATAAAAGAGATATAAAAGAGATTAAACAAGCAAGCAGAGATGAGGGAAATGGAATGCCAAGTCACATGAAGTTCACCCAGGAACAGAAGCTCAGAAGAAACAAGGACTTCCCTCCAGGGTCAACGGAGAGAGAAAGCGTTCCCCTGGAGCCAGCACCCTAAATTCCAACTTCCAGCCTCGAAACTGTGAGAAAATAAATGTCTGTTTGTTAAAGCCACCCACTTGTGGTAGTTGTTATAGCAGCACTAGATAATTAAGACAATAAATCTCCTTAAAATATGAAGTATTTTACCAGTAAGGAAAACGATGAAAAGGAAATCAGGAAAACAATACTATTTTCAATAGCCCCTAAAAAGATAAAATACTTAGGAATAAATCTGACCAGGGATGTAAAAGACCTATACAAAGAAAACTACAAAACACTACTGCATG
>NW_004443948.1:30997070-31015904 GCF_000243295.1 Trichechus manatus latirostris | reverse complement strand
TTGTGGGGTTGTTAACCAATGTCCTAAAACAATATGTGTACTACTGTTTCATGAGAAACCCTTTGTTCTGTAAGCCTTCACCTGAAGTACAATAAAAAATAAAAAGAGAGAAGTATTTTGTTGTGAAGGAAAAGATTCTTTTATAATTCACAAGCTCCACATATAAAGAGTACTTAAAATGAAACCCATTTATGGTATTACATGCAAAATACCATTTACTGGAACCATACTGAAACTTTACAATCAAAATTACAATTTCAAAGATTTCCTTGAACACTTCAATTGATTCTAACTGGTTGACGTCCTAACCATACATATGAGATTATAAAAATTTGCAGTGGGTGCAAACATGTGGGGGAAAAAAATACACCCACTTTAATGTATTATGAACTGTAACTCACACAGAATTTACAGATTAATACCATAGTATTCAAAATTGATTTGAATAATTTTCATATTAGATCTTTTTTAGAAAACGAAGAAAATACTTTGGTAACCCTGGGGTATAATCAAACATGAAAAGAAAGCAAACGTTTCTAGATAAAGCAGAAAACAAGTATATCTGGTAAATATCTGAAGGGCTGCAGAGGGCTGCCTCTAGAAAATCGTCATAAACATACAAAAAGTCACAGAAAGGCCAGGTAGCAGAATTTGGTGGGTAGAGACATATGAAAGCGGTCTTTGGTGGATTGTTCCTGGATGGCGCGAGCAGATTGTACTCGACTGCTAACCAAAAGTTTAGCAGTTCAAACCTACCCAGCAGTGCTGCGGAAGAAAGGCCTCTCGATCTGCTTCCATAAAGACTGCAGCCAAGAAAACTCTATGGAGCAGTTCTACTCTATAACACATTGGGACGCCACAAGTCGAAATCAGCTCTGTAGCAACAGGTTGGGCGGGCTTTTTTTTTGGTGGAATCCAGGAACAAGTAAGTACCAGGATCTTAAAAGGTAGCCCTTCCTGTCTCACATTTTCACCTGAGACCGTAAGCAGAGAAGGTCCCTTGCCACGAGTAACCAGGTGCCATTGAGTCCATTCCAACTCATGCTGGGCGACCCCATACGTGCAGAGTAGAACTGCTCCACCGGGTTTTCAAGGCTGTGATCTTTCAGAAGCAGATCATCAGCCCTTTCTTCTGAAGCATGTCTGGGTGAATTTGAATCACCAACCTTTCAGTTAATTGTTGAGCACTTAACCGTTTGTGCCACTCAGGTGCTCCATATCCCCTGACAAGTACTCTCAAAATTCTAAAGTGACATGCAAGACCATGTAGGTAGGATTTGCAAAGGAGTGACCACAGACCTGTTCTGATAGCTTTCACCCCGGCCAGACTATAGAAGAGAAAGCTAAGAATGCTGCCTGAGGAGGCTGAAATGATGGGGAGGCTGAGAACGCGTCGGAGCACTGTGCTGCTTCCCTCCCCCCGCCTGTAGAGAAGCTCACCCTAAGCCAAGTGAAAGGAAGATGCAGTAAGACAACCACTGAGAGGATGTGTGTCCCTTAAACTTTGTTGTTATTGGTTGCCATAGAGCTGACTCCTATTCATGGCAACCTTATATCTAACAGAACAAAACTCTTCCCTTTCCTGTGCCATTTTCATGATCGTTGATATGTTTGAGTCCATTAGTACAGCTATATATCTATATTACATTGATGCCTTTGAATTCTGGTGTTGGTGAAGAATACTGAGTCTACCATGGACTGCCAGAAGAACAAACAAGTCTGTCTTGGAAGAAGTACAGCCAGAGTGCTCTTTATAAACAAGGATGGTGAAACTACGTTCCACATACTTTGGACATGTTATCAAGAGGGACCGGTTCCTGGAGAAGGACATCATGCTTGGTAAAGTGGAGGGTCAGCAAAATGAGGAAGACCCTCAGTGAGATGGACTGACACAGTGGCTGCAACGATGGGCTCAAGTATAACAAGGATTGTGAAGGTGGCGCAGGACTGGACAGTGTTCCATTCTGTTGTACACGGGGTCAATATGAGTTGAAACCGACTCGAGGGCACCTAACAACACCACGGTGGCTACTGTGTAGTGCCTTCCAACCTAGGGGGTTCCTCTCGCAGCACTGTATCAAACAATGTTCTGTTGTGATCCGTAGAGTTTTCACGGGCTAATCTTTGGAAGTAGATCACTAGGCCTTTCTTCCTAGTCCGTCTTAGTCTGGACCATCTGTCAGTTTGTCAGACTGTGGTGACTTGTGTGTTGCTATGACGCTGGAAGCTATGCCACCAGTATTTCAAATCCCAGCAGAGTCACCTGTGGTGGACAGCTTTCAGTGGAGCTTCCAGACTAAGACAGACCCTAAATTTTAGGAACAGAAAGTCCAAACATGAGAGACTGGCTGCAGCAGCCTGCCAGGAGGGACAGCCAAAAGGCAGGATCTTGTTGGGACTAGCCTGTATGTCTAGTGTAACCAAACCAAACCTGTTGCCATCTAGTCGATTCCGACTCACAGAGACCCTATGGGACAAAGTAGAACTTCCCCATAGGGTTTCCAAGGAGCAGCTGGTGGATTCAAACTGCCGACCTTTTGGTTAGCAGCCGTAGCTTGCTGTAGCTCTTAACCACTGCACCACCAGGGCACCATGTCTAGTGTAGACAGGACAAAAGTAAATAAAGAAGCAAGATCTGAGCAGCCAGAATTGAGCAACTGAGGGCAAACAGTAAGCAGCCAACTGGAAGAGGCATCTCCTTGTCAGACATCTGCAGTTGGAGGTCCTCAGGCGTGAATCTCCCAGGAAGCCACAGAAGTGTCCCATGAGAGGGAGGCAGCTATGGACAACTGCCACTGTCACCACCCTCACAAGCTGTGCCTCCTTACTGGAGCCCTCCCGCTACAGACTTCAACTCTAGAGAATCCAGAACAGCATGGGGCTCGGGGTTGGGGTAGAGTAGAAAAGCAAGGTAAGCAAACAGTGACAAAATTGCCCACGATTCTCTTCTCCACAGCAGATTTACAGGCTGCAAGCCAAAAACCCATAGCCGTCAAGTCGATTCCAACTCATAGAGGCCCTACAGGACAGCGTAGAACTGCCCCATAGAGTATCCAAGGAGCGGCCGGTAGATTCAAACTGCTGACCTTTTGGCTAGTAGCCTGAGCTCTTAACCACTGCGCCATCCAAACTATAATAGGGGAGAAGTTTTAACTTCTTGAATGAGCGATTACATTCCATGGAAATGGATATTTTAATACTAAAAAGTCATCAGAAAATCTACGGGATGTGCCTGGGATTTATTCCAGAGTGAGGAAGAAAAATATTGACAAAAGTTTTTTTTAAAGGGGCAGTGGTGAAAAAGAATAAAGTTGCTTTTTCCACACACCACGCCACACACTGTATTCAGTACATTAGTTAGAGGAAGTTCCACCGGGGTGCTGGAAATGGCTAGTGAGAACCAGTTACGTGCAACTCTTCCCAACTCTGAGTTCAGTGGCTTCAGGTTCATAGTTTGAAACTAGCCTTGGTGGGGATATTTACACCACGGAAATTGGCAAATGCTCAGATCAGGCTCTTCTTCTTCTCCTGAGAGGTGGTTGTTACGCACTTACCAGTCACACTGGATAGAACCTCTCATTTGGAGTTGAGATGCACTGTAGAGAAGTTTTGATCTTAACCAAAGAGTGGAGGTGGGGACCAGCAAAAAAAGACCTTGGTAAACTGAAGAATCAAGCCAACATGGAAATAATAACCTAAAAATCAACTCAAGCATGATAATATTACAAAGTCCACCTCACCATTAGACATGTCATTTGGACTAAACCAGATTGCCATTGAGTTGATTCTGACTCATGATGACCCCATGTGTGTCAGAGTAGGACTGTGCTCCACAGGTTTTCAATGGCTGATTTTTTGAAAGTAGATCACCAGACCTTTCTTCCAAGGCACCTCTGGGTGGACTTGAGCCACCAACCTTTCGGTTAGCAGACGAGCTTCTTAACTATTTGCACCACCTAGCAACTCCTTTTGAACTAAAGGTCGGTAAAAATTAGCCTAAAGCTTTGTGAAGAAATCTTTGAATTCCAGGGGTACAAAAACCCAGGAAGTGAAGATTACAACAGTCCAGGGACGAACAGTGAAAGAGCTAATGGACCTCGGGCTGACTCCTGAGCATCCTGGGCTAGTACCCAATATAGCCAGGACCTGTAGGGAAGAATACTAACGTAACAATAGGAAATATCCATGGGAGGAATCAGGAAAAGAGGCTACTAGAATGTATATGTAGCCCTGTTTAAATTTCAGAAAATTCTAGAGACAATCATCATGGTATATTTTAAGATTCCTTAAAACGTCACAATTTCTTTGAGATTTGTTTTATCTGTCAATCCATATATGTTTTCCCAAATCTCCTAGCAACATAAACAAATAAAAATGAAAGAGAGTCATAGGCTTGCCTCAAATACATCAAGGCGAGGGAAAGATAGGGACAATATATACATAGGAGGAGCCTGGGGAGAGAAATGGACAGAGGGACGTAAACAACCACAGCTGGAAAAACAAAAAGCAGGATGAAATATCTGAAGAATGGGCGAGCTAGTGTCCTGGAGGATTGTTTGGCAGGATACCTCCAAGCCTCTCATTACTTCTCTGAAGTTCAAAATCAGTACCATTCACAGAAGGATGGCTTTTCTTAGAAAATACACACTCCTGCATCAGGCAACTCATTAACTTGTGGATTTGCTGCAAAGTCCTTTCCCCGCATGGAAGGTAATTTAACTGAGCCTCTGAACTTTATCTTACTGTTAGTCATGATTTGATGTGGAATTATAAGCCCCACTAAAATGGCTTAAACCTCTTAGATAAGTCCAAGGGCTGCAGTTCTGTTGATGATGAGATCACTTGAAGATAACAACCTTATCTGTACACTGTGACCAAACAGTCTTGCTTGTGCATAAATAAATCTTGGCATCGTTGATCCTTCAGGGATGCTAATGGTCTGTCAGAATCACCATTGGTTTTGCATTTCTCCAGCAAAGACAAACCATCAAACTTAACAGCTTACTTTCTACAGATGTTCTATCTTTATCCATGGTGGGCCATAGAACTGAAAGATGATGTAATTGATCCTATCCATCTTATAGGTAAATAACCCAATACCAAAAAAGCCCCTAACTGGCTCAAACGGTTTGTGCTCAACTGTTAACTTAAATGTTGCTGGTTGGAATCCCCCCAGTGGCTCCACGGAAAAAAGGCCTACTTATCTGCTTCTGCAAAGATTAAAGCTACGAAAACTCTGTGAAGCAGTTCTACTCTGTAACACACAGGGTCTCCATGAGTCAGCATCAACTTGATGGCAACAGGTTTTTTGTTTTGTTTTGTTTTTAACCCTATACTCTGAGAAATTAAGCAGTTTATCCAAGACCGTACCGTTCAGTAGAATTCCATTCACCTATACGTCAGGTGGAGCCCCGGTGGAACGGTGATTAAGAGCTCAGCTGCTAACCAGAAGGCTGGCAGTTCAAATCCACCAGCCGCTCCTTGGAAACCCTATGGGGCAGTTCTACTCTGTCCTATAGGGTCACTATGAGTCAGAATTGACTCGACGGCAACGGGTTTGGGTTTTTTGGTTTGGTATGCATCAATTAAACATTTAGCACTTGGTTAATTCAAAACGTAAATAATTGAGAGACACTGGACGTTGGAGTGAATGCATTCCATTTTTCTATACCTGAATTAGTCTGATGCCTCTATATAAAGAGCACCAAAGTGAGCCGAATTGAGGCACAGATAGGTGGTTTCCTATTTATTTGATTTAAGGTAGAACAGAAAGGGCCTCCAGCCATAAAAGTCACCAAAAATGTGCCCCACCGCCTGCTAGCCCATGGTTAGAGATTCGTTTCTGTGGATTAACCCAATATACCTCTGAAAAGTATGCTATTAAAGCCCTCAAGATTGCATGCCTGGGAAAAGTCACATAATTTTCTGAGCCTCAATTGATGTTTAAGCTACTTCCCAATTATATGCTGCAAAAAACCTCTTTAAAGTGTTAAAAAGCAAAGATGTCACCTTAAGGACTAAGGCGCGCCTGACCCAAGCCATGGTATTTCCAATCGCCTCCTATGCACGTGAAAGCTGGACAATGAATAAGGAAGACTGAAGAATTGACGCCTTTGAATTATGGTATTGGCAAAGAATATTGAATATACCATGGACTACCAAAAGGACAAACAAATCTGTATTGGAAGAAGTACAGCCAGACTGCTCCTTAGAAGGGAGGACGGCAACACTTCGTCTCACATACTTTGGACATGTTGTCAGGAGGGACCAGTCCCTGGGGAAGGACATCATGCTTGGTAAAGTAGAAAAAGACCCTCCACGAGATGGATTGACATAGTGGCTGCAACAATGGGCTCAAGCATCTCAACGGCCGTGAGGATGGCGCAGAACCAGTGTTCCGTTCCGCTGTGCACAGGGTCGCTACGAGCTGGAACTGACTCAACGGCACATAACGACTAACTCCAACAACTATAAGTGAAATGGAAATGAAACTCGAGTGTGCAAAACACAAATGTTATTCATCCGCTCTAGAAGGCACATTTTTAAGTTTACAACCTGACGTCTTCTTAAGGAGCCCTGGTTGCACTACGGTTAAGGCTTGGCTGGTAACCGAAAGGTTGGTGATTTGAACCCACTCAACAGCTCTGCAGGAGAAAGACTTGGCAACCTGTTTCCATAAAGATTACAGCCAAGACAACACTGTGGGGCAGTTCTACTCTGTCCAAAGGGTCACCATGAGTCAGAATCGACTCAACGGCACCTACTACCACCACCACCACCATCTTCTTACAATCACCGTCAGCCATGTGGTAGTTGTGATGGAGTTACCATTTTCCAGCTCAGTTGTTACTCCTGTTGTCATGGTTGGACAATTGCAAGTCCTTGACATTTCAGTCAACACACCACTTAAGGACCATCTGGGGAAGCAAAGTGAGTCCTGGTTGTTGTCTAAAAATTTTAAACTGACTCCTTCTGGTAAAATCAAGAAAGGCCAGCATCAAAGTTTGCAGAATCACTGTCAGCAGCTTGGAAGAAAATTCCAAGGACAATGGTGGAGCATGCTTTTAATAAATGTTGCATCTTCAATGCTCTTGCCACATAGAGAAAGATACTGGAAAGAAAAACATGAACATTGACAACTCTGAATCAAAAAGAGATTCAGAAGAGTAGGGCTCTAAATGAGAAGTCTTAGGAATATGTTAAGCAATTTATTTTGCTATTTTCTTTTTATTTATGCACCAAAACCCATTGCCATCGAGTTGATTCCGACTCATAGCAACCCAATAGGGCAGAGCAGAACTGCCTCAGAGGGTTTCCAAGGAGCAACTGGTGGATTCGAACTGCCAACCTTTTGGTTAGCAGCCGAGTTCTTAACAACTACACCACCAGGGCTCCTCATTATTTATGCACAGGGGTGCTAAATGAAAGAATTCTATGCCTAGTGAAATCTAAACAACTTTTCTCATAAGCAAAAATAAATAAATAAAAATCCCAGGAAATAATAATGTGTTGTGGCACATTTTAATACAACATTTTTTCTTTCTTAGTGGAACAAAATGATCTGACATCTTGGAGTAGGTGACATCTTAGGGTTCATGAAACATGATACCTCATTCCTTAGCTTTCTATAAACCAAGTGCATTTCAACTCTGAGCCTTCATTCTGACAACCTGCTGGTAAAGCCAACCTCAGTTATTCTACAACCCCTGGGCCATGTTTTAGCTCACATTAATCTCTGGCAAAAAGGAGCTCTTGTGGTGCAACAGCTAAGCGCTTGGCTGCTACCCTAAAGGCTGGCTGTTCAAACCCACCCAGTAGCTCTTCAAGATAAAGACTTGGTGATCTGCTCTTGTAAAGATTACAGCCAAGAAAACCCTATGAGGGAGGCACTTCTATTCTGTCACACGAGGTGGCTATGAGTCAGAATTGACTCAACAGCACCTAGCAACAGTCTTGGCAAGGTTGGTAAATCAGGTGTCTGGGGTTCTGCCTTTCCAGACCCACACAAACAGCCATTTCTTTCTCAGGTCTTGTCATCTTCCCCGAGTGTGGCCAGTATCTCCCCGCACGAATGCAGGGAAATTTCTCCAAGTTCATTCTTTCCTCTTGGGAGGATGGCTTCCTCCTCCAGAAGAAGGGAGTCTAGTACTTAACATTCCTGCCATCCACCCCCGCCCCCTCGATTATCCAAGCCATAGAGATGGAAGGAGAAGCATTCATCTGGCTAATGAATGTGGGATAAACAATTGACTTTATCCCTTTCCAGTCTCTTTCTTGTCCCTTTCTCTTGGAGAGGGCTACCTCCTCTGCTATTCCATGCCGAAGTTCTTGCACACATAGCCCATGACTGGAAGGATAAGCCTGTCTGTTTCTTGGGTTCAGGATAAGGGCATCCACTTCCTTGCAGATTCACTTCATTCTGCAAAGTCAGCTGTATTGGTAATAAAGACGACCCTTGGTCTTGCGCCTCCATTTATCTTAATCCTCAACTGGTTCTGAACCTGGGCTGATAAGAGAAGTTCTTCTCCCAGATACACATTCTCTCTCCTCACTTTCCTCAGACTTATTCTTTTTAAATGGAATTTGATGTTCCTTCAAACTCTATCATAAGCAACCAAAAAATTAGTTCTCTTCAAACACTTCTAAGAAATGAAGGGAAGTATCTACATTCCAAGACATTGGTGGTTCAGTGGTAGAATTCTTGCCTTCCATGCAGGAGACCTGGGTTCAATTTCTGGCCAATCCACCATATGCACTGCCACCAACTTTCTGTCAGTGGGGACTTGAGTGTTGCTATGATGCTAAGCAGGTTTCAGTGGAGCTTCCAGACTAAGATAAACTAGGAAAAAAGGTCTGGTGATCTACTTCTAAAAATTAGTCAATGAAAATCTTATTAATCACAACAGAACATTATTGTCTCACTCACTTTCTTTGGACACATCATGAGGAGGGATCAATCACTGGAGAAGGACATCATGTTTGGTGAAGCAGAGGGCCAGAGAGGGCATGGGAGACCCTTGGTGAGATGGATTGGCACAATAGCCCACATGATGGAGTTGAACATGCCAGTGATCGTGAAGATGATGCAGGACTGGGCAACATTCTAGTCTGCCAACTCCACGGCAGCTGGCAACAAGAAGTGCCGTTATACCAATGCTGCTGGATTATTTTCCTCCATGGGTGCTATCACTCAGCATTTCCATTTGGACTCCACCCTTTGCAGGTAGTTTTCCTCTGAGAGGTGTACTTTAAGAAAATATTATTTTCTGCTGTCCTTTGTTCCCAGCATTTATCTGTTAACCACTTCGCTTGCAGTGGGCTGTTATGGTGGATTCTTACCAAACACACAGTTATCCAGCCTGGCAGGCATGAATGTTGCATTAATTTTCCATGCTTTGACATGGGAATTAAACTGTGCTCCAAGGTTTTAAGAATTCGACATTGCTAAGTAATCGACTCCCTGACCATCATGGGTTTTTTTTAGATTAAGACTTGGTCTTTAATTAATAGCCCGTAGAACCTCCCTTGGAGCTAAGGAGGAGGGCCACAGCCATTTGTATGATCTGCTAAAGTAAACCACGATCCACCTGTGCCACTCCTCATCAAAAGTTCAGAGACCAAAGGGCAGGCAACTTTCCTTTCCAGGCTCACACCTCACCTTCCTACCCCAGGCTGCACTCCTGACTTACTGATGAGATGAAAGCTTTTGTCTTCAGTAGCTCCTTGCCAGCTTAATGATAAATTTACCAGAGCAAATCAGGATCCAGGATGATACTGCAATTCCACTTTGCTAGAGGCAGCTGATTTTCTTTTTAAAGGTGAGTCAGCTCCTACTTCCTGAAAACAAATTTTTCTCCTCAAATTCAGCTTTCACACATTTGCAGAATCCATTTTTAAAAGTTTTTTTTTTTTTTTTTTTGCTTTGCTTTGTTTTGTTTTGTCTATTAGGAGACAATTCCTGAGACCAGAGCGTACCCTAAACAAAACAGAGAAGTAGGGAAGATTTGCTTTCTCAGCCCTCAAAACCACCATCTAACCCTCCCTGGCTCTCTCCCTCTGAGCGCCATCCATGCCCTCTGTAATGGCTTTTTTGATGAGTCAGCTTGGCTAGTCTATACTTCCCAGTTATTCGATCAAACACTAATCTAGGTGTTTCTGGGAAGGCATTGCGTACATGTAATTACAGTCCCTAATCAGTTGGCTTTAAGCTAGGGGCATTATCTTGGATAACTGGGTCCAAACCAAACCCACTGTTGTCGAGTCAATTCTGACTCATAGCAACCCTATAGTGCAGAGTAGAACTGCCCCATAGGTTTTCTAAGGCTGTAAATCTTTATGGAAGCAGACTGCCACATCTTTCTCCCATGGAGTGGTTGGTGAGTTCATTTGAAGGGCCAACCTTTCAGTTGGCAGCCGAGCACTTAACCACTGCGCCACCAGCGTTCCTGGATAACCTGGATAGACCTAACTTAATCAGTTGGAAGGCCTAAAATTCAGAGACTTTATTATCAGAAGAACCTCTACCTGTGGGCAACAGCTCTGGCCAGTGCCTATGGAGATCCATGTGCTTGTGGCCATTCCTTCCTGACCACCTGTGGATGACAACTTCAACCCACACCCATGGGTTCCAGCCTGCCAGTGATCTTGAGTGTGTCTGTGTGCATGTGTTGTGTGTAATCTCCTACTTGTTCTGCCTCTCTGGATGAACCCTAACTGATACACCCTCACAGTCTGCCACACCCATACCCACCTGGGAACATCTTTCTGGTGCCCTCATGCTCTGTAGCACCCTCTCCCTCTTCTCTCTTTCTAAATTTTATTTGTATGCCACCGTGATGGTGTTCCTGGAACAAAACACTGGGACCTGTGGTCTGACAACAGATTTTTTAATTGCTCTGTGGAAGTGTTTAAATGACACATCTTATAAAGGGATAAATATTAACTTCTGTTTAATTATGCATATAATGACTCGTATTTATTGAAAGGGATACAATTACTTGGAATTGGTATAGCCAGGATAATCTAGGATCACCAAACCTGTACCCATACCATCTAACTTCCAGTTAGAAATGAATGTATGCTGAGGTGTAAACAGCCAGATGTTGGATGTGTATGTCATACAAGCATAAACATTTACATGTTATGCATCTCATGATGTATTTTTATTTTTACAGAACTCTCCTAAAGACATTACTTCATAAATCAGTGGTTCTGAAAGTGAGGGCCCCAGACCACCAGCATCAGCAGCGTTTGGGAGATAGAAACACAAATGCTCATGCCCACCCCAACCTACTGAATCAGAATTTTCAGGGGTGGGTTCCAGAAATCTGTTCTTTGATGGGTCCTCCAGGGGATTCTGATGCGCTCTAAAGTTTGAGAACCATTTCCTTAATTCAAAAGTAAGAAGCACAGTATTGGTAACACATGGGATATTTTTGAAAGGCAAATTTGTGGGGAGTTAATTAGTTAAAGTATTGCTTTAAAAAATAACAATCAAAAATAAATTTATTGAAGAGTATTTGAAAAAAAAAAAAAAAAACCCGGTGCCATGAGTCAATCCCGACTCATAGTGACCCTATTGGACAAAGTAGAACTGCCCCATAGGGTTTCCAAGGAGCTGCTGGTGGATTCAAATTGCAACCTTTTGCTTATCAGACAAGCTCTTAACCACTGAACCACCAGGGCTCCACAAAGAGTTTAGTGGTATATAACTCTGGACACCAAGAGTTTAACAGGCAGCTCCAGCACCTTTCACAACCATGCTCATGAAGCGTCCTTCTAGAGCATACCCATTAGCAAGTCAGCTCCCATCTTGTGGGGATATATGCCATTAAACATGGCTGTACTATTGACAACTGCAGCCCCCACAGGCCTCTATGCTGCACAGCATGTTGAGACTTGTCTCCAACATGTTGAGACTTGTCTGGATGTGTTTTCCCAAACCTATTGTCCCTTTACTGATTGACTTGTTTACCTGAATTCCTTCTCCCTTGCCCACACCCAAAGGCTACACACCCAAAGCCCATTGTTTTGTTAATTGCCTTATTGATTGCTGTATTGACTATAAAATAAACTCCTGGGACTGAAGTGGGGGTTCGACTCCTCAGAGTGACCCTCCTGGCCCCACTTCTCTGTAAGAGTTGTGCCGTTGGTTACTGTCTTCGCCACCCCGATTACCGTCGCCGCTGCGACACCATCTTTCTACAGCTACTACTTCTTAGTTCAGAACACGAAATTCCAGGGATCAGGACCAGAAAGGCTCAGCCTAATGCAGGGGTCACCCTAGGAACTTGAGCCAGATCGCTGAGTAGAAATGCTTCCATGAACAGCTTCCATTCATGGATCAAGGACTGTTCCTAGAGAAAGGAGAAAGTTTGTGAGCTGATCAGCCATCCCAATCAATACTTTCTCTAGGGGACCTCTTAAAGTTGCCTTAATTCTCACACACTACATTGACCGCAGCTAAAGCCAGTCTTCCTCAGTATACTGCCAGAGTATGCTACTCCTAGTCATCCTGGCGGTCTACTTCTGGAAATTAGCCAATGAAAATTTCAAGGATCACAAGAGAATATTGTCCAATATACTGCAGGAAGATGAGCCGCCTAGGTTAGAAGGCACTCGAAATACACAGTGACCCCAACAATGACCTAGAGCATACCAGTGATCGTGAAGATGGCACGGAACCAGGCAGCATTTCATTGTGTTATACATAAGGTCGCCATGAGTCAGAGCCGACCCAATGGCAACTGATAACAACAACAGTCATCTTTCATAGCTTATTGTAAATGTTATTTCCTCCAGGAAGCCATCTGTGATTGTTAAGGTTGTATGACAACTTGGCTGGGCCATGAATTCTCAGTGATTTGGCAGTTATGATGTAGTTTGACAGTCATATGATGATGTGATCACTTCCATGATGAGATCTGATAGAATGTGATCACCTCCTTGATAGGATTTGCTATGAGTAGCCAATCAGTTGAAAGGGTGTTTCCTTGGAGGTGTGGCCTGCATCAAATATAAGTGGACTCTCTGGCAAGGCTCTGGGGCTTTTGTTTGCTCTGGATCCTGCAGCTGGTTCCTGTTCATCTGACCTCTGGTTCTTGGGACTTGAGGTAGCAGCTGACCTACCTTCTTGCTTGCTGATCTTGTGATTCATCCATCTTCGCAGCCTGTGAGCAAGAGCCTTGCTGTCTGACCTGCTGATCTTGGGTTTGCCAGCCCCTGTGGCTATGTGAATCAGGAGAAGACTCCACTCTGACCTACAAGTTTGGGATGTTCCAGCCTCTACAACCGTGTGAGCCATTTCCTTAATATAAATCTCTTTGTATAGGTATTTATACACTTTACTGGTTTTGCTTCTCTAGAGAGCCCAGTGTAAGACACCGTCCATGGCCCTTTAATGAGGGCCTTTAGCTGCCCTTTCTCATGCTCTCATACACTGATCCTGAGTCCACATCAGCCCTTATTCTCTTCAGATCCTGTCCCTGCCTCCTCTCCCTTGCCATACCATTCCATCAGACTGTGCCTCAGCGTTTCTACCAGAGATAAACATATTTGGAATCTTTGATGGGGGCGGGGGGTCAGGAAAAGATTATTTCAATATGTTCAAACTACAGGTTTTGAGAGCATCTGTAAACTCAGTAGACAAGGAGTTATATGAGCCCCCACTCTCCGGAGAAATTGGAAAGGACCGAGTATTTGGAAAATATTATGAAGTTCAGCTCTGAATACATTTATCGTTTTATTCAGAAATTAAGAACAATGAACATATCTTGAGATAATATTGTGAAGTATTAACTAATTACTCTCCCTATAAAAGAGGAGAAGGTCGTAAGAAGCTAAAAGGGATGATCTTAATGCCCCTTCAAGCTCTTGCTTGGGGTCTCCCCCACACACACAGCCCCCTGAGAGAGCACCCCAAAGGCGCAGCAAAAGGAGACAAGTGCACCTGCAACTCTCCAAGTCAAAGGCAAGTTGTTCTCATGTTCAAACACCCTAAGTGGGAAAACATGGAGAGGCTGGAGAAACAAGGGCCATACGGAGGCAATCTGTGAAAGCTCACTGACCTCAGAATCATGGCTTCCTGCTTGAGATTTCTCAGAAGATGAAAACTGAAATTTTGATTTCTCTTGAATTGATATTATTTCCAGAAGCTCTCAGACTGTCTGGTATTTCCAAGCAGTCCAGCATCACTTTTTGACCCCACAGATTTTCCAACACTCTCTTTTAAGTCAAGGATCAAATATGGTGAACGTTCTTTAGATCTTTCTCTCCTTTCCTGCCCACCACTTCTGTCTCATCTTTGCTCCATTTCTTCCTTCTCCTTCTATATCAACTGTTCTTATCTTCCCCTTTAATTCATAGCTCCTTATTTCAGCCTTATATGGGGTATTTGAACTCTCTGGACTCACTTCTTACTTGGGTAAGAAATAGGTCCACCTATCACTCTCTCTTTGTATCAATGTTTTGGAACCTGCTGTTGGGCAATTTCATTGCTCTATTTGTCTTGGAATCAGAATTAGGAGACCTACTTTCCAGCCCTACACTTCCGTTCTCTAAATAACTAGGAAACACACCTAATTTTTAGCCATTAGTCTCCTCATCTGTAAAATAAAAGAGCTCAGCTACATTTCCATGAAGGTTTCTTTCAGTTGTAAAATGCCATGATTCTCCGTGGAAGAAGACCCAGTATCTAAACTCAGATTATTCAGAGGAAAGGATTTAATTTTGTTTCAGGAACGACTAAAGATTCCTCTGCCTTTTAAGAGAGAATAATATAAAATGGCTATATCAGGTATTCATTCAGAATCAGTACAACCAAAAATATATTTTCCCTTATTTTCTTCTGTTTCACTTTCTCGCTCTCTTCTGATGTATTAATTTCTCCACTGATAGGTGTTTTCACAGATTCTTTCCCCTTCCTGGCTTGCAAGATGAGAAACTCATCTTATGCCCGGTTGTCTTATGCCTAGCTTATGCTCAGACCTACCAACAACCATGAAGACAGTGCAGGACCAGGCAATGTTTCGTTCTGTTGTCCGTGGAGGCACCATGAGCTGGGGCCAACTTGATGGCAACTAACCACGCAAACAATGCTCAAACCTTGTCTCCTTCTCTACAGGACTAAAGAAGAAAAACAAACCTGCTGCCGTGAAGTTCATTTTGACTTGTGATGCCTCCATGGATTACAGAATAGAATTGCTCCATGGGGTTTTCTTGGCTGCAATCTTTATGGAAGCAGATTGTGAGGCCTTTCATTTGTGCACCACTGGGTGGGTTTGAACTGCAAACCGCTGGCTCCACCCAAGGACCTTCTATGTGTCCAGAGCCTCCTATTCTACTTCTCCTAGAAGTCACCCAACACCCATCTCTGTCTCCACCTTCAACTCTTATTTCTCCCCATCCACACGGCAGTGTCAAGGTTCAATTAGCTCTGTCTCCACCTAGCTACGTGACCTTCATATGAGCAAAGTAGTTTCTTATTTGTCTTTGTATCTCCAGGCCTGGCCAGTACCTGACACAGGTATGCATCCAATGATTGGTAATCAAATTAATTAATCACAAAAAAGTGAATGAACCTACTTCAAACTCATTCAGCTCACTTGGTTTTTTCTAATTCACTTTATAAGACGGAGGAGGGTGAAGACAGCTAGATAGATTCGCATAGTTCACGCTGGCATGAAAACTAGATTCTAGGCCTCCTCCTTTCAGGCCCAAGGACTTCTTCTATAGCTGACTTACTTTTAATTCAGGTCTTGTTTACCTTTTAGTTGGGGTCTCTCTCAGGTAGCTTTTTGCCTTTTTTTTTTTTCTTAGCTTTTCCTGCAAACTGGGCATCGTCTATATCATTTTCTTGTCTGTCACTAATCAGCAATTAATTTCTAAAAATTCAGCTCTTCATCAATAAATGTTGTTCCTACATAGTCAATTAGAAAGAATGCCTCCCTAGGATTTACGGTGTCATTAATTCTCAGATCTAGCCTTGGTGAACTCATACATTAAGACCCAGGTCCCAGAGGCTTATCTGCAGTGACAGTGACAAGAGGTGGACCTGCTCAAGCCATGCGGCGGAGTCCAGCATCGAGCTGGAGAATCCATCTTCCCAGGATGGCGTGCCGTCACGGCTGGCAGACTTACGCTGTAATTATATGGCCGTCTTTTGCAACCCCTACAGTTTAATGGGCGTTCCACTTTCTTCGAGTCTAATGTCCATTTTGAAATGGACTGTCATGCCATTAGCTTTCAGGTTCGGGGGGACTTGCTTCTTCCTAAGAAAGGATGGTTCCAAATGTATCGATGGATTCACTCTTGTCTAATGCATTAAGGAGAGCTCTTCTTCAAGCTTGCCTTCCCACAAATGGAGTAGCACCTGCTTGCCTTAGAGAACTCGTTTATGGAACTGCATTAATCACCCCCACGTAAACCCACCTCTTTGAACGGCCCAACGTTTGGGCCCCTCCTTTCCGAAGCACCCCCACCCGAGCTGGCAATGAAAGGAACCACAGACAATGAGTTGTGACCGCTTGAAGGGCAAAGGGGCCTCCTCAGCCACCCCTGGCGAATGATCACAAGAATTCCTTGTGCAGGGTGCAGTGCAGAACATTTATGTTGAACCAATACTCGGGCTTTAAAATGCCTCCAGGCAAAACACAGCCTGGGTGTCTCTGTGCAGCAGCATCAGACATATTCATTTTCAATCGGGATACAGTCTTCTTTTTCTCTCCCTCTGCAAGCATATGACAGAGCAGATCGGACAGAGGCAAAAGATGAATGATTTCTTTTAAATGAAGAAAGAGATAACCCGTAGGCTATTTTCTCTCATCAGTTAACAGCTCAATAAATGAGTACAATGAAAATGGAATTGGTGGGGCAAGATTGTTCAACAGGTAATGACTATTATTGATTGTGGTGGAATGAAAAGAAATCCACCTATACAGATTTTCAAATATGTGCTGGCAGAAGATGATGCCAGCATTAAAAAAATCATTGTTTAGGCTGCAATGAGTTTTTATTTATGGGGAAGGAAAATCTGGTAATGGATAATGGTGATGGTCGCACAACATGATTGATGTAATTGGTTTTATTGAACCATACACGTGAAAAATGTTGAATCGGCAAGTGTCGCATTATCTGCATGTTTACAACAATAAAACATATTTTAAAAGAATATAAGACCATGGTAAAATACCACTACACCTCTATTAGAACAGCAAAAATTAAAAATAGTGGTGTCATGGATTGAATTGTATCCCCCCAAAATATCTGCCAACTTGGCTGGGTCATGAATCCCAGTATTGTATGATTGTGTACCATTTTGTAATCTGATGTGATTTCCTTATGTGTTGTAAACTCTATCCCTGTGATGCAATAAAATGGATTAGCCGCAGTTATACTGATGAGGTATACAAGATTGGATAGTGTCTTAAGCCAATCTCTTTTGAGATATAAAAGACAGAAGTGAGCAGAGACACACAAGAACCTCACAGCACCAAGAAAGCAGTGCCGGTAGCAGAGCACGTCCTCTGGACCTGAGGTTCCTGCATAGAGAAGCTCCCAGACCAAGGGAAGATTGATGACACGGACCTTTCTCCAGAGCCAACAGAGAAAGCCTTCCCCTGGAGCTGATGCCCTGAATTTGGACTTGTAACCTACTAGACTGTGAGAGAATAAACTTCTCTTTGTTAAAGCCGTCCACTTGTGGTATTTGTTATAACAACACTAGATGACTAAGACAAGTGGTAATACCAAATGCTGGCAAGGATGTGGAGAAAGTAGATCTCTCATACCTTGCTGGTGGGAATGCAAAACGGTAAATCCACTCCAGAAAAGAGCTTGGCAGTTTCTTTAAAAAACTAAATATATATTTACCATATGCACCAACAAGCACTCCTGGAGATCTACCCTAGAGAAATGAAAACTTGGGTCCACAGAAAACATGTACACAATTGTTCATAGCAGCTTTATTTGTAATAGCCAAAAGCTAGAAACAACCCGGATGTTCTTCAATGGATGAACGGTTAAACAAACTGTGGTACATCCATACTGTACCACGGAATACTACTCAACACTAAAAAGGTTCAACTTATAAAGATGTGCGACAATTAGGATGGATCTCAAAGGCATTGTGTTATCAAAAGGTCACATACTATTCAAAAAAAACCAAACCCGTTGCCGTCAAGTAGATTCTGACTCATAGCGACCCTATAGGACAGAGCAGAACTGCCCCCACAGGGTTTCCAAGGAGCACCTGGTGGATTTGAACTGCTGACCTTCTGTTTAGCAGCAATAGATCTATTGCACAACCAGGGTTTCCTCACATACGATAGGATTGCACTTATATAACATTCTCAAAAGGACAAAATTATCGAGATGGAGAACACACTAGTGGTTGCTTATCAGGGGTTAGGGACGGTGGGGGACAGAGAAATGGGTATGACTATAAAGGGGTAGTAGAGGAAAGGCTTTGTGGTGATGTGCGTCCGAGTAAAACTGCTCCGTAGGGTTTTCTTCACTGTAATCTTAACAGAAGCAGATCACCAAGCCTTTCTTCCACTGCACTGTCGGGTGGGTTTGAACCACCAACCTTTAGGTTTGTATTCAAGTGCAAACTGTTTGCGCTACTTAGAGGCCTAAGTTGTGTGTGCATTGTTCCGTATCTTAGTTGCAGTGGTGATGACCCGAAGCTCCACATGTGATAAACTGACAGATACACACACGATACTAATGTCAATTGCCTCATTGTTATATTGGACTGTAGTTATATAAGATATAACCACTGGGGAAATGGGGTGAAGGGTATACGGGACTTTACTGTCTGTAAATACATAATTATTT
>NW_004443948.1:30963747-30996970 GCF_000243295.1 Trichechus manatus latirostris | reverse complement strand
AGATTAAAAAATAATATTTAATAACATAAAGAAATACCCACGTTATAAGCAGGATAGTGAATACATATGCAGAAAAACCATGTATATTTACACGCTACTCCCAAAAAGTGGTTGGAAAGAAATACACCCCTATGGGTGTAATAGTGATTGTGCCTGGGTAGCAAATCATGAGTGGTTTAAATTTTCTTTTTCTTTTCTGTATTTTACATGTTAATTTTATAATCAGTCCCCCAAAATTCTATTTCCTTGTGCTCCACTGGAAAGATGGTCCTTTAAAAATGCTAAGTAATATATAAAAAAAATAAAACCAAGCCCACTGCCATTAAGTCGATTCCGACTCATGGTAACCCTATGAGTGTCAGAGGAAAACTGCTCCATAGGGTTTTCTTGGCTGTAATCTTAACAGAAGATCACCAGGCCTTTCTTCCATGGTACTGCTGGGGGGGTTCGAAACAACCTTTAGGTTCGTAGTCAAGTGCAAACTGTGCCGCCTAGAGGCCTAAGTTATGTATGCTGTTGTTGGGTGGCATTGCGTCAACTTCAACTCTCAGGGACAAGCAGAACTGCCCCATAGGGTTTTCTAGACTGTAATCTTTATGGGAAGTAGCCCTGGTGGCTGGCGCAATGGTTAAGCATTCGGCTGCTAACTGAAAGAAAGGTCAGCAGCTTGAACCCCCCAGTGGTTCTAGGGGAGAAAAGACCTGGCAATCTGCTCCCATAAAGATTATAGCCTCGGAAACACTGTGGGGCAGTTCTCCTCTGAACTATAGGGCTGCCATGAGTCGGAAACGACTTGAGGGCCCACAATAACACCAACAATCCTTACAGGAGCAGATCACCAGGTCTTTTCTCCCGCAGAGCGGCTGGGGAGGTTCAAACCACCACCATTGTACTTAGCAGCCAAACACCTACCCTTTGCACCACCAGGACTCCATAAGTTGTGTATACTCTCCTAAAATGAACGAGTGAGAACTTGTTGAATGAAATCGCAGAAATAAAAGACTTCTTTCCCCCAAGAGAATCAACTAGTTCCCCAATATAAAAATCAAGCAGAATCCCATTATTAATAACAAGGGTTATACGTGTGTGTGTATTTTTAAGCTAATACAAACCCAAGATTAATAACATTACCAAATACTATGGTTATTGCCTTTAAATCAGGTACACTAATTTTGTACCTCTTAGACCCACGGTGTTGATTTGGTTGGGCTGTATTTCCTTGTCTCAACAAGGTAACAATCAGAAAGCATGAACCACTCGCTGTGCTTAATATCAATTGTCCGTTATGTGGGCGAGAAGGCTGACCGTGGGGTGACTGATAAATTACCCGAGATACACATAAGTGCTAAAGTCTTCATTGAGCTTCTTGTATTCAGTAATTACTACAAAGCTGCGTGCATTACCTGCTTCCCCTGTGAGGTTTCTTTGTGTGCATATATAACAAATAAATTAATCATCCTGTGTATATTTAATACGTCATGCTTCCTCTTTGGATAACTTACATTTATGAATTTATCTTGTTTAAGTATTTCTCAAACAGACTCCGCACATCTCCAGAAAGAGTTTAATGGCAAGAGATAACTGGGCTTTATGATTTTTCCCAGCTAGGTCTGAAAACAAAGAACAGCCTATTTATTATTCAGATGTAAAACCTCTATCCCTCACAACGGTACTGAGTTCACATTTTTAACCAAACTAATCCTGAATTATCTTAAGTCATGAAACAAATGCCATCCAAATTGGAATTTCAAGACAGGCTCACAATCAAAGAGAATACAGCGCTGAGTGGAAATTCAAATAGATGTTTACTTTCATCCTCCCCTCCATCCCACTTTTTTAACTTGAATAGCAGCGATGTGAAAGAAAAAAATGCACACATAAATAAAAATTCCCTCAAACCAACTGACACCGAAAAAGAAAACCCTGCCTGCTGTTATGTCAGAAATAGAAATAGAAATGCGAGCATCTTAGCTGAAAGAATAAAGCAAATATACAGATAGATGTAGAGGGCGTGGTTCGAGAGAAAGGGCAGATGAACACAGACCCAAATGCGGCTCCCGGAAGGCTCACGGATGAGCAGTGAGGAAGCTCAGGGCCAGACCAGGTTACAGCCTCTGTTTAGCATTGACCTCCTCCGGTTAGCGACCCACACCCCAGTGCAGACATGCCCAACTTGTCGGTGCTGGTCAGGCCAGTGCTACACCCCGAATCTTCTGGATGTTTCAAAGCCATTGACTCACATTCTCACCTTGGTCTGAGACCTCCCATCATCCCTTCATTGAAGTGATAAAACCTGGGTGAGAAAACCAGTCATCTTAAGGATCTCTCTCCCACCCTTCTTGCATCCCTTCTACTATCCTGGCTATAGGGTTGCTATGAGTTGGAATCGACTCAACAGCAATGGGGTTTTTTGGGTTTATCCTGGCTAAGAGAGAGAAATCATCACCAAGTCTCTGCTGGGAATCACCACACAGGAAGTATTCCATTTTTCAGGTGGTTCTACTCTCCCCCAGCACAGGTTCTGATGATTCCACATTCTGAGACCACACAGAAAAAGCTACATTTTTTGCTGCATCATCATCATCATCATCATCTCTATTATTGCTAATATTTCTTGGCACTTTCTTCATATATCAGACACTCTGCTAAGAACTTTACCTGTACAGCCTTGTTACATCCAACAGCTTCAATTGGCAGGTTCTAATATTCTGTTCCATTTTACAGAAGAGGAAACTGATGGTCAGAGAAATTACATAACTAAGCTAGTGAGAGGCTGGATCAGAATTTGAACCCAAGCTATCTGATCCTCCACTCTTTTTTTTTATTATTTTATTTTATAGTACTTGAAGTGAAAGTTTACAATTCAAGTTAGTCTCTCATACAAAAATGTATACACACATTGTTATGTAACCCTAATTGCTCTCCCTATACTGTGACAGCACACTCCTCCTTTCCATCCCTGATTTCTTGCATCCATTCAACCAGCTCCTGACCCTCTCTGTCTTCTCATCTCATCGCCAGACAGAAGCTGCCCATTTAGTCTCATGTATCTACTTGAGCTAAGAAGCACACTCTTCACGACTATCATATTATGTTCCACAGTCCACTCTATTTGTCTGAAGAGTTGGCCTTGGGAATGGTTTTAGTGCTGGGTTGACAGAGAGGCCAGGGGCCATGCTCTCTGGGGTTCCTCTAGTCTCAGTCAGACCATTAAGTCTGGTCTTTTCACTAGAATTTGAGTTCTGCACCTCACTTTTCTCCTGCTCCATCAGGGACTCTCTGTTGTGTTCCCCGTCAGGGCGGTCATTGGTGGTAGCAGGGCACCACCTAGATCTTCTGGCCTCAGGCTGTTACAGTTTCCGGTTTATGTGGCCCTTTCTATCTCTTGGGCTAATGCTTTCCTGTGACTTTGGTGTTCTTCATTCTCCTTTACTCCATGATCCTCCACTCTTAACCATACATCACCTTCCACATATCAGGCAACAGGTCTGTACACTTCTTGAGACTGTTCTCATGCAGATTAAACATTCTTATTTTCAAAGCAAAGAAAACGTAACACTTCATCCAATGCAGTGACCATCTGGACATTGTCTCAGAGATCCTAACTGGAATGCAAATAGTTAATTAGAATGACTGGTCAAATTCAGAACCTGGTGGAAATGGCATAAAGAGAGGAACTCAGAGGAGTTGCGTGTGTGCAATGTCAGAACTGGAGTGGAGACAGCTGTGTTAAATTACCCACAATCCTGCTGCCCAAGATGCCTCAGAGGGCCCTCGTCATTCTTCCTTCTACCATTTCAGGAGTTACAGAAGACACTCAAAGAGCATTGCTCCTAAGTGATTATGGCGATAAACTGGACCGTTTAAGACCTGACTGCGTGAGTCTTAACAAAATAGGACTTGTCTAATGAGTTAAAAAGGAGCCCTGGCGGCGCAGTGGTTAAAGCACCCAGCTGCTAACAGAAAGGAGAAAGATGTGGCAGTCTGCTTCTGTAAAGATTTATGGCCTTGGAAACCCCATGGGGCAGTTCTACTCTGTCCCATAGGCTCACTATGCACAGAATCAACTCGACAGCAGTGGGTTTTAACGAGTAAAAAGGGCAATAAAGCTGTGGGATCTTCCCCAGATTTCATGCAGGGATAAGAAAAGGGGACCTGGAAGAGCACATTTAAAGGCAAAAAACAAGAAACCAAACCAAATTCGTTGCCACTGAGTCCATTCCGACTCATAGTGAGCCTCTAGGACAGAGCAGAACTGCCCCATAGTGTTTCCAAGGATCGGCTGGTGGATTCAAACTACTGACCTTTTGATGAGCAGCTGAGCTCTTAACCACTGCACCACCAGGGCTCCTTACAGGCAATAGATGAAGAAAAATTAAATTGTTCCCTATTTCTACCCCTATTGAGTTCAGCTCACTCAACAAACCAATAGCACTTCATTTTCTCATGCACAAATTATTGAAAAAAAAAATTTCCGAACTGGCCTCCCTCCCAGAAATCCTCCGAGTTATCCTGTACCCTGACACCGGGTTCATATTCTTCAGACACTACTTCTACCCCATTATTCCTCTGTCCAAAATTCTCCATGGACTTTGTGGCCCAGAGGATAAAGCCCAGGGTTTCCTCCTGAACTCTAAAGGCCTTCCCCACCCGTCCTCTTCTCCAAAGGCTTGATGATCCGTCTTTCCCAGTGAACACTACATTCCATTTTAGGGGTTGGGAGGGCTAGCACATTCATTTCCCAGGGGTCCTCCCATCATGCTCTGGGGAGATCTTGAAATAAAGGGTGTACCTCAATATCTCAATGGTACAAGTAAGGGAAACCAAAGCATCCTCCCCTCACTCAACTCTAAACATGCTGGTTGCCATGTATAAGGAGTCTGTGACTCTCCATCAATCCAGGCGCCTTACAGAGTCCCTGTTACCACTAAATGGAGTTCCACCATTTTTATATCTGACATTTCTAATTTTGGGAGCTCATGCATCAGGGCCTGATCATGAGTTCCCTTTCATATCTGGACCTTGTGCAGGAATCTAAAGGCTAGCGTTTTACATTTATTATAGTCGTCTTTGGTACTATTGTTGTGGTTAGGTGCCGTTGAGTCGATTCTGACTCATAGAGACCCCATGTGACACAGTTTTCTAGGCTGCAATTTTTATGGGAGCAGATCGCCAAGTATTTCTCCCATGGAGGTGCTGGTGGATTCAAATCACCAACCTTTCAGTTAGCAGCTGAGTGCTTAACCATTGCACCACACCAGGGCTCCTTGGCATTAAGTGGGGCAACAAGAATGCGTAAAGCAGGTCTTTTTAAATTACCCTGAGTTTCTCAAACTCATTGTCCCTTCCCACAGAGGGCAGAGGCAAAACCTAAAGGACGTACTTGTTCCTCTCACTCCTGAAGAGATAAGGCTGTAAGGAATACAGACTCCAAGATTCAAGGTGTGTGGAGGAAATTACTCAGTCTTCGTAGAGCTTCCTTAGACTTGTACATCTTCTTGGAAGAAATGACACATTTAACAGCAGTGGATCTCACTCGTAGGAGATCAAGAAAATACTTACACTTGCAGGATCTAGAATCCAATCTGGTTAAGACCAACATTTTTCTCTGGTCTTTTCATTTATTTCTTTAAAATAGTTTTATCATGACCATGCAAGCTGGTGCCTGAATTACCATCTTTAACCCTTTCATGACCTGATTATTTTTCCTTTTAATTTTTTATTGATACTACATGTTTTCAGTAATGGAGGGCATGCTGAATCATTGAGTGTGTCTGAATTTTTGGTAGGTAGTATAATTTTTGTTTTATGCTTCATTCCACAAATCATACCCTCAGAGTCCAGAGGTACATATGTGTAAGCCTTGTGAACACAAATTTTACTACCAGAATCCAGAGGTACCTAGGTGTACCAAATAAAAATCTTCAAAATTCATGTTTTTCCTACCCAAAATTCCACAATTCAGCACCACCTGGTACAATACCCTGTAAAAACCGTAATCTGTGGCACGCGCCTGTTGTTTCTGTTGTATAGTGCCCTGCCTGGCGACAGCATGTACTATCAATGGGAAAGTAGCTTCCCAGTGAACCCCAAAGGTACAAAAAGTAAGGGTTTTCGTAAAACAATGAGAATTTTATTTCTCAGATGCCTGATGACCATATTAACCTCTCCTCAGTCAAAGTATTCATTTCAGCTCACATCCCTCTGGTGTGAATTCCAAGGAGAGAGAGTCAGAAGGCTTCTCGGGGAGGGAAGGACACGTTTATGGTTGTTCTTGAGGGAGTGTTTGTGTAATTACTGGAATGATCAAGGAGATGGTTTCTAAAATAGACAAGCATACTAAGTTTTAACATGTTTCGTGAAAATGCATGAGACATGAGTGCATGTTGGACCTGATGTAGCACCCTGCGGGTCGCCAGAATAAATAAATATGTGGAGAGGGGCCAGGATGAATTCAGTCACGGGCATAAGCAAGAAGGGGAAATGAACTTTGGTTTTTGACAAGAGAATTGTTTGTGATCTGAATGAGGACAGCTGGAGAGCCTGGGAACATGAAGGCTTAGATGCCTTGCTCTAATCCCGTATTGTAAAAGCAGCTTGATGTAAGGGAGGGGTGCCAAGGAGAGCTTTGATGAATTCTGAGATTGGAGCTAAACCTTTTCTAATTTGACTTAACTGGTATTTAATCTTGCAACTGTGCATCCTTAATCAAAACTCAGAGGAATCCTTAATCTTGTGGATGTAAAACAAGATGATTAGCGGCTCCTGACCTGCCTGTGCTTCCGACTGCTTCCTTCTTTTCTGTTTTCTAGGCACTTCCTGTGGCTGGTCTTATCTCCCAGTAGCCCTAGCTGGAGAAGAATGGTATTCTGAAGTTTTAGAACAAATGTGAAGAATGTCCTAGTTAAATAGATATGCGGTAACTTTGGTGAAGGGTGAGACAGTCCACAATACTGGGGAAGCCAGCACAATTTGTACAAGGAAATGTCATGGAAGCTCCACAGACACTTCCAAACTCCCTGACGGACTGAATTGCTGGGCAGAGGGCTGTGGGGACCATGGTCTAGGGGAACATCTAGCTCAATTAGCATAACACAGTTTATAAAGACTATGTTCTACATTCTACCTTGGTGAGTAGCATCTGGAGTCTTAAAAGCTTGTGAGCAGCCACCTAAGATACTCCACTGGTCTCACCCCTTCGGGAGCAAGGGAGAATGAAGAGAACAGGATGCAAGGAAAAGATTAGTCCAAAGGACTAATGGACCACAGCTACCACGGCCTCCACCAGACTGAGTCCAGTACAGCTAGATGGTGCCTGGTTACCACCGCTGATCGCTCTGACCCAGATCACGACAGAGGGTCCTGAACAGAGCTGGAAAAAGATGTAGAACAAAATTCTAACTCACAAAAAAAAGACCAGATTTACTGGCCTGACAGACTGGAGAAACCCTGAGAGTATGGCCCCCGGACACCCTTTTAGTCCAGTGGTGAAGCCCCTCCCGAAATTCACCATTCAGCTGGGGATTGGACAGCCTCATAAAACAAAACAGGACTAATGAGGCACAGCAGTCCAGGGACAAGGACTAGAAGACAGGAGGGGACAGGAAAGCTGGTGATAGGGAACCCAAGGTTGAGAAGGGACAGTGTTGACATGTCATGGAGTTGTTAACCATTGTCATAGGGCAATATGTGTACTAACTGTTTAATGAGAAACTATTTGTTCTGCAAACCTTCATTTAAGGTACAAAAAAAAAAAAGAATTATCTATGTGAGATAAAATTGACAACAGCAACTCTAAAGGTTTGATGGGAAGTCTATGGGACAGTGAGGTGAAGATAATGGTGATGGAATAATTTGGAAAAGGATAGTGAGAAAAGCAGCACAACTGGAAGAATGTAATCGATGTCACTGAATTGTACATGTAGAAACTTTTGAAATGGTGTCACTTTGGCTATGTACATTTTCACCAGAGAAAAGGTCCTCCAAGGTCAAGAAGGGAGAGTGTTGACATGTCGTGGGGTTGTTAACCAACATCATAAAACTCTATGTGTACTAACCGTTTAATAAGAAAATATTTGTTCTGTAAACCTTCATCTAAAGTACAATTAAAAAAAAAAAGTCATAGCATTCCACGTTCAATCTTTCATCTATTCATTCATTAATTATTTCTTTCAATGGTTTACGACTACCTTTTATGTGGCGGGCATTGGTTTACATATCAAAAATAGAGCGTAAACAAGACTGACATGTCTGCCTTTGCAGACTTCATTTCAGAGTCTAACAAGGACATTTTCACCCTTTCTTTGCTAAGTAAGGAGTTTCTGGGTGGCGCGATCAGTTAAGTATTGCAGGTTCCAACGCACCCACGGATGCCTTGGAAGAAAGGTCTGGCAATCTGCTTCTGAAAGGTCATAGCCTTGAAAACCTTGTGGAGCCGTTCTGTACACATAGGGTCACAATGAGTCAGAATCGAATGGACGGCAACTGGTTACTGGTGGTTTGCTAAGTAAGCAAATGTAATTGATCCAGCAAAATAAATCTGCTTTTAAGGTGTATAAGAGTTTAGGAAAAGTCTTCTGTTTCAGATGACTGCAAGATGCCAATTGTTTACTGAAGAAATTCGGTCATATTTCTGGGGAAGTGTTCACATCTTGTTTCAAGATTGATAACCAGTGATGAAGGTCATTAGCCCAGCATCACAGGATGTTGATAACCAGACAAAGGCTTTCCATAGCGACTGGTGTGTTTTTCAGAGGGCGGCGGTTGTTCCCAGATCTGATTCTCATCTTCCGCGCGGGAGACCTGGGTTCGATTCCAGGCCAATGCAGCCCATGGACAGCCACCACCCATCTGTTAGTAGTGGTTTGCGTGTTGCTATAATGCTGAACCAGACTAATATGGCTGTGGTCTAAACCACAACCCCTCATGGGGATGGCGCAGGACCAGGCAGTGTCTCATTTTATTGTGCACGGGGTCTCCATGCGTCAGGGTCCAAACTGAGGGCAGCGAACGACAACGGCGATGCATTTTTATTATGCTAAATCAAGTGGACTCCAAGGAAGTCTCTCTACCCGTGCTGCACCGCAAACACGACTTTTATAGAGAAATGTTCCTGGGGACAACCAGAACAGTACTCATAATGTTTGTATCTTTTCCCTTAACATAAAAAAACCCACTGCCGCAGAGTTGATTCCAACTCATCGTAATCGTATAGGAGAGAGTAGAACTGCCCCACAGGGTTTCCAAGGCTGTAATCTTTACGGAGGCTGACTGCCACATCTTTCTCCCAAGGAGTGGCTGGTGGGTTCCAACCACCGACCTTTCAGTTAGAGACGAGTGCTTAACCATTACGCCACCAGGGCTCCTTTCCCTTGACACAAATCCCATAATATCTAGGTAATAGCTGCCTCCCGTTACCATTTACTTTAAAAGTGTTATTAAAATCCATGAGGTCTTTCCATTCTTCACCATCCAAGTTCAATTTCAGTAGAGGAACTGAATTTTAAATGATTAAATGTATCTACAGAAACAAGCAATAAAAAACGTAATGATGAAAACTATTCAATTCCTGGGAAAGCATTTTTTTGTCACTGACACAAAATAATTATCTTTACAAAATACAGACTCTTCAGAGGAGAAAAAGCATACTTTCAGTTTTTAAAAGACTTTTCAAGGTTAGCTCCTTTCACATTCCAGGGAACAAAGGAGTGGTAGGCTACCTTGCATTCCTCCCTCTCGGTCACTCATCGGGAATTAATGAACGTGATAAACAGGATGCCTGGAAGAGGTCCAAAAAAACCCACTGCCGTCAAGTCAATTCCGACTCATAGCGACCCTATTATAGGACAGAGTACGATTACGGAAGCCGACTGCCACATCTTTCTCCCGAGGAGCGACTGGTGGGTTTGAACTGTCGAACTTTCGGTTAGCAGCAGAGCGCTTTAACCACTGTGCCACCAGGGTGTCCTTGCATAAGAGGGCAGCATGGTTGAAATGACACAAAAAGAGCAACATTCTGCACTCGGATTTATTCTATCCACGGCATTAAAATATTTGGGCAAAACTCACTGCGGCAAAGTATTAAGTGACAACATCCACCACAGAAGGGTATTTTCCGTTGATGTTGGTTTATGTAAGACCATAGGCAACAGCAAGACTGTTTATTAACTTGGGTGAAACACAACTACCTCTTTTCAGCTGTTCTTTTGGATGGAGCAACAAAGGTTCCCAGAGAAGCTATAAGCCACTCGGAGTCACCAGACACCGAGCTCGTTGATTCTTATTTGTTTCTTGTCTAGAAGACCCTTCGGTTTCGTGGAGGGGGGTATTAGCTCTGTGTTAGTCACACTTCGTTTCTGAGAGAATTTGCTCATTAGCAGCATGTTTGCAAAAGGCACACTAAACAAACAAAAAACCCACTGCGTCGAGTTGATTCTGACTCATCGCGACCCTGTAGGACAGAGTAGAGCTGCCCCATAGGGTTTCCAAGGCTGTAAATCTTCATGGAAGCAGACTGCCACATCTTTCTCCCGTGGAGCAACTGGTGGGTTCGAACTGCCGATCTTTTGGTTCATAGCTGAGCGCCTTAACCACTGCACTAGCAGGGCTCCTCAAAAGGCACACCGGAAAGCATTAAATCAAAAATGGCTTGGCAAACACAAACATCTAAAAGCCACAGCAACTCTGCAAAAGGAAGTACGCGCTCTGGACAGGGACCAGCTGCCCAAACAGTGGCCTGTCAGAAGCAAGAGAAGAATGGGCCCTGGAAGTGAAACATGAAGGTCCTGGATCTGAGAAAAAGAAACGATTCTACAGCATTTCTCTTTCCCACCATTATTCAGGAATAGGAAAAGGGGGTGGAAGACAGCCAGAGGCAGCAAAGATTGTGCTGCTTGCTGCTGCTTCTTCCCCTGTAAGCCAGCCTTTGACACTGACATGCGTCACTGCTTCACCGAACTCTCAGGAGCTACCAGATAAATGTCTTTCTTTTTTAAAAAAATTATTATGCAAAATTTAAGACGTAAAAAAGAAAATAATGATACAAGTACTTAAGTACACCACCTAGTTTAAGAAATAAAAGAGCCGAAAAACCTGTTGCTGTCGAGTCAATTCCGACTCATAATGACCCTACAGGACAGAGGAGAACTGCTCCACAGGATTTCCAAGGAACGGCCGGTGGATTCGAACGGCCAACCTTTCGGTTCGCAGCTGTAGCTCTTAACCACTTCGTCACCAGGGCTCACTAATATTTTACTAAATATTAAGTATTGACTGAGTATTACTAATCTACCACTTGTCTGTCAGTTTGTCATGCTAGGGTGGCTTGCATGTTGTTATGATGCTGGAAGCTATGCCACTGGGATTTCAAATAGCGTCAGGGTCTCCCATGGCGGACAGGTTTCAGCAAGGCTGACAGACTAGGAAGAAAGGCCTGGCAATCTACTTCCAAAAATTAGCCAATAAAAACCCTATGAATCACAACAGAATATTATCTGATATAGTACTGGTACGTCTTACTAACCTCTGTTGATTATGAACATTGCAAATACCTTTTTTTTGTTTCACTTGTATTACGATGCCTTTCAGTGAGCAAGTTTCAAGGTAGTATGCACCATCGATATTTTTATTATAATTTGAACGTTACCTGTTTTATTTATTCCTGACTCTGAAGTCTTGAAGATATTCTCCATTACTTCCTTCTAATATTTTTTAAGTTTGGAGCTTCACAGGTAGTCATTTAATTTACCTTGAATTCATTTCTGTATGGGCTGTGTGAAGCAGCATGGCCGAGTGATTAAAAACATGGATGGAGTCTGGAGCCAGGCTACCAGGGTTCATATCTTAGCTGAGTCACATTAGCTGTGTGGCCTAGAGCCAGTCACTTAAACTCTCTGTGCCCCAGTTTCCTAATCTGTAAAATGGGTAAAATAATACAGTATTCCTACTCATATCTGTTGCCATCAAGTCGATTCCAACTCATAGCGACCCTATGGGACACAGTAGAACTGCCCTATAGGGTTTCCAAGGAGCGGCTGGTAGATTTGAACTGCCGACCTTTTGGTTAGCAGCTGAGCTCTTAACCACTTCACCACCACGGCTCCTCATAAGTAAGTGTGAAATGGCACTTTACATACTTAAAAACCTCTTAGAACTGCACCTACTAAGTTGAATGGAAGTGTTTCCCATTATTATTGTTACAGTATGAAGTGATGATCTAAGTTTCTTTTTGCGTATGGATAACAGTCTCCTGCTACTATTCATGGACTAGTCCATCCCTTTTTCACTGATCTACAATGCCATTTCCGCCATACACTCACCTTCACATAAGTGTGGATCTATTTTGGGGTTCCCTATTCTCCCAGTTGGAGTCCTTGGGTAGTTAACATACTCCGCTGCTAACCAAATTTTGGAAGTTTGAGTCCACCTCAGAACTCAAGATGCCACGGAAGAAAGGCCTGGTGATCTATTTCCAAAAAATCGGCCAGCAAAAAGCCTATGGAGCACATTTCCACCCTGAAACACATGGGGTTGCCATGAGTCGGGGTTGACTCAATGCCAACTGTTTTTTTATTATTGTGATTATGCCAATCATCTATTCATCTAGCCTCCAGGAAAATTTCAAGCCTACATTTAAAATTCCCTGGGTTCTAGAAGTCCCTGAACTCAGCCCTCTTGCCTCTTCTTCTTTTGTCTATATTCCAACCCCAACGACATCATTTTAGTTGTTTGTGCACCCTCAAGTAGAAAAGCACAGCCAAAGAGTCTACGCCAGGCTTTAATCAAAGCTTCGAACCCTCACCTAGACACCTCAATCCACCCGCTGAGGACCCTTGACGTACCGGCTTTCAAGTACAGTGATTCCATCCTCCTGAATCCAGTTGTCCTAACTCAAACAGATTTTAGAGTAAATCATTGCAAACTTGGAATTCTAACCAACCACCTGTGGAGCTTGAGGAGAATGTAGATTTCAAAAGGTTCAAGTTGATCAGTGCCATTGAAGGTGGGCAAGAGACCACATTTTGGGAAATACTGATCAAGACAGTAGTGTTAAAAAGGCTCGCTCCCTAATGAAGGGGCCATCAAAGGAGCAGCCAGCCTCATCTCTCAACCCTGAGACACCCGCTGGTCAGCCCAGAGGTCTCGGAGGAGCCTGTCTACGGAGAACTGGCACTTTCTTCATAAGTACTCAAGAAAGGTGTGAATACTATCTTGCAGTTTAAAATCCCGTTCTTAGAGGATCACAGACTTGAACAGTCTCCAATTTTTAACTGTTGTTGTTGTTGGGCACCTTTGAGTCGGTTCCGACTCACAGCGACCCCGTGTACAACAGGACGAAACCCTGCCCAGTCCTGCGCCACCCTCACAATTGTTGTTATGCTTGAGCCCATTGTTGCAGCCACTGTGTCAGTCCATCTCGTTGAGGGTCTTCCTCTTTTTCCCTGACCCTCTACTTTTTAACTAGCAATTCAGTTACATCTTCAACTGTCACAGGCTACAGCTTCCCTCAAGATCCGAAGTAAGGCGCTGCAGGAATCCACTCCACATTAAGGAAGCTTGGAGCAGGGCTTACTTCCGTATTTGGGATAAAAGAAGAAGAAGAAGAAAGAAAAAGACAACAACTGATATTGGCTGAGATCCTGCTGTTCGCCAGGCGTTCTGCTAGGCTCTGGTGACGCAGCCCTACACAAAACAGACAGAGGCCCTGTTATCACGGAGCCTTGATTCTCGTGCGCGGAAGGCGAACAACAGGCAAGACAAATAAGTAAAATATGCTTAAACTTCAGGAAAGTGGGGATCTTTGTCTTTCATTTAATGCTGCATCCCAAGTGCCTAGAATGCTCCTTGACACATAGTAGAAGGGCGACAAATACGTATTGATTACTGAATAGTGATACGTTCTGTGGTAATAAGAAGGAAGGGAAATATAACAGGGAGTTGGGGGGTGCCATTTTAAACAGGAGCATCAGGGAAAGTCTCATAGAGGAAAGATCTGCAGGAAGTGAGGATGTAAGCCACGGGCGTATCCGGGAAAGAGAAATCTGAGTCTGAGAGAACAAGCTGTGCAAAGGCCTCGAGATGGGAGCGTCCTTGGTGTGTCCACGAACAGCATGAGGCAAAGGGAGGGAGAGCAAGAGTAGAAGGAGGTGAGATACGAGAAGTAAGGGGGGTGGTGGCCAAATCAGGGAGGCCCAGACGTGCCACTGCGATGAACTTGGCATTTACTTTAAGCAGTGGGAAGCCACTGAGGGCTTCAAAAAGTGAAGTGATAGAAACTGCTTATATATATATTTTTATTATACTTTAGATTAAGGTTTACAGAGCAAACTAGCTTCTCATTAAACAATTAATACACATATCGCTTTGTGACATTGGTTGTCAACCCCACAACATGTCAACACTCTCCCTTCTCGACCTTGGGTTCCATCACCAGCTTTCCTGTCCTCTCCTGCCTTCTCGTCCTTGCCCCTGGGCTGGTGTGCCCATTTAGTCTTGGGACTGTCATACGCTTCTCAAGGGAACGTAAAATGATATAACCACTTTGGAAAACCAACTGACAGTTTCTTATAAAGTTAAACAATACACTTACCCAGACATCCCACTCCTAGATAATTTACCCAAGTGAAATGAAATCATATGTCTCCATAAAGACCTCTACTGAAGGCATAGCAGCTTTATGCATAATAGACAAAATCTGGAGGCAATTCAAAGGACCATCACCTAGTAAATGCATAAACAAATTGTGCAATATGCATTTAATGGATATTAATTGCAATAAAAAGGAGCAAAATAGCAATACACACAGTAGGAATGAATCTCATACTATTTAGTCTAAATGAAAGGAGCAGACACAAAAGAGTGCATACTGTATAATTCCATTTATATGAAATAAAGAAAATATAAACTAATCCTACAGTGGCAAAAAGCAGATATGATGTCCTGGGGACAGAGGTGGAGGGAAGGCTGGTGAGCAGGGGCAGATGGAAATGTTCTCTATAATGATTGTGGTAGTGGGTTCATGGGTGCATGCATCTGTCAAAACTCATTGAATTGTACACTTTAAATGCATGGAGCTTACTGAACATAAGTTTTACCCCAAAAAGTCAATAAAAAGGAAAAAAAAAATGAAGCCAGGGTTTTTAGCCTGAGTGCCTGGAAGGGTGAAGTTGCAATTTACATAGATGAGAATGACTGAGAAAAACCATTTTTGTTGGTAAGGAAATATCAGAAACTCAGGTTTGAGATGTCTATCAGACATCAAAGTAGAGATGCTGAGTGGGAAGTCAAATATATCACTCTGGAGTTCAAGAAATGGCCAGACTGGTAATATAAATATGGACGCCATCAGCACACAGATGGTGTTTAAACCCATGAGATGAATAAGATCATGAAGAGAGTGACTGTAGACAGAAAACAGAAAAGATCCAAGGAATAATCCCTCGGACACTCCAACATTAGGAGGTAGCAGAGACGAGGAAGGACCAGCAAAAGAGCCGGATAAGGATTAAGGAAGAAAAGCAGTAAAGCCTGGTATCCTGGAAGGCAAGTGAAGGAAGAGCTTCAGGGAAATGGAAATGATCCACTGTGGCAAAGGGCGCTGACGAATCAGTTCAGATGAGGACTGACAACTGGCTGCTGGATTAAGCAACCTGGAGGTCATTAGTGACTTTGATGAGGTGACGGAGGGAAAACCTGGGTGGAGTAGATTCAAGAGTGATGGGAATTTCAAATTCTCATGGAATCCAGACTTTCTGGAGCAAGGGAAGCAGGATGAACCCCCAGGACTATTGCCCTAAAATATTCTGAAACCTTAAACCAAAAATATTCCCTGAAGAAAAGAAACCTACTGTCATGGATTGAATTATGTCCCCCCAAAAATGTGTTTATCAATTTGGCTGGGCCATGATTCCCAGTATTGTGTGGTTGCCCTCCATTTTGTGATTGTAATTTTATGTTAAAGAGGATTTGGGTGGGATTGTATAACACCCTTACTAAGGTTATATCCCTGATCCAATGTAAAGGGAGTTTCCCTAGGGTGTGGCCTGCACCACCTTTTACCTTACAAGAGATAAAAGGAAAAGGAAGCAAGCAGAGAATTGGGGACCTCATACCACCAAGAAAGCAGTGACAGGAGCAGAGCATATCCTTTGGACCCGAGGTTCCTGTGCTGAGATGCTGCTAGTCCGGGGGAAGATTGATGTCAATGAGGACCTTCCTCCAGAGCCGACAGAGAGAGAAAGCCTTCCCCTGGAGCTGACGCCCTGAATTTGGACTTTTAGCCTACTTTACTGTGAAGAAATAGATTTCTCTTTGTTAAAGCCATCCCTTTGTGGTATTTCTGTTACAGCAGCACTAGATGGCTAAGACAACTACCAGAGAAAAAGCAAATATTTGCATATATATATCCCCTGAAGTCTTCTTAAAACAAACAATAGTTTAGCTTAACTAGCAAAGGATATCTGCCTTGAGCATTATGCTTTTTTAAGAACTATCTATCTATATGGGATCACAGTGACAACAGAGACTGGAAAGATGAGACAGGAACCTCACGGGGTCAGGAAAAGGAAGTGAGAACGGTTGCACAACATGAAGAACGTAACCAATGTCACTGAATTGTACAAACAGAAATCGAAACTGGTGTATGTTTTTGCTGTGTATATTCTCAACAACAACAACAAAAATAAAATAATTTACTTTAAAAAAAGAGTGCATGGAAAGAAAGAAATTGGAGTTAGCCTATATAATTAACTCATGCATGGAGCTTTTCTGTAATAAGGAGAGAAATGAGGTAGTAAGGGTGAGTGGAGGGCAAAATGGGGCCAAGGGAGAGATTTTTTAAGACGGGAGAAATCACAGCATGTCTGCACGCTGATGAGAAAGAGGTAATGGAGAAAGACATTTTCATGCTTTAAAGGAGGTGGGGAGACTTGTTGGAGTGATGTTTTTGAGTAAGTGGAAGACAGTGGGATCCAGGGCACAGAGGGGCTGGCTTGCTTCAGGAGCCAGAGCGCTCATTAGCTGTAGCTAAAGACAAGGAAGAGGATGAGGGCATGATGGAAGGCAGTGAGCAGAGGGAGATACTGAGGTCTTTTCTGGTTGTTATCATGGAGAGGAAGGGTTATGGAAAAGCTGTTGGAGACTTAAGAGGTAAAACCATGTAACAGTCAGGCAGTGCAAACTAAGGCCTATGGGCCCCACCTGTTGTTGTACGGCTTTCCAGCTAAGAATGGTTCTCACAATTTTGAAAGTAATGCGTAAAAATGACTTTCCATGAGAAGGGACTTTCAAAGAGTTGAGAATATTTCCTCTTGGGCCACAAAGCCGATCCCGATCCAGGAGAGCGAGCACGTGAACCGACCAAGGCTATGCAGCACGAAATGTCAGCAACAGGAAAGCACCGGGCACGAGCTCAGCCGAGTGTCGTTCTATTTTGATTTAGGAGATGATACTGGAGCCGTTATTCCCTGTCCTAAAATGCGACCCAGCTGGAGCTGGGCTCACAATGACTCACAAGGACAGTTAACCGGGCCCTGAGGTATAAAGATAATAGCTAGAATCGTCTTGGAAAATATCTTTTAGACAACCTTCATATACACAAATCATAAAACAGAACACAAAAGAGTTTCCACTCTTATCATTTTCTATTAGCGTTTAGTGAACAGAAAATTCGTCAGACTGTCGTTACTGAAACCTGTACCAATGATTGTTAAGAAAGACATTCAAAATGTAGGATTACGGAGATTGAGCAGTTTTGGAAGCGGCTGCATAGGCCCGGCGCACGATTGTTTACTCCCCCATTGCTAACCGCCACTGTGTCTCATGATCTTTTTTTTTTCTTCAGTCTCTACAAAACGGTTTAAGATTAACCGATGTTCCCCCTGGAAGGTAGAAAACAAGTGATAATGACCTAAGAATGAGAAACCAAACAAAGCATCCATCTTGCGACAAGAGTAAGCAGGATGTCGCCAGATAATCCCCAAAGATGTCACCACATAACCTCTAAGAATACCAGTGGAAGGTTAACTCATCTAAGACATCACCACCTCAGAGAAAAACTACCATAAAAGATCCACAATCCTGTCCCTATAAAAGACTCCATCCGATCTCCAGTGGGGGAGACGGGTTTTCTGGAGGAATCTATTCCCCTCCGTCTCCATATTGATATATAATAAACATCTTGCTGCTCACCTCACCCCTGTCTCAGAATTGGCTATTGCGGCAGGCGGCTCCAATCCGCATTATTGCGGTAACAGTTTCTAGCCAATTTGTGAAAAGGTGACGCTTTCAATGGTTTTGCCCATTTGTAATGTTAATATATACTGATGACTCTGTAATGTTCTTCGGACTAGAGCAGACAGGGCCCTGGCAGCGTGCTTGTCCACGTCCAACTTTTGCCTTTTTGAATATATGTTGAATAAATCTTTCTTTTTGCTTTACTAAACTTTTTGATGTTTTTCCTTACAACAATTTAATCCTCCCACAAGCTCTATAAGTTAAGTATTGATAACTCAGTTTCAGCAATGAGCTAGTTGGGTCTGAGAGAGGTTTGGTAACTTCTCAAGGTCACACGGATAGTCAAGTGGTGGGATCAAGGTTTATGTGACAAACGAAATGCCTCAGAAGCCTGTTTCTTTATCATTAGGCCCTGCTGCATCCCAAGGACGGTGACCTCCTTAGCCTGGATCACTGCGTATACAATGTAGTGTGATCCACACAGAAGCGGCGGAGAAGCCAGCTTTAGAGCCAGGTAGACTTAGCTTCAGACCCCAGGCTGCCCCTGACTGGCTCTGTGGCCTTGAACAAGACATGGAAGATTTCCAAGTCACAATACTCTCACCCATAAAATCAGATTAATAATAAATTGAACCATTTGAAATTGCTGTTATTCAGCCATTTTTTGACTTTTAAAAATGGCAATTTCATGTGGTTCAAATTAATACCGACCATTCCAGGATATTGTGTAAAGTTAATATACATAAAGCACGTGCACTTTGTAGGCTCTCAAATGGTAGCCATTTTGTGAACTGGACCCCTGGTTGCACAGTGAGTGGTTAGGAGCTTGGCTGGTAACCAAAAGGTCAGCAGTTCAAATCCACCCGCTGCTCCTTGGAAACCGTATGGGGAAGTTCTACTCTGTCCTATAGGGTCGCTATGAGTTGGAATTGACTCGATGGCAATGGGTTTGGAGTTTTTTTTGCTTTCTTTCAGAAACTATTATAGAAGCATCCTTATGCGTGAAGTCTTTATTTAAAGGGAAACCCAAACCAGGTGCTAACGAGTTGACTCCGACTCACGTGTTCCAGAGTCGAACTGAACTGGTTTTTCGGAAGTGTATCACCAGGCCTTACTCCCAAGGTGCCTCTGGGTAAACGCCAACTTCCAACCTTTCAGTTAACAGCTGAGAAACCATTTTCATTCTCCTGGAATCCAGATTTCTGGGTCCATGGAGTTGGGGTGACCTACGCAAGCCATTTGCCCTTAGGTGTCCTTTCGAACCTTGAGCCTTGAAGCTAAAAAGTCACCTTTGAGTCAAACAATGGTCTAGATAAACTAGTAAGACCGTTTTTCCTTGGGCATTATGCTCTTTTGAAGAATTCAGTCAGTTTCCAGAAACAGAATCTTCAAAGGTCAGACTGGGAGCTATGTTTTAGGGTAAATCCGTAATTATTTTAATTGTTCTTCAAGACAATGCTGAATGAAAATCTTTCCTGACCACAAACTGTTCATCCGTTCTGTTCCAGCCCTTTTTTCCATGGCAATGCCGATAAGATTTGCTATAAGAATTTTGAAAGTTCTTCTCCATCTTTAGAATATTTTTGACTTTCTAGTCCTGGTGTGCTCTGGTGGCACAGTGGTTAAGAGTTTGGCTGCTAACCAAAAGGTCATCAGTTCAAATCCACCAGCTGCTCCTTGAAACCCTATGGGGCAATTCTACTCTGTCCTAGGGTCACTATCAGTCAGACTCAACTCAACAGCAACGGGTTTGATTTTTTTGGCTTAGTCCTGGTGGTGCAGTGATTAAGCGCTCAGCTGCTAACCAAAAGATCGGCAGTTCAAACCCACCAGCTGTTCTGCGGGAGAAAGATGTGGCAGTCTGCTTCCATAGAGCTTTCAGCCTTGGTAAGATTGGTTCAAAGGACTATCACAACCACCACAGCCTCCATCAGACTGAGTCCATCACAGCTGGACAGTGCCCGGCTACCACCACCCACTGCTCTGACAGGGATCATAAGAGAGGGTCCTGGACAGAGCTGGGGAAAAATGTAGAACAAAATTCAAACTCACAAAAAATGGCCAGACTTACTGACCTGACAGAGACTGGAAAAACCTTGAGAATATGGCCCCCAGACACCCTTTTAACTCAGTACTGAGGTAACTCCCGAGGTTCACCCTTCAGCCAAGGATTAGACAGGCCCATAACAAACAATAACAAAAATAGCTCAGCAATGCATATGAGTCTAAATGGGCACACCAGCCCAGGGGCAAGGACGAGAAAGCAGGAGGGGTCAGGAAAGCTGGATGAATGGAAGTGGAAGAACCCATGGTCCAGAAGGGAAGAATGTTGACACATTGGGGCATTGGCAACAAAATGTCACAAAACAAATACATGTATTTTAATTAGTTTAATGAGAAACTAATTTGCTCTGTAAACTTTCATCTAAAGTACAATAAAAGAGAACACACACACACACACACACACACACAAAAGGATTTCAGCCTTGGAAACCCTCTGAGGAAGTTCTACTCTGTCCTATAGGGTTGCTAGGAGTTGGAACCTACTCGACCGCAATGAGTTTGGTTTTGGGGTTAGTGGAAATGTTACACTGATTTGCAAATCATATCTTAAGTAAATTTCAATCAGTTTCTATTATTGGCTTAATATGATTTTTGTTTTAACACCGCCAAGCGTGTTGACCACCCAGGGAGTCCATATAGTGGGGAGGGGCTGTGAAATGATCTGAACTCTGCCCACTCAGCCCAGAGCAGCCAGGAAAAATGAGAGGTGGGGGTGCTGCAGGCATCTGGAAGCCACCAGTCAACCTCAAGTTAAGACAAGGCTAGAGCCATACAGGCATTTTTTTCTTAGCCTCAAGACAGCCCCTCACCCAGCCCACTTCCTGGAGTTCTTTCTTTTCCTCCTCAGAACTTCCTTGAAGAGAAACAGCCACGGGCTGACTAAAACCGGTCTTGCCTTCCCCCATCTTGGCACTCCAGATGACCTTCAGCTCATTAACTGCCTCATGCATGGTAAATTCTCCACCCCTAGGTGGCGAGCCGACGGGCTAATGAACAAAAATGGCTAAGTTCCTTCTGCACAGGGAATTGAACCAGGGCCTTAGAAAATGCTTACTCATTCTAAAATGCTCGGCGCCTGTGAGCACACCACTTTGTATTCTGAAACTGATCCTGCCTATATAAACCAGCCTCAACAAGCTGCCTGCCAGGCAGTGTTAGACAGCACGCAGCCCCCTCTGTCTCCTTGCTTGGCCAATAAATAAAGTTGCCCAACTCGGTCTCTGTCTTTTTGGCCCTGGACAGAGTTGCGCTGAGTAGAACCCAGAGTTCCTGGTAACAAAGTCACACCAACCCTAAGTCTGAAGTCATCTTGATAACATTTGGCTGAGGAGCTCTGAGGGATACTTGGTGGCCAACGTTCAATACTTGGAAGACTTTCACGGGGAGGACAGAATCCTCTTACTCTGTTTGGTTCAGAGGACAGAACCAAGACTAGCGGGTGGAAATGACTTGGAGAGAAATTTATATGCCATGTAAGTTAAAACTCTCTGATAATTAGAATTTTTAACCATGGAATGAGCTACAGTGGCAGATAAAGAGTTTAAGGGAAGGCTTGGAATGCAGTGGTTAATGTATTCCTAGAGGAATCACATATTGGGTAAGGACTGGACTAAATAACATTTGAGATTCTTTCCAACTCTAAAATTTTATGAGTCAGTAGTCCCTGGCTCTGGCCTAGCCATGCTCTAAAGTCCAACCAGCTAGTCAAGTACCTAGTATAAGCAAGCATTTAAGGAAGGTTCGCTCCTTTTTATCATGGTTCCTATGCCCCTAAGTGCAAGAAGGCCTCATAAGTTGCCCGATTATTCAGCAACCATACTATAAAACCAAAACCAAACCAGTTGCCGTTGAGTTGATTCCGACTCACAGTGACCCTACAGGACAGAACAGAATTGCCTCATAGGGTTTCCAAGAAATGGCTAGTGGATTTGAACTGCCAGCCTTTTGGTTAGCAGCCGAGCTCTTAACCACTGTGCCACGAAGGTTCCAACTGTACTATACTTTGCCCTTTATATGAATCATTTTGATTTACCATCTGTCTGCTAATTAAGACATCGAATAGGAAAGAGCTGATTTAAAAAGTCACCAGTCAAAATTCAAATTTGAATCTAAGTCTATTCTTATGAAACTGTTATCAGATTAGAGCCCAGGATTTTCATGTTTGAGTTGGCTTTTCCAAGATCACTGGGATTTATATCATTAATAGGGAAAGAAATTGTTTTTCTAAGAAGACAAGATTGAAAAGAAGCAATTGTCATTTGAGCGAGATTCAGGTCACCTCACTCATGGGTAGGATTGGCATCTGAGTGAGATTCAGGTCACTTCACTCATAGGTGGACAGAATAGAAATGAAATGGGGAAAGGTGAACATTGCTACTTACATGGTGTCTTCCCAGATCATAGTCTGCAGCAAATTTTTACACAAAAGACCTTTCTCATAGTATGATGATTCGAGCAAGTGCCCCTTCCTTCCCTTAAGAAAACAGAATAAAAATAGGAAATTTTCTGGATACAAACACTTTTAAATTATGGTAATGGGAAGACCCACACCCACCACACCCCCCAATTAAAGGCAACAGAGAGCTCTTGGAAAGTCCTTCACGTCTTCCAAGGACCTGGTTTGAGGAGCACTTTTGTACAGGGTTATGTACTTGGAGCCAGATGGTCTTAGTGAGAATCTTGACTCCATGGTCTCGTAGCTCAGTGACTTTTGGTGAGTTACCCAAGTTCTCTAAGCCTAGTGTTTCATCCATAAATGAGATCATAATAACATCTACCTAATAAGGTCATCAGGAAACCCTGGTGGCATAATGGTTAAGTGCTACGGCTGCTAACCAAAAGGTCATTAGTTTGAATCCACCAGGCGCTCCTGGGGAACCCTATGGGGCGGTTCTACTCTGTCCTATAGGGTCGCTATGAGTTGGGACTGACTCGACAGCAACTTTTTTTTTGTTTCTTTTCTATGTTAAAACAGAGGAAAAAGACAAAGACGCAGTGATGAACAAGATGATGATCTTGAAAGACTTTATAATGTCTTCCTTAACCAGAACACCAAGATAACTAAAACCAATGTAATAAAGTCACAGTTAAAAAAAAAAAAAGTTTTAGAGCTGATAGTCCTAAGTATGCAGAGCAAAAGGACTCACTCACCACGACCCAGAAAATAAATAGCTAAGTAAATAAATCACACATACAACAAAAAAAAAACCTCGTTGTTGTTGAGTGATTTCAACTTAGAGCAACCCTATAGGACAGAGTAGAACTGCCCCATAGGGTTTCCAAGGAAGGCCTGGTGGATTCAAACTGGCAACCTCTTGGTTATCAGCCGAGCTCTTAACCACTATGCCACCAGGGCTCCTCAGGGAGACATAGAATCAAGAAAGTGTGTGTGTTGTTGGTGTTGTGTTTAAGATAGAGTTGAAAAATTAGAGTACGGTTACAGAAATGATCCATTAGAGGGCAGGGAGAAGTTGATAAAAGAAGAGAGAATAACGGGAGTGAAGTGTTTTTGAAGGTCAAAGAGCACTGAATCCAGAGAACAAGGGGAGGGACTGGGATTTGCTTTAAAAAAAAAAAAAATGCCATTGAGTCCAACTCATGGCAATTCCACGTGTGTCAGAGTAGAACTGTGATCCACAGTGTTTTCAATGGCTGATCTTTCAAAGTAGATCTCCAGGCCTTTCTTGGTCACAGCAGGACCCAAACCTCCAACCTTTCGGTTAGCAGCTGAGCACGTTAACCATTTGCACCAACCAGGGACTAGAAAAGGTTTGCGTTAGGAATTTTAGAGCTGTCTGGAGGCTTTTATTTCACTTAAGTAGGAGGCGAGATGGACAGCTAAGTGAGGGTGGAAGAAAGAGGGGTTGTGGGTGGCTTGAGAAGAATGTATGAATTAGTAGTTCTGGGGAAGCATAAGAGGGTTTCTGGGTCATAGTGGGTGTGTTTTGAGGCTTTAGATCATCAAATTAAGGGAAACAGTTCAATTAGATATTCTCAGGTAACATGCAGGTGCTCAGGCACAGGTGCAGAGAAGATGGGCTGAGGTTTCGTTAGACAACTGTGATAAGGGTAAGGGGAAATAGGGAAGTTGAAGTACTTCTGAGGGAATGAATGTAATGATGGACCATGGAATACTTAATGATCTACATGCACAGAGCAAGAGAATAGAGGGCAATTCAACCAGGTGTTTAAAATGGGCTATTTCTGAGTGCAGAGAATACAGGTGATTTTCATCTTGATGTGGGTCTTTATTCTCTAAATTTTCTACAATAAGCACATTTTAGTTTTAAGTGTGGTTAAGAAAAAATAACCAAAAATGATATAAAAGCAGTTACACACTAAGTTTAAGAGTAATCTTTGTAAAATTGAAGTGAAGACAATTTGAACATCCATTGCAATCCAATGCAACAGATGAAACATATAAAATATATAAAATATTTTTCAAATATATAAAATTATATATATTACAATATAAATATATAAAATACTTAGGTTTTTAATGATATTTTGAAAACAAAAACCTCATTGGTCACAATTAGAAGTGGCTAGGGCACAAGCTCATTATTCTGAAATTGGACAAATAAAGGTACAGAATCAAGCACTTATCTTACCTCTTCCTTTATAAACTGTGCTTCTGGGAAGCCAGACTAGATGCGAGGGAAAGTTCTTCCCCACAGAAGAATTTCAACTAATAAATGTAAAGAGAATGATTAAGTTAGAACGATGTCACTTTGCAACCCTCAAGAAAACAACGAATCTAGCCAATATCGGCAATAGTTGCTAAAGCCATGGGATAAAAGGTTGACAGGAAATTTGAGAACGATAGGTCAGGCTGGCAACATGTACACCCACATCAACCTTAACATCACTAAAAGTAGGACAAACAGACATCATGCCACCTGATGTGATGCAACAGGAAGTACCCAACATTGCTAATGCCATATCAGTGCCCCACCCCCAAAATAACTGAACCTCAATTAAACCAAGCTTCGAGACTTAGCTACCAGTTCCCAAGAAATATGGGACATTTTCTTTATGTCCAGTTGACATTGATTCCAACGCTTGGTGATCCCGTGTGTGTCAAAGTAGAACTGTGCTCTATAGGGTTTACAATGGCTGATTTTTTGGAAATAGATCACCAAGCCTTTCTTCTGAAGTGCCTCTGGGTGGACTCAAATCGCCAACGTTTAGGTTAGCAGCTGAGTGGGTCAACCATTTGCACCTTCCAGGGACTCCATGGGACATACAGAAACAACTTAAACCGTATCACCAGGATGCCATCAAACAAAGTCCAAGATGGGGGTAAGTCAACAGGAAAAATGACTCCACTCTTCCGCACACAAATAGTACGGAAAAAAAAAGAGGGGGAGGGAGGGAAGACTCTTAAATATTAATAGAGGCTTAAGAAATAGATCAATCAATCTCAATGATGTGTCCTTTTTGGGGGTCCTGATTTGAATCAACATGCAATAAAAATTTTCTGAGACACTCTGGCAAGTTTTTGTTAGAACTGATAACACTATTGTAGTTATATATTTTTAACTCCCTTATCTGTTAGAGATTCATACTGAAGCATTTACATATAAAATTGTTATAGCCCAGCAGTGAGAAGTAATTAAACACAATTGGCAAAATACTGATAATTGAGGCGAGGTGATGGTACCATCAAGGTTCATTACACTATTCTCTCTAATTTGGGATATGTTTGAAAATTTCCGTAATAAAAAAAAAAAAAATTAACGCTGAAGTTGAAATGAAAAAGACAATGTGCCATTCATATCCAAGACAGTCTTGAGACCTGGGGCTTATAAAGCCCTTCCAGAATTTTAAATTGCCTACAATTTTATATGATGCAAGAATGATCCAAATATCAATGTCTGTTGTTATTCTGTTGAATTGATGTTTGCCTGTTTGCGGTGTCTTTATAGGAATTGATAATAACTCCAACCATCCAGCAACCTGTGAAGAGCTGCGTGTCTTTACAATCTGGCAGAGAAAGAAACAGGTTTCTAGACTCACTAAAGTATCCACCCACCCCAGTCTTCAAGCAGGTGAATGTGTACAATGGGATCAAAATTCACAGCCAGTTACCAGCCACTCACTCGCACACACTCCTTCCAACAGGGGCAGAAGAACAAGGAAACCTAAGTAGTAGCTGTGTGCAGTCAAACATACAAATATTTATCTAGCTTACTCCACCACTGCACAGAGTTCTAATGTGTAGTCTGAGAGCATAAAATGCAGATACCAGTATTGTATGTGACTCTGAGACATGACAGCTTAGCAGCCCCTATGGGCCCTGAAGCCCTGGTGGCGCAGTGGTTAAGAGTTCACCTGCTAACCAAAAGTTGGCAGCTCAAATCCACCAGCCGCTGCTTGGAAATCCTATGGGGCAGTTCTACACTGTCCCATAGGGTCCCTATTAGTTGGAATTGACTCAACGGCAATGGGTTTTGTTTTGTTTTGTTTTGGTTTATGGAGCCCTAGTGGCTCAGTGGTTAAGAGCTCAGCTGCTAACTCTAAGGTCAGCAGTTTGAATCCACCAGCGGTTCCTTGGAAACCCTGTGGGGCAGTTCTACTCTGTCCTGTTGGGTCACAGAAGAATTTCAACTAATAAATGTAAAGAGAATGATTAAGTTAGAACGATGTCACTTTGCAACCCTCAAGAAAACAACGAATCTAGCCAATATCGGCAATAGTTGCTAAAGCCATGGGATAAAAGGTTGACAGGAAATTTGAGAACGTCAGAATTGACTCGATAGCAGAAGATTTTTTTTTAAATGGGTATCTTAGTTATTTAGTACTGCTCTAACAGAAATACCCCAAGTGGATGGCTTTAACAAAGAGAAATTTATTCTCTCACAGTCTAGTAGGCTACAAGTCCAAATTCAGGGCGTCAGCTCCAGGGGAGGGCTTTCTCTGTTGACTCTGGAGGAAGGTCCTCGTCATCATCAGTGTTCCCCCGGACCAGGAGCTTCTCTGAGCAGGAACCTCAGGTCCAAAGGAAGCGCTCTGCTCCCGGCACTGCTCTCTTGGTGGTATAAGGTTCCCATGTGTCTCTGCTCGCTTCTCTCTTTTATATCTCAAAAGAGATTGGATTAAGACGCTATCTAATCTTGTAAACCTCATCAGCATAACCTCATCACAGTGATAGAATTTACAACACATAAGGAGATCACATATAACTCATCATAGTGATAGAGTTTACAACACATAAGGAAATCACATCAGATTACACAATCATACTACACTAGGAATCATGACCTAGCCAAGCTGCTACACACATTTTTTGGTGGACACAATTCAATCCATGACAGTGGTTTCAAACCCTTAGGATTTTTCAATTTTAAGGTTTCCATGGTTATTTTGCCTTTCATTTGCTTCTTTTCCCAAATAATTGTTTTAATGGCCTTTCTTTTGTCTTAGGGAACACTATTTCTGTCAAAAAGTTTTCTGGAAGTCCTAATGCAACTTTGACTCTTATGTTACTTTCGAGGACAGATTAGCAGTTGTCTTAGTTATGTTGTGTTGCTATAACAGAAATACGACAAGTGAATGGCTTTCACAAACACAAATTTATTCTCTCACAGTTTAGGAAGCTAGAAGTCCAAATTCAGGGTTTCAGCTCCAGGGGAAGGCTTTCTCTCTCTGTTGACTCTGGGGGAAGGTCTTGTTATCAATCTTCCTCTGGACTAGGAGCTTCCCCGTGCAGGAACCTCAGGTCCAAAGGACGCGCTCTGCTCCCGGCACTGCTTTCTTGGTGGTATGAGGTTCCACTGTCTCTCTGCTCATTTCTCTCTTTTATATCTCAAAAGAGATTGGCTTAAGACACTATCTAATCTTCTAGATGTCATCAATATAACTGCCACTAATCCACCTTATTAACATAGTCATAGCGTTTACAACACACAGGAAAATCTCATCAAATGACAAAATGGTGGACAATCAAACAATACTGGGAAACGTGGCCTAACCAAGTTGACACATATTTTGGGGGCACACAATACAATCCATGACAATGGGTACTTAAACCATCGGAAGAGTTTCATTCTGGTGAAATCCAAATGGGAGAAGCGCCTGGCTGTCAGGGACACATCAGGTGTCTCTTTCTCCCTTCCCTTTTCACTTACACCCCTGGGGCCTGGGCTCATTCCAGAATCTCTGTGGCTACCTCACAGTGATCTACCATTTCAGGCTTTTCTATGTCTAGGTCCTGCCCTGGTCAAGCTGTACCACCACCACCACCACCACCACCACACACACACACACACACACACACACACACACACACACACACACACAACACACATACACACATGCACACCTGTGGAATCCTATTTACTTGCTCATTGTCCCAGAGCAGTGCATCGCAACTGTGGTCCTGAGACCAGCAGCATCAGAAGCACCCAAAAATTGGTTAGAAATACAAATTCTTGGGCCCCACTTCAGATCTGGAGTCTTTGGGTGGTGCAAAGGGTTAATACAGTTGGCTGCTAACCCAAAGGTTGGGAGTTCGAGTCCACCCAGAGGGGTCTTGGAAGAAAAGCCTGGCAATCTACTTCCAAAAGATCACAGCCATTGAAAACCCTATGGAGCACAGTTCGACTCTGATACACATGGGGGCACCATGAGTCAGAATGGACTCCACGGCAACTCCAACTGGTCCACTCCAGACCTACTGAATGAGAAACTCTAGGGATGGGGCCCAGCAACCCCTGTTTTAACAAGCCGTCCAGATAATTCTGATTCTCACTCAAGTTTGAGAACCACGGAGCCCTGGTGGTGCCGTGGTTAAGAGCTCTGCTGCTAACCAAAAGGTCAGCAGTTCGGATCCACCCGCTCCTTGGAAACCCTATCGGGCAGTTCTATTCTGTCCTATAGGGTCACTATGAGTCGGAATCAACTCGAAAGCAACACATTTCGGGTACTATAGAATGGGGAAAAAAAAAGATACATGCCTACAGAGGAAGGTGGGTTTTTGTAAACACTGCAGTTCCTTCTAATCCTTAAAAAATCAGGACTGGATGAGGATAAGACGTTCTAACTTTACACAAAAGAGAAAGGGAATGATTAAGAAATCAAAAGATGTGTACTCACAAAAAGAAAAACCCACTGCCGTCAAGTCAGTTCTGACTCACAGTGACCCCAAAGGGCTTCCAAGGCTGTAAATCTTTACAGAAGCAGACCGCCACATTTTTCTCCCACGGAGCCGCTGCTGGGTTCAAACCGCTGACCTTTCGGTTAGCAGTCAATTGCTTTACCCACTGCACCACCAGGGCTCCTTCAAAAGGTGCATAGTCAGTGTGAATTAGCTATAGAAATGGTTGTGAGCAACAGGTCAGATAACACAAAATTAGCATTAAATGACAGCTATTGTTTTATCACAACTCAGCCTCCAAACTTAGTTTAATATTAAAATTGGTTTGCATTTATCCAATTTGCCAACAAGCATTAACTGAGCACCTTTGACGTTCATTTCTTCAAAGTACCCCAACTGGTGAAGACACCTGAAAGGACAGTATAGAGGGACGCCCCGAAGGGTTTACAATTTCAAAATCACAACATGAATACTGTGCATTTGTGTAACTGATACTATAACAATTGTTACAATTTTAAGAAATGTCTGAAACAGTCAGTCCTTTAACACTTATTTTGTGTTACCTGGCCTATTCCTCCCTACCTTTTCAATAGTTAGTTCACATTGACCATATATCTTTTGATTTCTTCATTATTTTCTTTCTTTGTTGTGTAAAATGAGAATGTCTTATCCTCAGCCCCCCGAAAAACTAGACTTGTTGCCTTTCAGTCAATTCTGACTTCGTGACCCTGTAGGACAGGGTAGAACTGCCCCATAGAGTTTCAAGGAGTGCCTGGTGGATTCAAACCGCCGACCCTTTGGTTAGCAGCCATAGCTCTTAACCACTATGCCACCAGGGTTTCCCATCCTCACCCAGTCCTAGGTTTTTAAGGATTAACCCTTTCAAGATCCGATTACGTTCTGCTTTGAATTTTGTCTTGATACCATGTGTTTTCACTAATGGAAGCATGCTGAATCACTGAGCGTTGTTGAATTTTTGGTAAGTAGTATGGATTTTTTTTTTTTTTTTTTTCCTCTCACCAGTAATCCTACCCTTTGAGTCCTGATGGAGATTTGTTGTCCCACTAATTCTACCCTGGATGCCCCCTGGAGTCCAGAGGGACATACCGTGTCCCAAAGAAAAATTTTCAAAATTTCTGTTTCCTACCAAAAAATGCACACACCTCATACAACACGCAGTAGAAACAGTGATTTGTGGCACACACCAATTTTTTCAGTTTCAAAGAGTCATAAAGTTCCCTGCCTTGCAGCAGGACACACTATCTGTGGAAAGACAGCTTCCCAATGAACCTGAGAGGTGGAAATAGCGGGTGGGCAACCATATATCCCAATGGTCATGAAAGGCTTGAAAGAAGCTGCAGTGTTTGCAACAATCCGCTTTTCTTCTGTACGCATGAATCTCCTTTATTTTTTCCATCCTATAGCATAAAACCAAAAGCCAAACCATTTGCCAACAAGCCCAATTCATGCTGACCCTGTTTGTGTCAGAGGAGAACTGTGCTCCATAGGGTTTTTCAGTGGCTGATTTTTTGGAAGTAGATCACCTGGCTGGTCTTTTGAGGTACCTCTGGATGGACTTTAACCACCAATGTTTTTGTTACAGCCAAGCACGTTAACTGTTTGCACCACCTGTTATGGATTGAACTGTGTCCCCTAAAACATGTGTCAACTTGGCTAGGCCATGATTCCCAGGATTGAGTGAGTGTCCACCATTTTGTTGTTTGATGTGATTATCCTGTGTTGTAAATCTTAACCTCTATGATGTTAATGAGGTGGGATTAGAGGCAGTTATATTAATGAGGCAGGACCCAATCTACAGGATTAGATTGTATCTTGAGTCAATCTCTTTTGAGATATAAAAGAGAGAAGTGAGCAGAGAGGAGTGGGATCTCATGCCACCAAGAAAGAAGCACCAAGAGTGGAGCATGTCCTTTGGACCCGGGGTTCCTGTGCTGAGAAGCTCCTAGACCAGGGGAAAATTGATGACAAGGACCTTCCCCCAGGACCAACAGAGAGAGAAAGACTTCGCCTGGAGCTGGCACCAGAATTTGGACTTCTAGCCTCCTAGACTGTGAGAGAATAAATTTCTCTTTGGTGAAGCAACCACTTGTGGTATTTCTGTTATAGCAGCACTTGATAACTAAGACACCTCCTATAGTGGTCTTGAACTTTAGCAAGCACAGAATTATCTGGAGGACTTGTTAAAACAGGGATTGCTCGGCCTCATCCCCAGAGTTTCTGACTCGACAGGGTATTCAGGGGTATTCTCTCCTCTGCCTCTCTCTGTCTAAAGAATAATAAAAATCTATATTTTTAGAGAAATAAATAAGGAAAACAATGCTCACTGACTATGAATTTCTACTTTCCATCTTAGTTCAAATGTGAAGTAAATTATTGCTAAATTTGGATTCAAAACCAGGTATCCTAATTTTGAGCTTATATTTGCTAGGCCCTGGTGGCACGGTGGTTAAGACCTACGGCTGCTAACCAGGTGGTCGGCAGTTAGGATCCACGAATCGCTCCTTGGAAACCCTATGGGGCAGTTCTACTCTGTCCTATAGGGTTGCTACGAGTCTGAATCGACTCGATGGCAACGGGTTTGGATTTTTTTTTTTTTTTTTTTGGTTGAGAGAAGGTCCCACCGTGGTGCAAATAGTTTGCACTCAGTTACTAATCGAAAGGTTGGTGGTTCAAACCCACCCAGCTTCACCCCATAAGAAAGACATGGTGATCTGCTTCTATAAAGATCACAGCCAAGAAAACCCTGTAGAGCTCAGTTCTACCTTGAACACATGGGGTCACCATGAGTCAGAAATGACTCAACAGCAACGGGTTTAATTTTTTGGTTGAGAGGGCACTCACAGGGTCCACCTCTCTGAGACATCTCCAAGGAAAGCACATGTCTAATTTCCCAAAACATGTATGATTTCTCATAATTAAAATGGCCACAGTTTTTCTTTTACTTTCGTTTTTATTAGGTTATGAAACTGGTGGGATAATTATTCATGTTAAAAAGACTTACTTTCATGTTCTAGGCTATCACCATATTTCAACCTCTTCTCATCGCATCTGAATTATGGTGAGACTGTAGAGTATTTATAAGTGTATACAAATACTTTATATACACTTTATTGATAAAGTCACCCAGATGACAATATTTTAAATTCTCCCTGCATTCTTTTTAATTAATGACCTAGAAGCTATCTTTTGCAGAAATAACTACCTTAAGCTTCAAAAAGTTTTCAGTTTGAAAGTAACAGAGTTCAACATTTTCCAGTGGGCTGAGTTTTATTACAAATTCTAGTGGTGACAAGAAAAACTGGGAAAGTGACCCAGGGAGGAGACGCCTCCAAGCACCCCAAAGGGAAACCTCTCCGTCCCCTTCAGCTTTTGCTGCTGTTGTTGTTGCTGTTGTGAGGGGCCACCGAGTCAGCCTCCGACTCAGGGCGACCCCACGCACAACAGAACAAAATGCTGCCCGGTCCGGCGCCATCGCCATGATCTGTTTGGGATCAGACTGTTGGGATCCGTGGGATTTTCTTCCTTGTTTATTGTACTTTAGATGAAGGTTTACAGAACAAACTAGCTTCTCATTAAACAGTTACTACACATATTGTTTTGTCACATTGGTTAACAACCCATGACAAGTCAACATTCTCCCTTCTCGACCTCGGGTTCCCCATTAGCAGCTTTCCTGACCCCTACTGCCTTCTAGTCCTTGCGCCTGGGCTGCTGTGCCCCTTTAGTCTCATTTTGTTTTATGGGCCTGTCTAATCTTTGGCTGAAGGGTGAACCTCAGGAGTGACTTCATTACTGAGCTAAAAGGCTGTC
>NW_004443948.1:30895488-30963157 GCF_000243295.1 Trichechus manatus latirostris | reverse complement strand
TTTTTGTGAAAATATGCATAGCCAAAGATACACCATTTCAAAAATTTCTAAATGCACAATTCAGTGACATTGACTACGCTCTTCCAATTGTGCTGTTATTCTCACTTAAGATGAAGGCTTACAGATCAAAATAGTTTCTCATTTAACAGGTACTACAAATGTTGCCCTATGACAATGGTTAACAATCTCACATCAACAATATCCTTACTCAACCTTGGGTTCCCTATCACTAGCTTCCTTGTCCCCTTCTGCCCTGAAGCCTTTATTATTATTTTGATTATCTAATAATTAGCATTGAATATATTCCCAAATCAATTATAATGTAATATGCAGTTGAAATATTGGTGTAATTCAGATCCAGATCCAGAATGGGGTATAGTTGGGTGCCTACCTCTATGGGACTTCAGGCCCAGCCACCAGAAGGAGTTTCATGTAATTCCACTTGCTTGAGAGCCCAGGCAGTGTAGACATCCTGCTAAGTCATATTAGGAAGCAAACTGGAGCTAGTAGCCCCAGGACAGAGACCAGTCAGAAGAGAAAGATTTGAGAACAGCGTCTCTTGCTCCTGGGCCAAGTGGCACGAGCAAAGTAGCATAAATGAGCAAAGGGTCACAGGGGCCTGGCATCTGCGTACCTAGCCTAAACACGCTCAAACTCAGATCTCAAAAACGCTGCACACCAAACAAAACTCATCGACGGGCAAGGTGGCCCAGACCCCCACCCAATCTGATATTAAGCCAGTAATGCACTGGTGTGGCCATACGGACTGATCAGTTTCCAATTCTATCATGGTAACTGTCTTAGTCATCTAGTGCTGCTCTAACACAAATACCACAAGTGGATGGCTTCAACAAAGAGAAACCTATTCTCTCACAGTCTAGTAGGCTACAAGTCCAAACTCAGGGCACCGGCTCCAGGGGAAGGCCTTCTCTCTCTGTCGGCTCCAGAGGAAGGTCCTTGTGATCCATCAGTCTTTCCTTGGTCTGGGAGCATCTCAGAGCAGGAACCTTAGGTCCAATGGACGCGCTCTGCTCCCAGCGCTGCTTTCTTGGTGGTGTGAGGTTCCCATGTCTCTCTGCTCGTGTCTCTCTTTTATATCTTAAAAAAGATTGGCTTAAGACACTGTCTAATCTTGTAGACCTCGTCAGTATAACTGCTGCTAATCCATCTTATTATATCATAGTGATAGCATTTATAACACATAGGGAAATCACATCAGATGATGAAATGGTTGACAATCATACAATACTGGGAATTGTGACCTAGCCAAGTTGACAGATATTTTTGGGGACACAATTCAATCCGTGACAGTACTCAAGACAACTGACTTGTAAATACACATTTTGGATATCACCCCCTCGAAGGCAAGAGAATTGGGGTGCCCCCCAAATGATGGTGGTCAAGAATAAATGATTTAGATGTAGTTTTGCAGGTATGTTCAGGTTTTCTTCCAGGCTAGGCCCTGGTAACTTGTACCAAGCTTTGTTTGAGTCAGAGCAGCATAAAAACCTGAAAGAAGGAACCAGAGAAAAACGTACTCCTGGTGAGAAGAAGGTGCTCGTTCCTTGATAAGTAAGAGCCACAAGAAAGTTTTGAATCTCAAAATCACACATTCATGATAGTCACCTGGGCAGGCTGGAAGGCGAATCATTGCCAGCTTTAGCTAAAACACAGTAAAATATTGTTAAAAAATTAAACTTAAAATATATACTTTTTTTTTTAAATTGTGCTTTAGGTGAAAGTTTACAGCTCAAGTTAATTTCTCATTCAAAAATTCATACCCATATTGTTTTGTGACATTAGTTGCAATCCCCGCAATGTGACAGCACCCTCCCCCTTTCCACCCTGGGTTCCCTGTGTCCATTCATCCATTTCCTGTCCCTTCCTGCCTTCTTGTCTTGCTTTTGGACAGGAGTTGACCATTCGATCTCATATATTTAATTGAATTAAGCACGTTTCTCACGTGTGTTATTTTTTGTTTTACAGGCCTGTCTAATCTTTGTTTGAAAAATAGGCTTCAGGAGTGGTTTCAGTTCTGAATTAGCAGAGTTTCCGGGGGCCATAGTCTTGGGAGTTCTTCCAGTCTCTGTCAGACCAGTAAGTCTGGTCTTTTTTCGTGAATTTGAATTCTGTTCTATATTTTTCTCCCATTCTGTCTGGAACTCTCCATTGTGATCCCTGTCAGGGAGGTCAGAGCATTAGGTGGTGGTAGCTGGGCACCATCTAGTTCTTCTGGTCTCAAGCTGGCGGAGTCTTTGGCTTATGTGGTCCTTTAGTCCTCTGGGCTAATATTTTCTGCCTTTGGTTTTCTTTATTCTCCTTTGCTCCGGATGGGATGGGATCAAATGTATCTTAGATGGCCGCTTGCAAGCTTTTAAGACCCCAGATGCTACTCACCAAAGTGAGACGTAGAATATTTTCTTTATGAACTGTTAGGCCAATTGACCTAGATGTCCCCCGAGACCATGGTCTCCAGATACTTGGTCCCTCAAAGTGCTTGGATGTGTCTAGGAAACTTTTATGCTTTTGCTTTGGTCCAGTTGTGCTGACTTCTCCTATATTGTGTGTTTTCCTTCCCTTCACTGAAGTTGATCCTTGTATACTATCTAGTTAGTGATTTCCCCTCCCCCTCTCTCCCCAATCTCATAACCATCAAAGAATGCTTTTTTCTGTGTGTAAACCTTTTATTGAGTTCTTATAATAGTAACCTATTGCCGTTGAGTCATTTCCGACTCATGGTAACCCTATAGGACAGAGTAGAACTGCACCATAGGGTTTCCAAGGAGAGGCTGGTGGATTCAAACTGCTGACCTTTTGGTTAGCAGCCATAGCTCTTAACCACTGTACCACCCGGGCTCCTTGTCTCATACAATACTTGTCCTTTTATGATTGATTTTTTTTTACTCAGCATATGCCTTCCAGATTCATCCATGTTGTGAGATGTTTTGGGGATTCATCACTGTTCTTTATTGTTGCACAGTATTCCATTGTGTGTATACACAGAAGCCATTTTTAACCCGTTTATATAACACCTGCTCAAGGACAAAGATGCCCAGAGAGAGGCAGGTAAGTAGTGCAAGAGCAGACCAAGCCTTCTGTCCACTCTATGTCCCGGGAGAAGCATGGCCAGCTGGGAGGAGGGGAGGAGACAGATTCCCATCTGTCTACTGGGTATGAATTCTACTGGGTATGAAATGGATACTTTAAACTTCGCTGTCCTTTTTTTTTTTTTTTTTTTAATACTCAGATGTAAACAAAAGTTTATGAAACTCTGTGGGCACAAGACAGAATTTTCTCCAAAGGTGCGTAAATATTTGCAGGGCTATAGCTGGAAAAGAAGGTCCTCCTTCAGAGAGAAATGTGTCCCTGTGGTCTGAGAAGCACCATGATAAACTCACAGCAGCTAGGAAGTGACCCCTGCAAAGGACGTAAACTCCAGGACATTGTTCCCTTGGACTTCAGAAAAGGAGAATCGCTAAGTAGGTAGGTTTAAATGATTTCCCTCATGATTTCCCCAGCCCTTTAATAAAATTTGGTACAGTTGTGTCTCAAGTTTGAAATTAGTGAGAGACTGGGCCATAAAGAGAGAAAAAAAACTTCCCGCTTACTCAGCCCCCCCCGCCCTATCCTCATCTCTCAGCTTTGCACAGGTGGTAGTATTGCACCAGGGTGGGGGTCCCGAGACCCTGGCCCAAACCAGAAAGGCAGTAACTAGGTACCTGCTGTGGCTCAGAAAAGACTGGGGAGGCAAAGGCAGCCCAGAGAATCAGTTGTCAAGTGGATTGTGCAAGAACAGATGTGCAAAAATTCCCCAATCTGCTCCCTGCCCCAGTAAATACGCTAGAGTGGTGCCTTTGGATTTCAAAGTTCTTGTACCAAGCCCTGCAGTAAAAAATACACTATACGTCATGACCCTATGCACACATACATGCATAACTGATAAAACAACATGTACTCACCATGTACAATACAGGAGCCCTGGTGGCGGAGTGGTTAAGCGCATGGCTGCTAACCAAAAGTTCAACGGTTCAAACCCACCAGGCGCGTCCTGGAAACTCTATGGACACAGTTCTACTCTGTCCTAGAGGATCGCTATGAATTGGAATCGACTCAACGGCAGTGGGTTTGGGTTTTTTTTTTTTAAATGTGCAATACAGGAGCCCTGGTGGCAGAGTGGTTAAGGGCATGGCTGCTAACCGAAAGGTCGGCCGTTGGAACCCACCAGCCGGTCCGTGGGAGAAAGATGTGGCAGTGGGCTTCTGTAAGGATTGTAGCCTTGGAAACCCCATGGGGGCAGTTCTACTCTGTCCTATAGGGTCGCTGTGAGTTGGGATCAACTCGACAGCGAAAGGGATGTGCTATTTTATATCCTGTTCTGTTCTTTTTTTTTTTTTTTTAATGCTGGTTAAAACTCACACAAATTGATTTCCGGACCCTCTTAGTCTATGAACCCTCATTAGAGGGAGATGACCCTTAAGGGGAGGGAAAGTTTCAATTGCACAAGCAGAGAAATCATTGTTTCCTCTCTCTGAAACACGTCTCCCCCGCCTCTCTTCACCATCTGACTGGAATCTCCTCTGGAGTTCATATCTCCCTGCTGGTTCTCTTGTCTAACCACCCTCAGTGCCTTTCTAGCTCTCCTCCGTTGTACATGGGTTGGACACTCTTGCCACTAACTCCATTAATTACTTCCCAAACCCCTCTATACTCAAAAAACCAGTTGCTGTCGAGGCGACTCCAACTCATGGAGACCTCATGTGTGTCAGAGTAGAACTGTGTTCCACAGAGTTTTCAATGGCTGATTTTTCAGAAGTAGATTGCCAGGGCTTTCTTCTGAAGTGCCTCTGGGTAGACTCAAACTGCCCATCTTTCAATTAGCAGCCAAGTGCGTTACTCGTTTATACCACCTGCGGATTCTTTCAATACCCAGCACAACTTGTCCCCAGGAGCTTCTTACCAGGCATGTCTGACTAATGATATAACAGGTAAAACCCATAGCCATCAAGTTGATTCTGACTCATAGCGACCCTATAGCACAGAGTAGAACTGCCCCATAGGGTTTCCAAGGAGCGGTTGGTGGATTTCAACTGCCAACCTTTTGGTTAACAGCCATAGCTCTTAACCACTGGGCCACCAGGGCTCCATAGCATTTATATAATGCAAGGATGTGTCAGTCACTGCTCTCAGCCCTATTACATCTCTGTATCTGCAGTCCTTATAACAACCCTGTAAGGTAGGTATCATCGTTAACATCACCTCACAAAATAAGGAGACTGAGAAAGGTTGAGTAAGAGCACATAGTTGTTAAGTAATAACCTGTGCTTTGAATACAGGTGTTCTTGGGAAACTTACAGGCCACAGGGAAGCGTGGATGTATAGGATAAGTGTGACCATCCAATGGGAGGGGGGCAATTTATGAGACACAGAGCGTTGGTGGGTCCTATGCAGCGCCTCTTCAGGACTTTATGCTCCTAAAAGAATAACCGCTCTTGTAGACCAAGGCGTTCAAACTGAAGGACATCCTGCTCTCTCACAAAGACATACATCTGTTCACTGAGGCTTTCCCATTGACCACTGGGCTCCCTGTGGACCCAGATGAATGAGAGACCTTCCGGAGGCCCTTGTTTCTAGATATGAGGACACGGGGAGACTGGAGGGCATCTGGCACTCCTGCCTGTTGCTCTGTCTAGACAAAAGGGAATGCTAATAAACAATAAATACCTGTAAATAAATCCTGCCCAAAGCTTTCAATCACGATACATACTTTGTCAGCTAAATCTTGAAATAATTTTATCCTCACAAAACTAGGAAGGAAGATATACATTGTGATAGTATATGGATTTGTGAACAACCTTCTCCTACCACTTCCCTAGTTTCCAGAGTCGAAGGTCTTGGATCAGCTGTAGTATTGCCCAGGAAAAAAGGGCAGGCCTCCCAAAGATAGCATTCTCATGGGTCCTGGGGACTGGTCCTCATCTTTTCTAGTTTAATGAGAGTAGAGTCACCTCTCAGGCACACAAATCATGAACAGATAGCATTTATAACGGATGATATTCTTTTCCACTCAGAGCCTCCAGGGGGCACCATTCACATAGAATTGAATATGAATGGTAGATACAAGGATTACACAAAGGGATGGTCTGGAAAAACAGTCATGCTTGAGACCGTCCTTACAGATACCAGATACATGAGAACTTGAGAAATCAAACTAAATTAATCCAATTAATGTTCAAACAATTGCTTGGTGTCCAGGGAATCAGGAAGAAAGGTAGAAACTGACCCTTAGTTCTCCCTCCCAGATGGAGAGTGTCGGATACATTTTCTGCCCCATTTCTGAATGGTTCTATTCTAATCGTCCACCTATGATAGACATATTCTCTTTATACACGCTAGTTTTATCATTAGTCAGGGCTTAGTCTCAACCACTCTATCTAAGATGATTTTGCAGATATCTGATCTCAGTCCCGTAAGGCTGATTTTCACATCAAACTCATCTCTCTAACTTCCCCTGAATGCAGTGGTTTTCAAAGTATGATCCCTGAACCAGCAGCCTCAGCATCACCTGGGAACTTGCTAGAAATGCAAATTCTTGGAACCCAATAACCCAGACCTACTGAATCAAAAATCTAGGCATGGGGCCAGCAATCTGTGTTTTTATAAGCCTTCTAGGTAATTCCAATGCATGCTAAAGTTTGAGAACCAGTGCCTTAAGACAGTGTCCGGCCCAGGTGACATACTAAAAACAACCATGAACTTTTTAAAACTACAGGTGTCCTGGCTCCACTCCCAGAGCCCTGGGGGCAGTGGAAAGAACTTTGGAATTAAATGGGCCTGGATTCAAATGCTAGTTTTATCACTCACCAGCTGTGTGCCTTGTTGTAACTCCATTTTCTCAACTGTATAGCAAGGGTAGGAGCCCTGGTGGCGCTCTGGTTAAGAGCTCAGCTGCTAACCAAAAGGTGGACAGTTCGAATCCACCAGCCAGCTCCTTAGAAACCCTATGGGGCAGTTCTACTCTGTCTTATAGGGTCACTATGAGTTGGAATTACTCGACGGCAGTGGGTTTGGGTTTTGTTTTTTTATAGCAAGGGTAGTAGGAGCCGCCTTCTAGAAGTGTGTTGGAGATGAGGTGCAGAGACTGACACATTGTAAGTCCTCTTTCCTGGTCTCCCCTACAACTGGCATCTCATTTGTTCCTCACGTGAGGATGTAGCTCCCTTTCCTCAGAACCACAAGATGAGTAAGAGTTGCTAGAAGCTGCTTTCTGAAGTTTCTCAAGTAGCCTACCATCTTCACAGCAGTTACTGAGGTTTTGCCACGAATCGAGGTCTCACAGAGCTATTGATGAGTAGGGGCATTCGTATGAAGCAACACTCACCAATCAAGAGCATTATAACTGTTAAAGTAGCTCTTATGAGCCAGATCAGATTCCTGCTGAGAACAGCCAAGTAAAGAATTAAAATGGTTGCCTAGAAAATTTAGAGGCAGCTCCCCAAGTTACCTGCCACACACAGGTTTGCTTTTCTTTAATTATCTGGGTAATTGCTTCGGTTCCTCTACTTGCCTTTCTACCCAGGGTCACCTGCCAGATGAGTGAGAGATGAAGATGTTTATGGGGCCGCCTGTCGAGTAGAGCTTCAGGCTCCCCATCCAGTGGCAGTAACCCTTCTGCTGTCAGTGGGGTGTTCCTCTCAACTCCCCCTCTGTCGGAAATTAATGAGGCCCTTCTAATTAACCTGGATCTCTGCTCTTGTGGAATTGGGTGGATTAAGCTAGTGGAAATTATCAGCCTAAAATCAAATCCTTTCATTTAAAAACATAATACTCAGATTGGCTTCCTAATACACAAATTTGGGGAAGTGTTAAGACAGAAACTTTCTGGTTTTTGTCAAGGGTCCAGTAGTTTCCTCAAATATGGTTTCTGATAATTATGTACAAATCACACTAAAGTTCATCAAACACACTCTCTGAATTCGTTTGAGGGCAGTGCTGACCAGACAGCTATCACTAGACTCTCTGATGGGAAAAAATTAGACGTAGAAGTTGATATTGGGGCTAGTGAGAGAGTTAACAAATACATCATCTATATGGAGGAAAAGAGATTTGAGAGGAGTATAAATATACTTCTTGAAGGCTTGGAGGTCTTCACAGCCTGCAAAACCAAAACCAAACGAATCGCCATCGAGTCTACTCACTGTTACAGAGTAGAACTGTGCTCCATAGGGTTTTCAAGGCTGTGACCTTTCAGAAGCAGACCACCAGGCCTTTCTTCCGAGGCACCTCTGGGTGAGTTCAAACCACCCACCTTTTGGTTAGTAGTTGGATGCTTAACCACCCAGGGACTCCTTTCAGTCTACAAAAGCAAAAAACCAAACTCGTTGCCATCAAGTCGATGCTGACTCATAGCGACCCTGTAGGACAGAGTAGAACTGCCCCACAGGCTTTCCAAGGAGCCGCGGGTGGATTCGAACCGCCGACCTTTGGGTTAGCAGCCGAGCGGTCTACAGATACTCAATAATACGGATCGACTCCCCCTAGTGGACGGAAGCAGGAGGTTCATTCTTCCATAGTCTACTTTCTTTGTATTTGTGAAAAATCCCATTGAGTAAGTCAGGGTAGGCCGTGTTAGGCTGCAGTATCAAATGCCCAAAGCTTCAGTGGCTTATAACCACAGAGGTTTCCCTCTTGCTCACCTGACATATCAAGTGGAAGTCAGCTGTGGCTGTGCGCCCCCTCCTCATCTTCATTCCAGGACCCAGGGTGATGGAGCAGCCTACAATACCAGCCCTGGGGATGAGGGAAGAGAAACGTGGAGAGCTGTGCAGCAGGTCTTAATGTTTCTGCCCAGAAATGCCACGTCATGTCTCCTGCCCACACTTCACCGGTCACAACAAGTCAAAGAGCCTCTCCTGAGCTCAACAGAGTAGGAGTGTCAACTCCTTCCACAGCAAAAGGAGGAGGAAAGAAAATATCTAGCAAATAAATACAATCCACCGTAACAATGGAATTCACAAATTACCTCTCCTTTTCCACTGCTCAGGGACTTCCCCTCAGAACACCACTTCTTATCACTTCTCATGCAGGCCAGGCTCTTGCTGTATCCAATGAAGAGTTACAGCCCCTCCCTGAATATCCAAAACAAAAAAAAAACAAACCCACTGCTCTTGAGTCGATTCCTGACTCATAGTGACCTTATGGGACAGAGCAGAACTGCCCCATAGGATTTTCAAGGGTCGGCTAGTGGATTCGAACTGCCAACCTTTTGGTTAGCAACCCAACTCTTAACTACTGCACCACCAGGGCTCCAAAACTACCACATGACCCAGCAATTCCACTCCTAGGTATATACCTAAAAGACTTGAAAGCAGAAACTCTAACAGAATTAAATGTTCATTGCAGCACTATCCACAATAGCCAAAAAGTGAAAATAACTTAAATGCCTGTCAACAGATGAATGGATAAACCAAATGTGGTACATACATAGAGTGGAATATTATTCAGCCAGTAGGAGAAACAAAGTCTTGATACATGATACAATATGGATGGAGCTTGAAGACACCATGCTCAGTGAAATAAGTCAATCACAAAAGCACAGATATTGTATGACCTCTCCCATATAAAAAGACAAGAAAAAGCAAGTGTATAGAGACCAAAGTGTATTAGTGATTACCAAGGGCAGGAGGGAGAGGGAAAAGGGGGATTAACGGTGATGGAAAAATCAATTGATTAAGGGTAGCGATGGGCAACCAATGATTGCAACTGCTGTCAGTAAGTTGTACACCTGTAAAAAGTTGAACTGGCAAAAGTTGTGTTATAGATATATTTTCAATAACAACAGAGAAGGAGAGTGAGGAATAGGAAGAGGATATGGAATACATGGCTAATTGCCTCCATGAACAACTGCCTCCTTTGCCATGAGCCCAGAAGAACTGGATGGTGCCCAGCTACCATTAATGAACACTTTGATCAAAGATTCTATAGACGAGTCCTGATCCAAAGGGGGAAAATGCAAACAGAATTTAAAATTCTCATGGACTCCAGACTTTCTGAAGCCACGGGTGCTGGATGAATCCCTGAAACTACTGCCCTGAAATATTGTTTAAATTGAAACCAAAGATATTCCCCGAAGTCATCTTAAAACAGAACAATAGTTTAGCACAACTAGTAACCAAGGTCTGCCTTGAGCATTGTGCTCTTTTAACAACTATCTATATGAGATCAAAGTAACAACAGAAACTCAAAAGATGGGATAGTAAACTCAGAGGGCAGTGAGTTTATGTTAACAGAGGAGAAACAAGTCAGAAGAGGAGGTTGAGAATGGCTGCACAACTCAAAGAACGTGATCAATGTCACTAAATGGTACATAGAGAAATGGCTGAATTGTATGTTTTGCTGTGTATATTCTCAAAAACCACAAAACAAAATTTTAAAAAATACCACACAGGAAAAAAAAAGAACATTTTAAATTGTATATGTGACTCAAATTTGTGGCCCTCTGGACGGTACAGTTAACGTGCTCAGCTGATAACTGAAAGGTTGGAAGTTTGAGTCTCCTCAGAGGTACCTTAGAAGAAAGGCCTGGCAATCTACTTTTGAAAAATCAACCACTGAAAATCCTACGGAGCACAGTTCTACTCTGACACACATGGGTTTGCCTGAGTCGGGGTTGACTCAATGGCAACTGGCTCTGTATTTTTATATTTTTACTGGCCAGCACTGATGTAGGCCTAGAAATTCACCAGGACCCTGACACCCTGTTGCCTTGTGTGGAGTGTTTCTGAACTTTTCACATTTTTTGCCGACAATAACAGCAAAATAAGCATACAACTGACTAAAAATGTGGCCTACAGTAGACGGTAAATATCAAACTTCATGCTCATGCAAACTACTCTAAACATTAAGTAAGTTTTTATCTAACTTAAGGAGCAGACATGTTTGATAGATAAGGACCACATGTCTTCCGTTTTATTACTAAGGAGCAAACTGGAACCTTATCACCTTGTAAGGGTGACTTCTGCGGAAGGTAGTCACTTTTTCTCTTACCTGCGTGAGAGAAATGAGGCTCCCTAGCGAGGGTGATTTTATTAATAATTGCATCAGCATGGTACCGGCCATTATTAAAGATGGTTTACCAGTGAAATGCTGCATATGCTTCCAGCAGATAAATCATGGGTTACATAGTGAAGTCCCATAAATGTAGATGGATTGCACTTTATTAAATGCACTGGGTTATAAATACTCTGACCTTGTTTATAAGAAGCTGGTTCGCTCACGTAATGAAGACATTAATTTGCCATCCAGCTTGGACTGATTACTCATTAGCTCTTCTCTCTCCTGACCAGCAGCTCTGACTTACAAACCCAGCCCGTTTATTGGATAGTAAGTAGTGGTGTGCTGCCATCTATAGACGGAAAGAAAAAAGGAGAGTTTGCAGCAGGTTCTGACAAAGCCATGACTATAGAAAAAAGTTACAGTGGAAAAAAAAGAGAGGGAGCTAGAGTAACATACATTCCAAGGTATACCACTATGGACCTTTTCCCCATGTTAAAATCACTGTTAAGACCTTGATTAATTTACAAGCAAAATAAAGCCTAGAGAAGGCAATCCACATGATATATCACAGCTTCAAAGCCTTCACCCAGGTATTCTTGGTTGGGCAGGAGCAATAAAGTCTCATACGATACAAGAGCTACAATAATCATTTCCCAAGTAAGCCCTTGCCTGCATTTTCCCAGAATCGCCCTCAGGAATGTTTTTCACTATTCAATCCTTCACTCTACTCCAGGACAACACCATCAGCAACCTTCAACAGACAGTTTTTGAAATTCTCCCGTTACAGGTATTGTCCTAGGTATCTGAGGTACAGCATTTGTTGTTGTTGTTAGGTGACATCCAGTCGGCTCCGACCCATAGCAACCCTATGTACCACAGGACGAAACACTGCCCAGTCCTGCACCATCCTCACAATCGTTGCTATGCTTGAGCCCATCACTGCAGCCACTGTGTCAATCCATCTCGTTGAGGGTCCTCCTCTTTTTCACTGACTCTCTACTTTACCAAGCATGATGTCCTTCTCCAGGGACTGATCCCTTCTGACAACATGTCCAAAGTATGTAAGACGTAGTCTCACCATCCTTGCTTCTAAGGAGCATTCTGGTTGTACTTCTTCCAAGTACAGCATGGACCAAACAGATCTGCCCTTGAGATGCTCACATTCTAGTGAAGTGAGACGAACAATAAATACTACCAGTACCAGCGGCCGTCAAGTCAATCCTGACTCATGGTGACCCCATGTGTGTCAGAGTAGAACTGTGCTCCACAGAGTTATCAATGACTGGTTTTTGGGAAGCAGATTGCCATGCTTTTCTTCCGAGGTGCTTGGGGATGGACTCGAACAATCAACCTTCCAGTTAGCAGCTTAGTGTGTTAGCCATTTGCACCACCCAAGAACTCCTAATAAACACTAGAAAAAATAAGTAAGACAACTCTACAGTATGTTAGCAGGCAACAGGTGTTATGGAAAGAGAAAACGGAGATCAGGAGGTGAGAGATTGGGTAGAGTAGAGGTAGGATGCAGTCTTCAGTAGCGTGGTCCAGGTAGCCTGCTTGAGAGGGTGACATCTGGGCAGATGTCACCTTGAGTGAGTGAGGGATCTCTGCAAGAAGAGCATGTGGGAAGCTGGAACAGCCATGCAAAGGTCCCACGGTGCGACAGTGCCTGCCATGTTGAGAAAGAGGGGGCTAGTGGACATGTGGCAAGGAGGAGGAGAGGGCACCCATTGTGAAAGGTCTCGCAGTCCACCACTAGGATTTCAGCTTTTAGTTCAGTGAAATGTAACTTGTGGCTTTTAGATTTCAGACTGACATATTTCTGAACCTCTCTCTCTCTCTCTTTTCTTTTATATCATGTTAATACTCTTTTTCTGGTGTTGTTGCAAAAGTCATGTGTACTCATGAAAGCAATTTTTTCTTTTATTGTGATAAAAGATATCTAACAAAACATTTGCCCTTTCAACCCTTTTTATGTGTACAATTTAGTGACATTAATTATGTTCACTAGGTTATGCACTTGTTCGAACAGAACAAGGGGATACTGCATGGTTTAAAATCAAGAAAAGCGTGCGCCAAGATTGTATCCTTTTACCATAACTATTCAATCTGTATGCTGAGCAAATAATCCAAGAAGCTGGACTATACGAAGAAGAACAGGGCATCAGGACTGAAGGAAGACTCATTAACAACCTTCAATATGCAGATGACACAACCCTGCTTGCTGAAAGCAAAGAGGATGTGAAGCACTTACTGATGAAGATCAAAGACCACAGCCTTCAGTATGGATTACACCTTAACATAAAGAAAACAAAACTCCTAAAAACTGGACCAATAAGCAACATCATGATAAACAGAGAAAAGTTTGAAGTTGTCAAGGACTTTGTTTTACCTGGATCCACAATCAATGCCCATGGAAGCAGCAGTCAGGAAATCAAACAATGCATTGCATTGGGCTAATCTGCTGCAAAAGACCTCTGTGAAGTGTTAAAAAGCAAAGAAGTCACACTGAGAACTGAGGTGCACCTGACCCAAGCCAAGGTGTTTTCAATCACCTCATACGCGCGTGAAAGCTGGACAATGAATAAGGAAGACCGAAGAAGAATTGATGCCTTTGAATCATGGTGTTAGTGAAGAATATTGAATATGCCATGGACTGCCAGAAGAACAGACAAATTTGTCTTGGAAGAACGACAGCCTGAATGCTCCTTAGAAGCAAGGACGGTGAGACTTAATCTCACTTGCTTTGGACATGTTATTAGGAGGGACCAGTCCCTGGAGAAGGACATCATGCTGGGTAAGGTAGAGGGTCAGAGAAAAAGAGGAAGACCCTCAACGAGATGGATTGACACAGTGGCTGGAAAAATGGGCTCAGATATAGCAACGATTGGGAGGATGGTGCAGGACTGGGCAGTGTTTTTGTTCTGTTGTACATAGGGTCACTATGAATCAGAAACTAACTCAATGGCACCTAACAACAACAGGTTATGCAACCATCACCAATATCCATTTCCAAATTTTTTTCATCACCCTTAAGAGCAACTCAATACCCTTACTCAATAACTCCCCATTTCTCCCTCCCAGCAGCCCCTGGAAACCACTAACAAATATTGGCCTCTATGCATTTGCCTATTCTAGATATTTCATATTAGCAGGGTCATACAGTATCTGTCTTTCTGTGTCAGGCTTATTTCACTCAGCGTGATTTTTCAAGGTTCATCCATGTCGCAGCATGGATCAGAACTTCGTTTCTCTTTATAGCTGAATAATATTCCATTGTATGTATATACCACGTTTTTTTATTCATTCATCTGTTGATGGACACTTGGGTTTTGGCTATTGTGGGTAATGGTGCAATGAACACTGATGTACAAGTATCTGTCTGAGTCCCTGCTCAAGGAGTAGAATAGCTAGGAGTGGAATTGCTGGGTCATATGGTAATTCTATGTTTAACTTTTTGAGGAACCACCAAACTGTTTTCCACAGCAGCTGCAACATTTTACAATCCCACCAGCAATGGATAAGGGCTCCAATTTGTTATTTTCTGTTTTTCTAATAGTCATCCTGTGCAGAGCTGAAGTGTTACCTCATTGCGGTTTTGATTTGGTGACAAGCAAAAAAGTGCTTAAAAGCTAGATCTGCTAACCAAAAGCTTGGCAGTTCAGATCCACCAGCCGCTCCTTGGAAACCCTATGGGGCAGTTCTACCCTGTCCTATAGGGTCACTATGAGTCGGAATCAACTCAACAGCAACAGGTTTTTTTTGGAATGACTAATGATGAGTATCTTCTCATGTACTTACGGGCCAGTTGTATATCTCCTTTGGTGAAATGTCTATTCAAGTCCTATGCCCTTTTTTTTTTTTTTTTTTAAGTTGGGTTGTTTTTTTGTTGTTGAATTGTAGGAGTTCTTTACGTATCCTGAATATTAAATCCTTACCAGATCTATGGTTCCCAAATATTTTCTCCTATTCTGTAGATTTTCTCTTGACTTTGTTGATACAGTCCTTTAATGCACAAATGTTTTTAATTTGATGAAGTTCGATTTATCTACTTGGCCCTTTGTTGTTCATGCTTTTGGTATCGTATCTAAGAATCCATTGTAAAAAGCAACCAAAAAAAAACCTAGGTCCCAAAGTATTATTCCTATGTTTGGTTCTAAAAGTTTTATGGCTTCAGGTCTTACTTTTGAACTTTACATTTGTTTTAAGTTCTTACATTTGTTCTTTACATTAAATGGTTGTTGATCCATTTTAAGTTAATTTTCATATATGGTGTGAGGTAGGATCCAGCTTCATTCTTTTGCATGTGGAGATCCAGTTGTCCCAGCAACAAAAGCAAATTTAGTAAACAAAATAATAGAGAGAAGCGGGGGGAAAAATCCATTGCAGACACTACCCAAACACAACTGTTCACCTTCAATGGACTTCTTTTCAATATTTTTTTATTCACAGATTTTAGCTGTAGTCACACCAATTTTTTTTATTCACAGAGATTATAACTGTGATCATACTAAAGTATCCTGCTTTTACATTTGAAATTTTATCATGAGTATTTCTCATGTTATTTCAAGCTTATCATAAACATTAGCTGAATAAAAATCTTAGAGAAGGATATAAAATATCCACCTTTTGAGGTTATTATGAGGAATAAGTGAAAAAAATTCATAAAAGGGCTGAGCGTAGTGTTTAAAAAAAAAAAAAAATCAAACCCATTGCCATCGAGTCAATTTCGAGTCATAGTAACCCTGTAGGACAGAGTAGAAGTGCCCCATAGGGTATCCAAGGAGTGGCTGGTAGATTCAAACTGCCAATCTGTTGGTTTGCAGCCGAGCTCTTAACCACTGCGCCACCAGTGGTTAAGTCCTCAACAAATCTAAGCTTTGAGTAGATGTATAGTAATTTACTTTTCCCTATTTCTAAATATGTACTCTGGTAAATAATGCTATGATGAACATTTTTGTACAAAAAGGAATTTTTAGTACTATTCCTCAGGATGGGGTCCCAAGAGAAATTTTACTGCATCAAAGGCAATATAAAATTACAAATTGATTTCCCAAAGCATGAAACTCATTTTAAATCTTACCCTCCATGTGTGAGAATGCCAATTTTACTACTTTTCATTTTTTATACATTTTCTAATTTTATAGATAATTTTTATCTATTGTTCTACCTTCCATAAAACCCATTGCCATTGAGTAGATTCCAACTCATAGCGACCCTACAGGACAGAGTAGAACAGCCTCATAGGGTTTCCAAGGAGCTGCTGGTGGATTCGAACCGCCAATCTTTTGGTTAGCAGCCAAACTCTTAACCACTTTGCCACCAGGGCCCCACTGTTCTACTTAGCATTTTTAAATTTTTGATGAGATGACAAAAATAATGTAACACTTAAATACTGTATGTGCCATGGATATTCTAAGAGCTTTCCATTTATAAACTCTGATACTTAAGATAAGTGTGTTAGTTAGGTGCTGTCATTATTATTGTTGTTGTTATTACTATTCCCATTTTACAGCTGAGGAAAGCTGAGATGTAGAGAGATTAGGTAATTTGCCCAGAGATACACAGGTAATAAGTGGAGGAGCCACAATTTTCACCTATGCAGTCTGCCTCCAAAGTCCCTGAGCTTCTTGCTAAATATTCTGGTTTTCTCTTTAGTAAACTGCCTCTTCATGGCTGCTGCTCATTCATCTTTGTGGTTTGGTGTTCTTTTTATTGAATTGCATCAAATGTTTATATAAGAAAGATCTTAGCACTTTAGCTGTTGTTTGAGACACTATGCTTTCTACTTTAAATCTTGGTCCCAAATTACTTTTCATGTTTACATTTCATGGCATCATCTGAAAGCATCCTTCCTTCCTGCCTCCATCCATGGAGGGAAGGGCAGAAGCCCCGACGTGACCACAGTAGGAGAGTCCGCCTTCTCCCGCCGTGTCCAGGGTAGAGCGCCAGCCCTCTCCCTGGTCCAGTTACTCCAGCAGATAAGCACAGGAAAAGGAGAAGTGAGAAGCCACACAGAGCTCTTAGTGGTAGGGCTGGCCTGCTCTCCCACAAATTCTAAGGGCTGTGGCGGCTGCAGGAGAGACAGGAGGATAAAGAGGATTACACTGATCCCAACAGCTCTTATAAGAGGAAATAAAGGTGGTCCCTGAAAACTGGTCTCCTTGTCTTCTTATTTTTCTTAGGTGCTTTTCCATCTCTTTCTCTAATGTATCCCTGGTACCCGGAACAGTGCCTGGAATCTTCTGGGGCTTAATAGATTTTTACTGAGGGAACGAACAAGATGCCTTCTAGATGGGGCAGATCCTTCTCCACGAAACGTCCTTCTGTCTGCTGAGTCCTTGCGACTTCTTGTGCTTGACGATGTCTAGCATTGACCCTGCGGGTTGCTACGGGAGAGAGCTGAACTGTTGTACATATTCCAAAGAGAAGAATGCGGAGTCCCTGGGGGCAATCGGGGAGCTGGAGGGAAAAAGGGCCAGTGGGATGACGTGGGGCTGAGACGCAACAGGAGGGTGGCAGTTTGTGAAAATTCCCCAATAGGAGGGAAGTGTTGCGATCTCATGGTGATCTGACAGTGTTTGCTCTGAAGCTGTCTGTATTGCTACGATATAAATACATTATTTTCCAAATTTTCAATTAAGTTTACTCACAGAAGTCTAGTTCCCGAGGTATCTGAGCTAATTTTTTATCTTTTGGCGGAGCTAAAGGAAGTGGTGGAGTTTAGTGCCCCCATCAACAAAGTGTAAAACATACTACAAGTGACAAGTCAGCTGAGACAATCTCAGATTCCAGGCCAGCCATACTACTCACACTTCACATTCACATTCAGAAACTCCCTCCCCTCTCCCAAAATTCAGGAGAGTGTTCAGGAAATGCGGTGTGTTGAACTGATGAGTTGCTTTTTCACAGGGTGTGAATAGTTGCAGTCAATCTTCCTTTGATCTCAAGGGCCAGAAGACTGGATATAAGAGATGGACAGTTAAGGAAACTCAGCCACTTTCCTGTGGCTGTACAGTAAGTGGCAAAACCAGGCTTCAAAACTAGACCTCGCTTAATTCTAGGTCCAGGCTCTTTCTATTCGTCCACACGGTCCCTTTACTGAAAGACCTTGGAACCGTGCCAAGTCCTTGCCTAAATGTGTGCAATTCCTTTAGCCCTAAGTGCATACTTTGTACTGACCCTATTTTTAGTATACTTGCAGCTGTCTGCGCTCCCAAACCCAGTGAACACAAGGCCGGTCTATTAAGGGCGCCTAATTGCCAAATTCTCCTACCCTTAGAGCAGCCAGATCTCTCTTAATTTGCATGTGCTCCACTCCTCTTTCCTGTAAGCATCAAACTCCGTTCTTTATTCCCCAAAGGTCCCCTCCTAGATGCTACCCACTTCTCTGGTTAGCCAAGACAGACTGCTGGAGCAGACACCCAAACAACTAGGAATGGTATGGAATACTTCTTGGCTGATTTTATTTTGCAAACCTTCCATAAAAACCAAACCAAACCCATTGTCGTCGATTCCGACTCATAGTGACCCTGTAGGGCAGAGTAGAACAGCTTCACAGGATTTCCAAGGCTGTGATCTTTACAGAAGCAGACTGCCACATTTTTCTCCCTCAGAGCAGCTGGTGGATTCGAACTGCCAACCTTTTGGTTAGCAACCGAGCTCTTAACCACTGCACCACCGGGGCTAAGATCCCTCAAATATCAGGTGGTGGACATAGAGTCCAGCTCCTCTAAAAATCTGATAAAAAGCTCAGACAAGGCCAAAACATGGTGTTAAAAATAAAAACAAACAAAAACCCGCTTTCTTCAGAAAATCTGCTTTTAAAGGTACCATTAAACAATAGTCCTATACCAAATATATGAAGCTACCATTTAATATCATTTAAACCAAAGTAAGCAAGCCTATTTGTATCGTATATTTGTATAGCATATAGTATAGTATGCCTATTTGGCAAAGGAAGATTCTTGAAGTTTAACCAAACCCAAACCCAAACCAACAAACAGCAGCCATTGAGCTGCTTCCAACTCATGCCAACCTCACGTGTTTCAGAGCAGAACCTGCTGCACAGGGTTTTCAATGGCTGTGATCTTTCGGAAGTAGATTGCCAGGCCTTTCTCTCAATGCACCTCTGGATGGATTTGAACCACCAACCTTTTGGTTAGTAGCCAAGCACTTAACTATTTGTGCCACCCAGGGACTCCTTTGAATTTAACAGCCCAAAGCAAAAAACACAACAAAACAAAAAACTAAGTTTCTGAGGTGGACAAAGAGATACAACTTTAGAAGGATTAAATTATAAGGGATATTTTCATATTTAATAGTACTCTGGTTATTATTAGCAAGACTTCCTTGCAACAGATTAATATCACCTCAGAAACCTGTGTATCAAGATGGTATCAAGAATATTATTTGCGTCTCGTCTCCTGAAAGAAGGAAATTAAATGTTTAGGAAACATCTGACTTTCTGGACAGTGACTAAACGTGAACTAAGAAAAGAGACAGAAAACGATCTACCGAAGACAACTTGCTTTATAAATGGAAAAACAACGCACTGTGCTCATTGTAAAAAATATTTTCCATTCCTTTTTCATTTATACTTCAAGAACAATGTAGGTAATAAAGGCGAGGAAGAGGAAAAAGAAGTATTTGTGGTTTGGCACAAGGTAGCTAGCTAGCTAGATAGCTGCCGTCGAGCCAACTCTGACTCACGGCGACCCCATGTACAACAAAATGAAACGTTGGCTGGCCCTGTTCCAACCTCGTCCATCACTGCAGCTATGACCTTTGGGAAGCAGACTGCCAGGCCTGTCTTCTGAAGCACCTCTGGGTGGATCTGAACTACCGTCCTTTCAGTTAGCAGCTGAGCGCTTAACTGTTGGTACCACCCTTCTGACTCCCTTCTGGAATCTACTACTACCTGTGATCTTAAATTTGGTCGACAGAAATTGCTTTACAAGACCTCCCCTTGGTGGTCTCAGGAAGCGGGTGCAATATGGCAAAAATTAACTCCTGGGCAGCAGCAGGCGCGTGGGTGGCCTCTCCAAGCCCAGCAGGACAGCAGCCTTACAAGCCAAGACCTGGCAGCACAAAGGCCTCAGCAGGGGCCGCAGTCGACAGAGGCAAAAAGATTACAGTGAAAACAGAGACGTTAAGGCCTTGGAGGCTGAACTGGGAAAGGGAATACGTATGTTCTCCTTTTCACCTGTTTTCAAGACGGCTGGATTCCAGTGCGCTGGGAATGCCCACCAGGGGAGGCAGTGCCACATTAAAACCCAAAAAACCCGTCGCTATCAAGTCAATTCCGACTCACAGCAACCCTACAGGACAGAGAAGAACTGCCCCAGAAGGTTTCCAAGCAGCGGTAGGTAGATTCAAACTGCTGACCTTTTGGTTAGCAGCTGAGCTCTTACCCACTGTGCCACCAGGGTCCCCGGGCCACACTGGCTGTCTCAAATTCCACTCTGCATTCAAACCCAAGGAGGGAATGGCGGAGGGCCTAGCCTTGGATCCAGATGGCTTGTCTATAATTGACTCTGGATTACTTACATCTGGGTCACCGTTGATTCCAACTCACGGGTGACCCCACATGCTGGATAACTGCTCCATAGGGTTTTCTTGGCTGTGATCTTTATAGAAGCAGATTGCCAGGCTTTTCTTCCATAGCTCCGCTGGGTGGGTTCAAACCGGTAACCTTTAGATTAGCAGTTGAGTGCAAACCGCTTAGGTCACCCAGGGGCCTATTCCATTGCAAGAGGCAGGCCAGACACGCCCTAGGGCCAGGGCTGAAAACACCAGTATGCAGGAGTGTGGCTCCTCACAGTCCCTAGAGGGAGCCCTTGCTCAGTCAGTCCTTGGTGCCCGGAATACATCATTGGGAGACAAAATGTAAATTAGGGTGTTAGGTAAAGGTGAGGTCTGTTCCCCAGAAATGATCCATCGCATAGGGCAAAAATCAAGCCCTTTCTGAAGGTTCTCCCAACTGAGTTTAAGATCACAGGCTGTGAGTTCCAGAAAACTGCCATCTTGAGGAAGCAGAAACCGAGATTCTTCTGTTCTTAGACACCACTGAGTTTCTACTGTGGTCTCTGGCAGCACCGGGTTCTGAGTTCAGGGAACAAAGTTGTGCCTGGGATAACTGCTTATCCATTGAAACCGCTCCCATCGAGTTGATTCCGACTCCTAGAGAACTACAGGACAAAGTAGAACTGCCCCATAGGGTTTCCAAGGAGGAGCTGGTGGATTCGAACGGCCGACCTTTTGGTTAGCAGCCGAGCTCTTAAACCACTGCACCACCAGGGCTCCAGGGACAACGGGCTCATTTTAACTCTTTGTTGTTAGTTGCCATCCTGTTGGCTCCGACTCACGGCGATCTTATGTGTAACAGACCGAATCGCTGCCGGGTCCTGCGTCATCTTCATGATGGTTGGTATATTTCAACCTGTCGTTGCAGCTATTGTGTAGTGCCTTCAAACCTAGGGACCTCTCCTCCCAGCACTATATCGGATAAGTGTCTCTTGTGATCCATAAGGTTTCCCATTGGCTGGTTTTCGGAAGTAGACTGCCAGGAGGGAACTCTTCAGATCCTTTAAAAAAGGGAGCACATCGGAGATTGAACCTTGAACCTAGTTCCTTCTGCGCCTTGAAGGAACCACCACCTCGTAAGAGGCGGTTCCAGCTACAGCATGTGAAAACCCATCAGCCCAGGCAACAAGAACTCCTCTGGCTAAGGCTGATCCGAAAAAAACAATTGGGGAAGACAGTTTCAGGATTTATTTTTACTTAAAAGTTGTGTACGTTGAACTGATGACGGCAAGATAGTTTAAGTCTTTAATTCCTCTAGACTCACATCCTGGGCAGATAATTCTTTGTGCACTGCTGGATGTCTGGCCGCATCCCCGGCCCTACCCGCTAGATGCTCTATCCTAGGTCTGTGCCCCATTCCCCATCCGCACCCCCACATCTGCACAAAGCTGGACTAAAAGGGCCAGGTTAGAAGTCAAATGCAACCCTCTAGAGTTCACTCAGCAGATAAAGAAGAAAACATGACTGATAAAGATAAAACCAAAAACAGCCATTGCCATCAAGTAGATTGTGACTCGTACTCTATAGGACACAGCTGAACTGCCCCATAGGATTTCCAAGAAGCAGCTGGTGGATTTGAACTGCCAACCTTTTGGTTGGCATCCAAGCTCTTAACCACTGTGCCATATCCCTTAAAACGTCCTACATTGCTATGCAGAGGCTGAAATTAAATAAATCAGAAATAAGGCTGGAATCTGTGCTTCCTGAAATCTGAGGGCTAGGAATCTTTTTTTTTTTTCCCAGACATATAATCAGCTAATTATTACAAATGCTACAACAATGCCAATTACTGACCCAAAAACTAAAATTAGTACATCCACATAGCAAAACCAAACCAGTTGCTGTCAAGTCGATTCTGACTCATAGCAACCCTACGTGTGTCGGAGCCGAACTGCACTCTACAGGGTTTTCAATGGCTGTGACCTTTCAGAAGCTGAGAGCTGAGTTCCAGGGCCTTTCTACAAAAGTGAAAACATGGGGATGGAATGGACAACTCTGTTCAATTAGAAGGGATTTTAGAGAATTTTATTTAACTGTCAATTTATCACCGACATCTGACATTTATAGTTTTGCTACATTTGGGTAAATACATTAGGAAGAAAATGTAAATTAAATACTCTCAAAGTGTATTATTTTTAATGAAACATGGTCTTAACAGGACATGGATCTATAAGGTCAGTGGTTTTATTGCATTGTTAGAAAATGATCTTCCGAAAGATACAAAAAAAAAAAAATCAATGGATGTTATTATTTATTTATTTTACAATCAGTATGCCACCGTTTACCATTATGGCTTTAAATTTTCATTCTGCCCAACACGTTTCAAAGAACAGTTTATTACATGCCTTAATAAAACATTTAAAATATTTACAAATTCAAAATAGATGTTTCATTACTGAAAAAAGTTCACCTGAGAATTCATTATAACATTGCCATTTGTTTGATTCGTTTTCTTTCCCAAGTTGTTAACGTGGCTGAGGGTCCACACACAACCTGTATCGTCATCAACTGCATTAAATATATTTAATTCCTTATTTGCAATTGATTTAGCATTAAGCTATAGTAAATGATAACATTTACATGGTAGAACCGAGATTATATCCACATTTGTTTTGAATGTAACAATTCAACAAATTATCTGCTATAGCTATAGAATTCAAATAAGGGGAAAAATTTTAAGGTAATTGTTATTTTACTGAATTAGACATAACAGCCTTATAAAAATCACCAAGCACTGAGAAGGTCAGCTCATAATACAAGGAGCAATGATCACGTAAATATGCAACGTACAAACTAAAAACAGCCTTTTCAAAATTCTGCATGAAGGAGAAGGTATACACTGTACACACATCATCCTATCATTTGTCTTTGGCAGCCTCAAAAAAAACCAAAAAAAAAAACCACTTGAAATAAATTTTCCTAGAAAAACTTCTTTAGAAGTTAATGTGAAAAGAGGCATAAATGTGTAATGCTATGCAATATATAGAAAATTTCCCCCATCTTACGGCCAAAAGACAGATAAAATCTTTTTTCTTTCTCTGTCCATCTGTACTACAACTTGAAAAATCATGTGGGTATGAGGTAGTGTAGTTATCTGTATTACATCCTGGCTATTCAAAGTAATGCTATATTTTAAGAATTATTACAGTTGGCCAATAATCAGAATACCATTCAAATAAATCTGTAATGCTAAACTGCTTATATGTAGAGAGAAATTTAAACCAAGTGCCTTAAAAATCGTATTTAATCTCTTGAGACAACTTGATTTTATTGTAAAATAGTAAGTAACCTTTCAAAGCAGATATTTACAGAGGCAATGGAAGCAAAAGATTATTTGACATTTGCACATACACAAACTGATATGACAAACAGCTGAGTAGACACTGAGGTAGAAAATCAAGGATTCCACCGGCTTGTGTATGAGTTTGCGTTTTGTAAACCAGCCAAGTTTTTATATTATTTTATATTGTGAAGCTGAAAATTAAAATTGCAAATATCCAAGAAATAGCTATGTGGGGATATTTATATACAATTCTTCTGCAGTATGAAACGCACTGTCGTAGAATTGTCAATTTTCCCAGACAAATTCTTGAGTGTCTTCATAAAAGCCTCTAGAAAATAAACAAGCCCAACTAGTTTCCTCTTAGAACTAAGTCAATAACAGAGATAGCATACAAACCACTGAAAATATCCAAAATCATCACACTCACACTCACACACATACACACACACACACATCCATCAAAAAGGGTAACATCTGACCAATTACTCTGAAATATGAAGTCAGCTCCCCATGTACCCTCCCAGTAAATGTCCACTTGCTTCAGGCTCACTTGTTCACGATGGACTGCTGTCCCCCACGTCACCAGGGCCCTTCACTAAGCTCAGGGTACAATCTATAGCAATGTCTCTTTCAGATGTCTGAAATGAAGTCCTTTCGAACCCAAACACTATAAACTACTTCTTTGGACCCTTTAAAACTGGGTTCTGCAAATGTTTCCATGAATGTGAGTATATGCTTTTTTTTTTAATTGTTGAAAGGGTCCATAACTTTCATTTGACTCTCAAACCTACAACCCCAAAATGGCTAAGAACCACGGCAAAATGTTATGGGGTGGGCACTCAGATTACAAAAACCACATTTAATAACACAGTTGGATAAACACAAAGACTGATTTTAAAACGCTGAAGTCGAAATGACTTTTGTGCTCTTATATCACAGATTTGAGGAAGAGGGCAAGGATTAAATCCGGGCTTCCAAATTCACACTCACCATGGAACAAGATCTCCTCTACCTCATTTCAGCCTACTTCACACACCTGGGTGGTTACTGCAGGTACATTTGTATCTACCTAATGTTTCTCCACAGGTAAACCACAGGCCTTCAAAAATACGGTGGAAGACAAACAATTGCTACTCCTGGTCAATGGAAACGATTTCCGTTGCCCCTGACGTCTGGTTTTCTTGCCATCGGGTAGCCTATGGTGGGAAGGTAAACAGGCTTGTATTTTGGTAAGCTCTCCAGGATCCTAAGAAAGCTAAGATAACACAGCCAATGCATTCATTCATTCACTCATGCCACTGGATCCTGAGTCCTACGTCTTCTTCCAAAGGGACAAGAACATCAGGAATGGGCCCAGGTGTGGTAGAGACTGAACAGGGAAAAGAAAATAGGGATCGTGATGCTTTTCTACTGTCTGTGCAGCCAGAATGTCTATAGTCCATACAGGGAGGCTTCCCAACTAAAGCCAACCACCTGCCCTGGTCATTAAATAGTCCCAATGTAGCTTAAGAGTCACAGTGGAGTCCAAACTACCTCTCGTTTTAGAAGGAGCTGAAGAGCAAGTTCTAGGATTTAGACAAGACAATTTCTTTATTTCTCACACTGCAGGCCTACAAAACACACAGTCCTACAGTGGCCCAAACCCTACTTCTGATTAGAAGAGAACTCTATCGTCATCGCTCGGGAGGGGGGACCTTTTAAACTAGTATACTGCAAAAAGGTCAGATTATTCAACTCTTGCAGGCTGCTGCTTCAGAAGAACTAGCTGTGGATGTTTCAAGTTGTTAAACTGCTGTCTGATAAGCCACGGTTCTCGTGCTTGTATTTATCTTGAATACCGGGAAGAGTAATTAGTAATAGTTATTATTCTTTAAAACATGAGTTTTAAAGGTCTACTGCATTTTCACATGTGATTTTCAGTATCCAGGAGGTAAATCATTTCTGCATCTCTTGTGGAAATCAAGAAGTCAGGGCTGACTTAAGAGAAATTGCAAAAAAAAAAAACGGTTGTTAAGAGACAGATGGCTGTACTGGGCTTTGAGGACAACGCCAGGACTTCGGGAGGAAATCAGACGGTCTGAAGAAGTGAATGCAGAGCCTAGCTTACTCATCAGTAGTACACTTATCAGTCATCTGCTGACAGAAATCAGAGATGGCCCCGCTCTGACGACACTGCTCCAGGAGCCCGGCGTGCTCACCGCCAGCTGTGGACGTCTGACGTGACTCCTGCCCCCGCCCACCCCCAGGCTCCTTGTTCTTTCTGGAGCTGCGGTAGCAGCGGCTTTGCTCACTGGCCGGCAGCACAGCGGGAGGCCCATCCCGTAAGCTAAAAATGGACGGCAATGCCCGCTCACCGTCGGAAGTACTTTCTTCTTTCTCAGAAATTAAAAACGAAAGTGGGCAATCTGAGGCTGAATACTTGGCGAGGATGTGTATTTGTTCCGGACTTAGAGCTGCTTCTTTGCACACTTGCTGGCAAAGTCCAGTCAGGTTCTGCTTTGTCTCACCCAGAGTTGACAAAATGAGATCTCTTTCTTTCAACAAGCTCTCCTTTTCGTTTTGCTGTGAAGAGGGGAAAGAGAACACAGTGACTTGTGTTTATCAGCTCAGGACCCATTCAGCACCTCTAAGATGAGCAAACATTCGCATCGACAGCCCCTTCTCCTTAAATAAGATCAAGTGGGACTTATCCTTTCAATTCGATTCACATACACAAGTACCAAGGGCCACTTCCCTCATCCAAAACCCTTAGTACTACAGATGTATCTTGGAATTAAGACGTTCTCAGCTTTAGAAAGATAATATGGGTGCATGCATAATTCCCCAGCAGGGTCTGTGGCAGCACCCCATAATCAAACATCTTAACATAGTTACATGAGCATTAAAATATCAAATAACGCATGAAGTAGGATAAAGACTCTATATAGCCTGATACCAGTTGGGGACAGGTTTTTTGACCAAAGGGTTTGCAACAAACTTATATGGTTTTCAGAGTTTTTTGGATCTGGGTGCTGCAGATAAACAAATCTATTAACATGTTGGACAGAATAAAGCAACAAAGTCCTCTTAAACAACTACAGCGAACTTTACTAGTCACAGACAAATCATTGTAAGAGTCTAACGACTGACGTTTGTTGAGCATTTACTGTGGGCCAGATACCGTGCTGGGTGTTTTCTAACATGTGATCTCAGCTACGTAGTTCACACATTGACTTGGCTGATTTAAGCGATATTAAACCCATTTTAGAGATGGGATTAGAGGTTAGCATCCCCAGAGTCAGGACGTTGGTGTGTTAAGTTACTAAAGCGTAAAGAGCTTAGGGGAAATTTTGTGTTTGTGAATTATTATTTTAAATTTTATCCCTACAGGAAATTCTGCCACAGAATTTTTCACAAGTTTTTCCTAATTCCTGTCTTTCTGTCCACCATCACTACTGCTGACAACGTATCTTTTTCTATCATCATCCCACCTCATCCTTCCTATTCTACCATTTTATTACATCTAATCTACTATGAGCTAAGAAAGCAAATAATAAAGCCATTCATAGGTACAGTAAATAAATTCTGACTAAAGGTCAAAGGTCTCCTTTGTGAAATTTAGAACAATTCTCTTGACAACTCAGAGGTCTCGTTCTGCTTCCTGTCTGCTTCTTGGCAGGTTCTGGAGATTTGAGGTTGCCAATTAACATTTAGACAGGTTATTTCATAGTGCTATCTATAATCCCATCCTTCAAATACATTCCTTTCTGGAACAAAAATAGCTAAAAGGGTAAAAGAACCTTGCTTTATTCAAACGTACTGTTAAAGGTTTATACAAAGAATTCCTACAAAACTGTGTATAATGCTAATTAACAGTTACTGGGTTTAAATCCCTGTTTGTGCTCGTTCTATACAAAGGTGATCCAACAGAATGTGGAAATTATTAAACACTATCATTAATACCAAACCAAAGTAAAATTTTGCTGAAGATAATTCAAAAAAAGTTACAGCAGTACATCAACGGGGAACTGCCAGAAATTTCAAGCTGGATTCAGAAGAGGATGTGGGAAGGGGGATATCATTGCTGATGTCAGACAGATCTTGGCTGAAAGCAGAGAATACCAGAAAGATGTTTACCTGTGTTTTATTTACAAGGCAAAGGCATTCGGCTCTGTGGATCAAAACAAATTACAGATAATGTTGCAAAGAATGGGAATTCCAGAACATTTAATCGTGCTCATGAGGAACCTGTACATAGACCAAGAGGCAGTCATTGGAACAGGACAAGGGGATACTGCGTGGTTTAAAATCTGGAAAGGTGTGTGTCAGGGCTGTATCCTTTCACCACACTTATTCAATCTGTATGCTGAGCAAATAATCCGAGAAGCTGCACTACAGGAAGAAGGACAAGGCATCAGGATTGGAGGAAGACTCATTAACAACCTGCGATATGCAGATGACACAACCTTGCTTGCTGAAAGCAGAGAGGACTTGAAGCACTTACTGATGAAGATCAAAGAACACAGCCTTCAGTGTGGATTACCTTTCAACATAAAGAAACAAAATCCTCACAACTGGACCAATAAGCAACATCATGATAAACAGAGAAAGACTGAAGTTGTCAAGGATTTCATTTTACTTGAATCCACAATTAACGCACATGGAAGCAGCAGTCAAGAAATCCAATGATGTATTGCATTGGGCAAATCTGATGCAAAAGACCTCTTTTAAAGTGTTAAAAAGCAAACACATCACTCTGAGGACTAAGGTGACCTGACCCAAGCCATGGTCTTTTCAACCGTCTCATATGCATGCGAAAGCTGGACAATGAATAAGAAAGACCGAAGAAGAACTGACGCACTTGAATTGGGGTGCTGGTGAAGAATACCGAATATACCATGGGCTGCCAGAAGAACAAATCTGTTTGAGAAGAAGTACAGCCAGAATGCTCCTTAGAAGTAAGGACATGTTATCAGGAGGGACCAGTCCCTGGAGAAGGACATCATGCCTGGTAGAGGGTCACTGAAAAAGAGGAAGACCCTCAATGAGTTGGACTGACACAGTGGCTGCAACAATGGGCTCAAACATAGCAATGATTGTGAGGATGGCACAGGATCAAGTAGTGTTTTGTTATGTTGTACATAGGGTTGCTATGAGTCAGAACCAACTCCATAGCACCTAACAACAACAACAGTTTTTAAATATTTTAAGGCCGTCTGTCTTAGGCTGAGTAGAACTGCCCCATAGGGTTTCCAAGACGCAGCTGGTGGATTCAAACTGCTGACCTTTTGGTTAGCAGCTGAGCTCTTAACCACTGTGCCACCAGGGCTCCAAAATATATAGAGAGAGCTTCAACTCAAGGAAATGGCTCATGCAGTTGTGGAGGTAAAGAAGAGTATGTCTGGAATACAGCAGACCCCTTGTCAACTTGGCACCCGTATACATCTCTTTAAACCATACATAATCTCTAAATAAAAACAATTATAAAGTCATATCTGTGCCTAACATGATACAACTAACATGTGTACAACTGAAAACGCACTAGCCCCATTTATATCTTATATTTTATAATATGTAATGGAATAGGGAGGGAAGAAAACAAAGATATTTGATATATATATATATATATATACACACACACACGCACGCATATACACGTATAACGAAACAAGGAAGAAATACCAGAAACAATTACAGCCCTCGTTTCTGCAACTGGTCAGGCGGCCGTAGCTGGTATTCAGAATGAACTTCTTCTACCACCCATTCCGTATTCCCTTTGCCCTCAGCAAGCACGTCAGCTGGTCATCATTCTTTGCCCGGTGGGGTGACCCAAACCTTCATTCCTGGAGAGTCTGGGCCATTAGTAGTCATGTCAGAATTGGGCTGCCGGAATGTTCCATTGGCTTTAATCACAAGGCATGGTAGGACTAACAGACGCCATCTACAGTTCATGCCAACAATTCAACTTTACATCCAAATCCACATTTTCAACAGCTTGTGTACAATATTTGTTAAAATATAAGGTATTTTTAGAAAGGATTCTAAATATATAACTCACCCAATAAAGATAAGGAGTACAAGAACTTGACATTGAAATGGCCAGATAACAGGGACAACAGACTGTTGTTGGTTGCTGTCAAGTTGATTCCGACTCATGGTGACCCCATGTGTGCAGAGTAGAATTGCTCCATTGGGTTTTCAAGGCTGTGACCCTTTTGGAGGTCTGTCTTCCGAGGCACCTCCAGGTGGGTTCAATCGGCCAATCTCTCAGCTAGTAGTCGAGGGCCTAACTGCGCCACTCAGGAACTTCGACAGTGCTCATGGCTAAAAAATGGTCACTAAAGTTCCTTACAATTCAAGACTTCTGAACAGACAGTTCAGAGAAAAAGATACACAAATGGCCTTTAATGATATGAATAAAAATTCTTAATTTCACTCGTAAGAAAAAAGTTTTAAAAGCTACCATGAGATACCAATTCTCACCTACCAGACTGGAAAAAAATCTAAAAGCTGACAACAAACTCTTTGCTGAGCTGTGGGAAACAGACAGACACACTGCTGGTGGGAGGGCAGCAGGACACACCCTGTGGAGGTGAGTTCCTTAACACCTACACAATCACATGTGTTTTTACCCTTGCTCTAACAGCCTCACTTTCAGGAAGCTATCCTAAAGACACGTCTCACTTAATATGCAAAAACCATGTAAAAAGTTATTCACTATAGCATCCCAAATGTCCGTCAGTAAGAGACTGGTTTGAATAAACTGCGCTACAGCTGCAACTGAGTACTGCAGAGCTGTAAAAAGAACAACAATCTCTCTGAACTGAAGAGAATATTTCCTAGAAGTTACTCCTTAAATGAAAAAAGCCCAGAACACTGCATATAGAATAATACTTCTATGATGCAGAAAGAGAAGTAAAAATCCATATAAAATAGCAACCTGTCTTTTAAAAAGGAAACACAAGGGGAAAAACAAGCAAACAAACAAACAAAACCAGAAACCAAAGAAAATGGTCACCTATAGAACGTGCCTATGAATGGGGTATAGGCAAAGGGAGGGGGTCAACACTTTGGAGCATATCTTTTTTTAAACATAGTTTTAACTTTTGAAACACAACTGTGTTACATATTCAAAAATTGTTGTTAAGATAGTCCACTGGTCTCACCCCTTCGGGAGCAAGGGAGAATGGAGAACAAGATACAAGGAAAAGATTAGTCCGAAGGACTAATGGACCACAGCTACCAAGGCCTCCACCGGACTGAGTCCAGTACAGCTAGATGGTGCCCCGCTACCATCACTGACTGCTCTGACCAGGATCACAACAGAGGGTTCTGGACAGAGCTGGAGAAGGATGTAGAACAAAACTGTAACACACACACAAAAAAAGATCAGATTTACTGGCCTGACAGAGAGAGACTGGAGAAACCCCGAGAGTATGGCCCCCGGATACCCTTTTAGCTCAGTGGTGAAGTCACTCCCAAGGTTCACCATTCAGCCAGGGATTGGACAGCCCCATAAAACAAAATGGACTAATGAGGCACAGCAGTCCAGGGACAAGGACTAGAAGGCAAGAGGGGACAGGAAAGTTGGTGATAGGGAACCCAAGGTTGAGTAAGGACAGTGTTGACATGTCATGGGGTTGTTAACCAGTGTCATAGAACAATATGTGCACTGACTAATGAGAACCTTTGTTCTGTAAGCCTTCACCTAAAGTACAATATAAAACAATTTGGAAAAAAAATTGTTGTTGTTGTTAGGTGCCGTCGAGTCAGTTCCGACTCACAGCAACCCTATGCACAAGAGAACGAACCGCTGCCCGGTCCTGCACCACCCTCACAATCCTTGCTATGTTTGATCTCATTGTTGCAGCCGCTGTGTCAGTCCATCTCATTGAGGGTCTTCCTCTTTTATACCGACCCTCTATTTCAGCAAGCATGATGTCCTTCTCCAGGGACCAATCCCTTCTTATAACATGTCCAAAGTATGTGAGATAAAGTCTCGCCATTCTCGTTTCTAAGCAGCATTCTGGCTATACTTCTCCCAAGACAGATCTGTTTGTTCTTCTGCCAGTCCGTGGTATATTCAATATTCTTCTCCAACACCATAATTCAAAGGCATCAATTCTTCTTCGGTCTTCCTTATTAGGAAAGGTGCGCATCAGGGCTGTATCCTTTCACCATACGTACTCAGTCTGCATGCTGAGCAAACAATCCGAGAAACTGGACTATATGAAGAAGAATGTGGCAATAGCATTGGAGGAAGACTCATTAACAACCTGTGATATGCAGATGACACAACCTTGCTTGCTGAAGGTGAAGAGGACTTGAAGCACTTACTGACGAAGATCAAAGACTACAGCCTTCAGTGTGGATTACACCTTTACATAAAGAAAACAATAACCCTCACAACTTGACCAATAAGCAACATCATGATAAATGGAGAAAAGACTGAAATTGTCAAGGATTTCATTTTACTTGGATCCACGATCAACACCCATGGAAGCAGCAGTCAAGAAATCAAACGACCTATTCCATTAGACAAATCTGCTGCTAAAGACCTCTTTTAAAGTGTTAAAAAGCAAAGATGTCACATTGAGGACTAAGGTGCACCTGACCTGAGCCTTGGTATTTTAATCACCTCATATGCACGCATGAGAAAGCTGGACAATGAATTAAAAAATCAGACTTAAATAAAAAAATGTAAAGAGAAAATCCTAGTGATAAATATAAACAGAAATAAATTACCTTAATTGTATTTCAAACTGGTAACACAGAGCAGAATTACTTCAAATACCTTTTAAACTTTAAATGTCAGTACTCTGAGACATATTTACGGGGGGAAAAAAGCAAAGAAATATTAAATTTTGTTCAATATGTTTATTGTTATAGTAATACCGACACTAATTTTGTGACTATTTCACACATATTTTAGAATAAAGCAAACTGTAAGTATATTAATGTAATTTAAAAAAACCCATTGCCGTTGAGTCCCCATAGTGTTTCCAAGGCTGTAAGCTTTAAGGAAGCAGACTGCCACATCTTTCTCCAGAGGAGTGGCTGGTGGGTTCGAACTGCCAAACTTTCGGTTAGCAGCCCAGCACTTAACCACCCTGCTTAACCACCCTTTAGGATTACAGCCAAGAAAACCCTATGGAGCAGTTCTACTTCATAACCTATGGGGTCACCATGAGTCAGAATCGACTCGACACAATGGGTTTGGTTTTTTTCCATTTTGCTTTAATCACCGTATCTCCCGCTTCCCTCTGCTGAAGCACAGGTGGAGGGGGCAGAAAGCCCAAAGAAGGCAGCAAGGCCTGTTTATCCTAGATAACTAAAATTTAGTAAAACTACCAATTACCAGCAACCAATGTCTGACCTGAATGAAAAAATACAAATAAGACCTTTGAGCCAGAAAAGAGAGTAGTTCTAACAGGTATTAGCACCTACCCGTAGAGACGTTTGCTTCCTATTCATGTCTAAAATAAAATTACTGTTAAAACAAGCTGGGTTAGCCTAAAAGTTTTCTGTATGTTTTGTTTTCAGGAGAATAGGAAAACTGGATAAATTAACCACTGATAGCTGTTATGGTAAATGACAACTAGGTGAGGGGGAAGATAGAAGAACTATAAAAAGCAGAACTAAGAACTCAAACAGCGCAATAAACCAAACCAAACCAAACTCATTGCCCTAGAGTCAATTTCGACTCATAGCGACCCTACAGGACAGAACAGAGCTACCCCATCGGGTTTCCAAGGCTGTAAATCTTTATGCAAGCAGACTGCCAAATCTTTCTCCTGCAGAGTGGCTGATGGATTCAAACCACCAACCTTTCAGTTGGGAGGTGAGCACTTAACCACTGTGCCACCAGGGCTCCTAAATAATGCAATAAACCAAAACCAAACCCATTGCTTTCGAGTCGTTTCCAACTCATAGCAACCTTATAGGACAGCGTAGAACTGCTTCATATGAATTCCGAGGAGGAGAAAGTAGTATACTTACTTAAGTCAAATAGTTTGTAAAAACCCTCATTTTTTTAATTTTGTAAGCTTTCTGGGCCATATTTTATGCCATAATTTATTTTCCTTAAATGGTAATTGGTACACTTTAAAATTAATGTATAACTGAATACTGTATGTGACTCAGGAATTTAAACAGTTATTTCCTCTACAAATAAAAAGGAAGGGAGGAAAGGAGGAAGGGAGGGAGGGAGAGAGGGAGGGAAGGAAGGAGGAGGAACAAGCAAAGAACCTAGTGGAATCTATATAATAAGAAACTTGCTACACTTACCAGCTTCTCAATTTCTGATTCCAGATTCTGTATACAGTCAAGTTTTCTCTTGCGACAGCGCTGTGCAGCAATTCTGTTTTTACTTCTTCTTCGAATATCATGGATACAATCCAGCTGTTCTGGGGTCAGCTTGTGCATTTTCAACAACGATTGAAAATCATTTCGAGAGAGTGAAATTATTCGTTGTTCATTAAATGGCAGTTTTACCTAAGATGTGAAATAAACATGAGTAACTGCTGCTAAAAATATATTACGTTATAGAAAATAGAAAAATGTTATACTTAAATCTAGGAGGATGAAAACACAAATCTAGGGTTTCCTAGAACTTCATTTAGAATTAAAGAAAAAAAAATAGACCTCTAGTCCCAATTTCTATATAATCCCTTATAATACGGAGTAATAATTTGGTATTTCTAGTCTCTATTATAGAGGGTTCAGAGGATAAATAGAGAAGTGAACTTCTTTTCTCAGTAAGTTAAACAGTACTAACCTGAAAAGACAGACATTGAGAGTTATTTAATTAGGGCATGTTAATGCCCCACAGATATCCTTAAGCCTCTTTCTAAAGTGTCTTTTATGTGTTTTTGTTCAAACAAAAAAAAAAATCTACTTTACTTTTTGAATGATACTACTGTGCAGCACTGATTTAATATTCACATGATTATGCTAGTAATTTCAAAGGCATTTCAGAAAATTTATTTTTCTGTCAGGAAAATGGTAGCTTCAAGTAACTCATTTAAAAGCTATACGCTTCACTTGGCAGTGTAGGAAAAAAAGGCTTTAGAAAAAACCTTATGATTATTTTAAAGTCATTTTCAACATACTTCAGTTTGGAAAAGGAGATCACAAGTCTTTCTTTAATAACAAAATTGTGAGTTTAGTTACATTATCAAAAATATAAATGCAACATGTCAGTTCTGACAACCTACTTAGCTTGTCTTTCGAGCTTATAGAAATTGGTTGCACAAAATGTTTTCAAATTTTTTAAATGCTGTATTTTCAACACTCTTTTATAATACCAAATACTGCATTTATGCCTTATCAATATCTCCTGCATATGTATCATTTCTTAGGTTAAATCAGCAATCACCTCCTTCCAAAGTCAAGGGAAAAAAAAAGCCTCTTTCAAACCTATGATACCCAACGGCTATAAAAATCAAAGAAAATAATAAAGACCTTTGCTGTTGTTAGCGTTGTTGACTGGGTTCCAACTCGTGGCGACCCCATGTGAGCAGAGTAGAACTGTTCAACGGGGTTTTCAAGGCTGTGACATTTCAGGAGCAGACTGTCAGGTCTTATGTCCAAGGTGCCTCTGCATGGTTTTGAACCGCCAACTATTCGGTTAGTCGTCCAGCGCTTAACCATTTGAACTAACAGACCCATATTATTGGAATTATAGTTAGTAATACTTTACAAAGAGCAATATAAACTTTTGTACACAGAGTACACAGATCATACCAAGGTCCCTAGGTGGCGCAAACGGTTTGCGCTCGATTACAAACCTAAAGGTTGGAGGTTCAAATCCTTTAACTGTCACCTGTTCATATACAAAATAAAAACAACACAGACATCATTTGAAAGCCGTCTAATCGGTAAATCCAAGATAAGTAGAAAAGGGAAAGAAATGAATAACTTATTTGCGATAATTACAAAATAGGCATTTTCATTTAGTAATATAAGAAAAAAATATTCCCAGCAGTACTGAGGAAGAGAAGGCCTGGTGATCTGCTTCCGTTAAGATTACAGCCAAGGAAACCCCGTGCAGCAGTTCTAGTCTGTAATACGTGGGGTCGCCATGAGTCGGAATGGGCTGGACAGTAATTACCAACAGTAACACTATCGTACACAGTGGCACTTAACTCGCGCTAAATTATTAAGACATTCATTAAACTAATAGCCGAAATGGCCAAGGGAAAATTTAAAAAAATTAATGGCCATGGAAACCAGGTCCCAGAAAACTTTACATTAGGAGCTACATTCCTAAAACCAGTCACTGTGAAGCGACGAGGCTCAGATCTCTGATCACAGAATCGTTTTTGTTTCCTCCTGGGACAAGGCATCTCATTTAAACAAACAGTTAACATGTGAATCTACTCCATGGTTAATATCATATACCTACAGGGTGGCTAAGAGTCAGAACTGACTAGACAGCAAGGCGTTTTTTCTTTTTTTCACCTTAAATATATGAACAAAGAAGTCCTTCAACCCTCACCTCACCGTGTAGGTATTTATCCCACAGTTTTATAGTTACCTGTGGATGAGTGTCCTCCTCCCTCCCTGAGCCCTTTCATATCTCTAGTGGTGCAAACAGGAGCCCACACAGAGCAAATCCCAATTCCAAACATGTGGCCGTCAAGTCGATTCTGACTCATAGTGACCCTATAGGACAGAGGAGAACCGCCCCATGGGGTTTCCACGGAGCAGTTGGTAGATTCAAACTGCCGACCTTTTGGTTAGCAGCTGAGCTCTTAACCACTGCACCACAGGGCTCCAGATCCCAATGAGTCCCCTCACCTCACACTCCTGTTCTCTGGCTGAGAAGGATTCACTGTCCCCTTCCGTGTCCGTCTCAGAGTCATCTCCCAGGCTAATCACGCAGGCGTAAGGACAAGGTTCCTGCTGCGCCTCTGGAACGTAATCATCGTTTCCAATCTCCAGACTGCCTGAGCACCCTTCAGTACTCAGAGTACTTATAAAAGGGCAGTTGACAGACTTCAACGTCGTGAAGGTCCTCTGACCCGGTTCTGGGCTCTCGCTGATCCTGATACCCAACCAGGGACACTCAAAACGTTTCTGTGAGTACATCTGTTCTGGAACATCTCTGGCCACGGCAGGCGATAGCTGCATTTGGCAAGGAGAGTCTGTGCTGCAAATGTCACTCCAGAAGCCTTTGGCGAGGTGTTCGGCCACCTCCCGCTCCACACTGCTCCGGTCGCCAGAGGCCAGGCTACTATCTTCCCTGGGACCAGGGTCAGATTTCAAATGTAAATCCTGACTTCCACCCAACGTGTGCTCCTCTTGGCCGTCTGCACCTGACAAAGGCTTTTCTGTTAACACTGTTGTGTTCTGCATACTAGCAAAATTCAAGTCACCATACTGGTCATACGTGTGTAAGAGAGACAGAGCATACAGCCCGTGAGGGTCTGCGGCAGAACTGTGAGCGAAAGGAGTCGCCTCTGCCTTCACTGCTGGATGCTCAGAAGCAGAATCTTGCTTCTTCGTTTCTTCATGTTCCACTGGCGTTTTAGTCTCTTCACATTTCAGAATTGCCTGCAGATCTGCACAGTCCTGGACTCCGCCGAGACATTCATTCTCAGGTGTCTCATTCGGCTGAATGGGAGAAACCTGACTGTCTTTGACACTGGAGTCCACAGAGTGGACTCTGTCGGTTCCAAATGCTTTCTGGAATTTTCTGTATTTGGGGCATAAAGATGGCAGAGTCAGAGCGGTGTCCTTTTCTGAGCACATGGACTCGCTCGTCTGGCTGGTGCTGTCCTGCAGTGCAAGGGACGCTCTTGCGTCTCCCTGATGTCGGCTGAGTTTACACTGAGGAATCGGAACGTGCTCGCTTTCCAGAAATTCCTCCACTTCGTCAATTTCCAGATCCTTCTGGTCCACAGGTGAGAGCTGCAGGTCTGTTTTCTGACAGTGGGACAGAAAGCACTCTTTTCTTGGGCCTTCCTGCTGGTCTGTGGTGGAGTCCAGAAACTTAAATTTGAGAAACTGGAAGCAGGATTCCTCGATGTTATGGACGCCCAGGAAGTCCACACACCTGCACACGTCGTCCACATTGTCCTTGCTCAGAATCAGCTTGGCAGTGTAGGCAAACTGAATTAAAGGCTTGAATCCTTTCACTGTCACCTGCGGACATGCCAACATACACAACAAACACATCATTGGAAAGCTAATAGGTAAATCCAAGAGGAGAAAAGGGACAGAGATGAGTAACTTCCTTGTGATCGTTACAAAATAGGCATTTTCACTGAGTAATAAAAAGAATTCTTCTAGGAAATGGAAAGCTAAGGGAGTCTAGACAAGTCTGCACATCACACCCTATTTGTTGGGACCACGCCTTCCACTTTATAGACACTACTCCTAACTGCGCATGAACTACGTTTTCCTCACGTCACATAAAGGCATACAATGAGAGCACAGTTTTTCCGTATTATCGGAGATAAATCATCTATAAAATAAAGCAGCAGAGACACCACCTGCAGCACACACATCTGAAGTGCAGACACGTGCCGCCAGCTCAGCTCCCTGTGGCCACTGTATTCCAAACAACTCCAGCTGCTCAATACAAATCAAATAGATTTTTTTGAAGAGAAAAAGTACATGTAAAGTATCTACAAAGTAGTCCCGCCCCATGGCAGATGCTCAGTAAATGGTAACTATTATCTTTATCTCATGCCAAAAATCTCTAATAATAAAATTGTTAAAGGATTGAGATTAAAAAAAAAAAAGAGCTATGTGAAGTACTAAAAATCATGCCTGACCTGTTTCAGCAAGGCTCACGGGCTCTAAGGAACAAAACCTTTAAGAAGAAACTTGGACACTTCCATCAGACCATCCTCTGCAAACGGAGGTGCAAATGGAACCTACTGGTATGCAGAGAAAAGCCTGGTGCTGGGTTAAAAGGGTGAAAATCATCTTCAAACACTGAGCCCATGGAAGAGTGACCGCGTTATTATTTGTGATCTTCTTAAAAACATGCTCATCAGTAAGTACTTAACTAACTTTTAAATGGATGAAATAAAAACTAGTGATGACGATAAATGCAGGCGAAGCCAGCCGTGGAGAAACCAGATCACTCACAGGTTGCTGGGGACAACGTGGAATGACACAGCCGCTCTGAAAAACAGCTCGCTGGTCTCCTGTAACGCTAATCAGTAACTACTATATGACCTAGCAATTGTTCTCCTGGACTTTCATCCCAGAGAAATGAAAACTATGCTCACGTGCAAACCTGCACATGAACGTTTATAGCAACTTTATTGGTAACAGCCAAAACCTGAACTCAAACCTATTATTCAACAGATGAATGGTCAAACAAACTGGGACATACATTCCCTGGACTACTACTCGGCCATAAAAAGGAACTACTGCCATACGCGACAGCTTGGATGAGTCTTTAGGAAATGAGGTTGTGGAAAAAAGCCAATCCCAAAAGATCACAAACTTTATGATTTCATTTCTATAACATTTTTGAAAGGACAAAGTTTTAGAAATGGAAAACAGAATAGCGGTTTCCAGGGGTTAGGGACAGTGAAGAGAGGCTGGAAGGAGGTGGATGTGGTTATAAAAGGGGTCCTTGTGGTGTCGGAACTGTTCAGTATCTTGACTGTGGTTGTGGGTACACAAACCTCCACATGCAGTAAAATTGTAAAGAACTTAGCACGCACACACGTGAAGGTTTACAGCCTTGGAAACACTACGGAGCAGCTCTGCCCTGTCCCACAGGGTCACTGAGTAGGAACTGACTCGATGGCAGTGGGTTTGGTCTTTGGTTTTAAACCTAGTAACAGCCCGCCATCAGAAGGTCAGGTCCACAGGGACAGAACGGCACACAGCACACCCTCTCCAAAACAGGGTCTCTCCAAGTGTCTTTAACCCACTGGGCATGCCCTGTTTTGGCCATTTGGTCAAAAACAACACAAAAGCCAGTCAGTCAGTTAATATTCAGTAAGTATTACTGACTTACATGCAAAATTAATGACGCATTGGTGCAGTGGTTAAGAGTTTGGCTGCTAACTCAAAGGTCAGCAGTTGGAATCCACCAGCAGCTCCTTGGAAACCCTATGGGGCAGTTCTACTCTGTCCTACAGGGTCACTATAAGTTGGAACTGACTCGATGGCAACCGGTTGCGTGCAAAACGTCATAATTTCTATGAAAAAAGCAAAAGAAAAGAGCTCCTGCGGTGCCTGGGAGCTGCTCCTCAGCTGACACCACCGCCACCATGTTTTATTTTAATTTCATAGACCATGTGAGAGTAAGTTAGATTAGATTAAATCTACTGTGATTTCCAGAAGCATGGCTGCCCTACCTCTTCTGGAAGGGTGATGCTAAGCTCGGCATCCATCTGGCCTACGATCCTCGCATGGAAGTAGCTGCTGCATGCCGCCAGCATGGCCCGGTGGGCGCGGAACCGCTGGCCCTCCACAAAGACGGTGACATCGCACAGCACATCTTTCTTCCGCTGGTCGTTCAGGCTGAGCAAGACGTTGGCGCTGTGCACTGAAGATTCATAGGCAAAAACCAATTTCTCAGTCACAGACATCCTGCGGAACAAACGGCGGCGTCGGGCAGGTCAGCAGAAAGCATGCTTCTCATCGTCACCAAACCTGCAAAGATATACGTGAAATCCTGTTAAAATGTTAAAAATGAGAACGTGTGAAACATAAACAAAAATACACAATCATCACTGAGTGTGTCATGTCTTCCAAAAAGGTATGCTGAAGTCTTAACTCCCAGGACCTGTGATGGTGACCTCATTTAAAAATAGGGTCTTTGCAGATGTAATCAAGGTAAAATGAGGTCAGATTTGACAAAGCTGGGCCCTACGTTCACTGACTGGTGTAATTACAGTGTTGTTGCTGTCAGGTGCTGCTGAGTTGATTCAGACTCATAGCGACCCAATGTGACAGAGCAGAACTGGTCCATAGAGTTTTCTAGGCTGTAATCTTCACGAGAGATCACCAGGTCTTTCTCCCGAGGAGCTGATGGGTGGGGATTCAAACCACCACTTTTCGGTTAGCAGTCAAGGCTCCTTGTGTCCTTGGAGGATAGGGAAATCTGGACAGACAGAGACACACAGAGGGAAGACAGTCATGTGAAGAAGCAGACAGACATTGAAACGACACAGCTGCAAATGAGGGAATGCCAAGGATTGTTGGGAAACCACCAGAAGCTGCGAAGAGGCAAGGAAGGATTCTCCCCTGAGATCCTTCAGAACTGTGAAGGAACAAGTTTCTGCCGTGTCAAGCCATCCAGTGTGTGGTACTTTGTTGCAGACGCTCTAGGAAACTCGGGGTAAAAGAAAATACAAGCCTCTAGAGAAACCTCCTTGAAGCATGTATTCGGTATGCCTCATTTAAAATAGCAATTTTTCAAGTTAATTTTAGGAAAAAAGTTCTTGGAGTGAAGGAGAAAAGAATCTTTTGAACCAAGGAGTTCGTGGCTCTCCTACAGGGACACTTCACACTGGAAATCACCTTCCATGAGCAAGTGGATGGGGCTGGGAAATTCCTGGGCTGTGCCAGAGCTTGGCATCCCAGCCCTGTTGCTTTAGGACATTTAATGGGCATGTTATGTGGGGGAAGGGGGGTTGTGACACTTTGGGATGAGGCTGAATAGAGGAATGGGCATAGGCATCCACCATTCTCCACACCACATTCCCCAACATCTGCCAGACTATATAGCAGAGTTTGGTGCTTCAAAACAAGGATTCCATTGTACAAAAGGTAAAGCTCCTCCAATACAAAGAAAACACGACTCAAATTGGTCAGGCCAGATCTCAGCAGTGAGTCTTTGCATATAACAAGTATGGTTTACACTACAAAAGGCAGGCGACAAGTAAAACTACTTCAACATTGAGAGGATAGTTTATCACACAGAGAAACTCCTGGTTTTCTCAAACTGTTAAAACGTAATGGAGTTATCAAAAATGGATATTTTAAAAATACATTCTAACATGTAGCAGCCTCCAAATTCTTTTTGCACACACTTTACTTGCAAAAAAGAGCACCTCTGATAAACCATATTTTTATGCAAAAACATGCACATTATGTTTTTTGCCAATTACACAACCCTCCTGCGCGTCATTTTCATAAGCGTTACGTGTGGGCACGTTATTTGTGAAAAATACAGTATATATGTTTATCCATATATTACAGACTATTATTCTAATATATGTGTTATAAAACACAAGTTCCTAGGTGGTGTAAATGGTTTGTTTGACTGCTAACCTAAAGGTTGGAGGTTTGAACACATCCAGCAGTACCACAGAAGATAGGACTGGCAATCTACTTCTGTTAAGATTACTACCAAGAAAATCCTATGCAGCAGTTCTCTGTTTTTAACACATGGGGTCACCATGAGTCAGAATCAACTCAATGGCAACCAACATCAGCAACACAAAACACACAGAAATTTAAAGTAGAGGTTAAAAGACAAGTTCTAAAATTGTCTTCCTGCTCCCAATGGCCTCTGGTGAGCACCTCCAGGGTGTGTGTACCCCACTGTGTTCATCACACTGATGGAGACCCACAAGCTTCTGAGAGATGCCAACCCTGCGTAATCATTTTGTTCCTCTGACACCTTACTCACTGCCCGAAACACAGAAGACCCTCAAATGGTCAGTGAGTGAACAAACGTTACTGTTTTCAGATCTGTTATACTCCAAACAAAAACGAAAGGAAAAATCGAAACTACTCAAGTTCAGACAGACTGGGCCCAGGCTGCGGGTAAATTCCACCTCAGAGACAGGCTATTTCAGTTACAAACACGAGGTGTATCTATAAATTCTCTTCTACATACATTTATTTTTTAAGCCCTCAGTATAGCTGAAATGTTAAGTTCCTCAAAGTAATAAATAAAAACAAAACGTCTCCATTATTATGTGATTAAACTTCACCCAAGGTTAAGGATCACAACCTATAATTTACTGAGATTCAGCACACCACATGAAATCATCGGTAACTTTAAATACTAGAACCATCTCAGTTTGGGGTTGCACCATAAAAAAGAGTAGTAAATTGTTTCTAGCAATTGGTCGTAATACTTCAGTTATCAACACAAGGAATTAGTGTTAGGAATAGAAGACAGGAATTATCATCCAAAGAAACTATGTATTTTCACTACCCTCCAGGTTCCCCAGACTGTACAAGACGTGCACCCTGCCCAGAACACATCGACCTCCCCAGCCAAGTCGGACTCAATAGCTGACCACTTGACGCAATCTGTCTCTGCTCCCAAGACCCCAGCCTCCTTGCTCTTTCCTGGCATCTGCCCTACAAACTCCTAAAACTAAATCAATCTTACCTTTGTATCTCATCATTCTGCTGAATACAGCACAGCCAGGAAAACTGTAAAAACGTGTAGACTGGTGTCACTATGAATTTATGGTGTGCAAACTCGGGATCTCAGCACTGTTTATTGATTCTTTTATATGTCCCCGTCTCCTGGGGACATATAAAAGCCTTCCAGGTCACCACCGCTCTCCTCAATCAGTGTCTCTCCTAATGTTGTTGTTGTTGGGTGCTGTCAAGTCAGTTCCAACTCATAGCCACCCTGTGTGTAACAGAGCAAAACACTGCCCAGTCCTGCGCCATCCTCACAACAGCTGTTACGCTTGAGCCTATCACTGCAGCCACTATGTCAATCTATCTCATTGAGGGTCTTCCTCCCTTTTGCTGACCCTCTACTTTACCAAGCATGATGTCCTTCTTCAGGGGCTGGTCCCTCCTGATAACATGTCCCAAGTATGTGAAACAAAGTCTCGCCATCCTAGCTTCTAAGTAGCATTCTGGCTGTACTTCTTCCAAGACAGATTTATTTGTTCTTCTGTCAGTCCATGGTATATTTAATATTCTTCACCAACACCATAACTCAAATGCAACAGTTCTTCTTCGGTCTTCCTTATTCACCATCTAGCTTTCACATGCATATGAGGCAACTGAAAATATCATGGCTTGGGTCAGGGACACCTTAGTCCTCAAAGTGACATCTTTGCTTTTGAACACTTTTAAAGAGGTCTTTTACAGCAGATTTGCCTAAAGGAATATCTCATTTGATTTCTTGACTGCTGTTTCCATGGGCGTTGATCATGGATTCAAGTAAAATGAAATCCTTGCTGACTTCAATATTTTCTCCATTTATCATGATGTTGTTATTGGTCCAGCTGTGAAGACTTTTATGTTAAGGTGTAATCCATACTGAAGGCTGCAGTCTTTGATCTTCATCAATAAGTGCTTTATGTCCTTTTTGCCTTCAGCAAGCAATACTGTGATCATCCGCATATCTCAGGTTGTTAATGAGTTTTCCTCCAATCCTGATGCCGCATTCTTCTTCATATAGTCTAGCTTCTTGGATTATTTACTGTATTGCATACCAACTGAACACGTATGGTGAAAGGATACAACCCTGACACACACCTTTCCAGATTCTGGAATCACACGGTATCTCCTTGTTCTGTTCAAATGACTGCTTCTTGGTTTACGTACAGGTTCTTCATGAACACAAGCGCTCTGGATTCCAACTCTCTGTAATGTTATCTATAATTTATATATTTATAAATTTATAGTTTATATAATTATGATCCACACAGTCGAATGCCTTTGCATAGTCAATAAAAACATAGGTAAACATCTTTCTGGTACTCTCTGCTTTCAGTCAAGATCCACCTGACATCAGCAATGATACCCCTTGTTCCACATCCTCTTCTGAATTCAGCTTGAATTTTCTGGCAGTCCCCTGGAGAGGTACTGCTGCAGTCGCTTTTGAATCATCTTGAAATGATCTTTTTGACAATGAATGTGACATCATTCTCTTCAATTTATCATTCCCGACACAGACCATAGGACTGTCCAATTCAAAATGGTCAACACCAGTCCATGTCAGCTCACTAACGCCTAGGATATCTATCTGTAAGCGTTCCATTCCATTTCTGACAACTTCTAATTTTCCTAGATTCATATTTTGTACTTTCCAAATATAATACTGCTATATCAAGTAAAACAGTGCTTTGCATATCAATATTTTATCCTTACTACATGCACAGTACTTTGATATTTTCCACTTTTTTTTTAAATTCTGATTGAGATGTACTCAATTTCACAGCCCACTAATAGATGTTCACCCCATACATTGAAAAGTACTGGTTCAGTGGTTAACAGTACACGCTCTAAAAATGTACATTTGTCTGGGTTCAAATCCCAGCTTTGCCATTTACTAGCTATAGGACCTTGGGTAAGTTGCTTAACTTGGCTGTGTCTCACTTCCCTCCTTATAAACTAGCGATAACAAGAGCACCTCACTAGGTTGTTGCATGGTTTACATAAAATCATGAAGGTAAAGTGTTTAGCACAGTGCCTGACTCAGACCAAGCACATAATAATAAATGTTAGTTGCTAAAAATGATGATAATGATATTAACAAAAGCCTAATCTCCTCTTGGTCCCCTCCAGCTTACTCCCACCATGTCAGTCACAGTGACTTCTCCCTTGCTGAAAACCCTACAATGTCTTCCAAGTGCTCTTACCATCAATTCTAAATCCCATACATGTCTTTTATGCCCTACAGGGTTAGGTTTTCCATCTATTAATCCAGCCTTTCTCAAGCCATTCTCTCCCTCTTCAAGATCACCATCCTTCCTTCCTGTCCCGTATGCACCAAGCTCCTTCGTATCTAGGGCCTTTACACATACTGTTACCTGGACTTCTATTCTCCAGATGGCTGGCTCCTCACCTTTGACTCTCACCTCAAATGCCTTTACCTTACCTGGCTTGTTCTCTCCTATAACCCCAGCACATTAACAGAGTACCTGGCCCACTGCAGGTACCTGAACAAATGATTTGGCATTTTTAGTGCCAATCTAAAACCAAAATCACTAGATATCCCTCCAAATGTAGCCCAGTCAGCTATTCCAATATACATCCCTCAGTATCCATGGGGGATTAGTTCCAGTACCCACCCCCAAAGATACCAAAACCTGTGGATGCTCAAGTCCCTTATATAAAATGGTGTAGTATTTGCATATAACCCACGCACATCCCCCCGCATACTTTAAATCATCTCTAGATTACTTATAATACCTAATACGATGCAAATGCTACAAGAATAGTTGTAATCCTGTGTTGTTTAGGGAATAATGACAAGGAAAAAAAGGGGTGCACACAAGTCGTGAACAAACGACATGCGGGGCGAACAATTCTCAAACGAACGATCCGCAGTTGGGTGAATCTGTGGATGTGGAACCTGTGGGTACAGATGGCCGATTGTACATGGAAACACCACCACTGAGCCAAGCACTCAGGGAAAGTCTCTGGATAGTTTTTCTAGAAGCTTTGACGGACAACAGAGTGTCCGTACATCCCACGGGGAGCAAGACACATACCTGCAACACAGCTGGCCAAAGAAGAGCACGGGTTGGCACCAATAAACAAAGCCAACAAAACTGACTTACACGAACGAAGACATGTCAGCGCCGGCCTGATTAGCGTGGCACGCTACAGAAAGTTGTTGTGAAGATCATTTTTCCTAACTCTGAAAACAGTCAGCCATCCATTCTACCCAATAACGAAACTGTGTTTAATAACTCTAGCGGATTAATGGTGCATGTCCTCCTGACAGTCGTCAGTCACCGTCTAACATTTCTTAAACCTAGAAAGTAAAATCCAGATCTAAAATGCTAGTAATTTATAAACACCAAATTTAGATTCCTGTCATATCTTAATTCTTCTGTATTCTTGGGAAAGGCATACTCTTGCTATGATTCAAAATAAAGGTTTGCTGACCTTAACTGACTGCTGATTCATTCAGAAATGCTGATGAAGGATGAACAGGCATTTTCAAGCTTCCTGTACCTCAGTGTGGAACTAACTTCTGCTCACTACTCAATAAACACAACTGGAGTTTCAATACAATTCCCACTTGAAGTTTTTGTTTTCAAAATGATAAAATGAAACAAGATGCTGTGGCTTTGCCACATTTTAATAACTTTAAATACAAGTTACCCAGAAATAACCCTAGGGTAAATATCTCATCACAGAGTCTGGTCTACGATGCTTCATTTAACAGAATTCCAAAAGATAACTGACTACAAATATAAAGTTCCAGGTGCAAAAAAGGGCTAAAATTCCATTTACCAAGTCTCAGAGGACTACTTTGTGTTTTAAATCTCAGTGCAGAAGGGTACACAAAATCATCTAATGCCAAGATTTGTTTAAAAGAAAAAGGTTACTGTCCAAGCTTCCTTCATCTTCAGTGAACAATGAAGAATGTTCTCTCTGTAAGTGCTTAAATGTGTGTGATACAAAGAACGTGATTTGGCCTTTTTCTTGGATTCCTGAAATACAGCCCTAGGAATTCCCCAGCAATGGAGGTACCTTATTCTTCTAAAACAGCCAAGTAACACTCGAATGTGTGCAAATGAGTAGCGGCCATAAAGAACACCCTGTCACCCTGTCACCCTGAGAAAAGGAAGGGGCATGATGCAATCAATCATGCATATTCAATGACTCGATCAATCGTGACTATGCAATGAAGCCAACAAAAAGCTTTGAACACAGAAGTCTGTGAGTTTCCTGGACTGGTGAGACCATCTGCTGTTGCGAGAGTGGCACGTTCCCGGGGACAACGCAAGTTCTGTGTGTCCTGAACCTCATTGTCATTTGCGTCCTTTCCGGTTATAATAAACGAGTAACTCTAAGTGCGGTAACACTCTCCATGAATTCTGTGAGCCGTTCTAGAAAATTAACGACCCCACGAGGGGCAATAAGACAGCACAGGCTGGCGCGTCTGCCTGTTTGGCAGTCGGAAGGACATTGTCCTTCTAACTTGTGAACTCTGACTTAGCTCAGAGTGGCTAATTCAGAAAGGGTCGTGCAGGCAGTTTATCAGAAGGACAGAGTCCTTCTAACTTGTGTTTTGACCTGGTTCAAAGTAGACAGGGATGAGATGAGCTGGCCCCGGAGGGTTAGGGATGAGGGAGAGTGCTGCTTAGAGTGGCTGGTGATGAGGATGATGGAGACGTGGGAAGGTGAAGGCTGGATCCATTTCCAGGTGAGAACTGGATTCATGCCGATCCTTACCATGAAGTTAGCAATGAAGGTGGAATTTGCCTATCTTGCCCCTTCTTTGATAGTACAACGTGCCACAAGGTGAACTAAACCAAAAAACCAAACCTGTTGCTGTCGAGTTGATTCCAACTCACAGCAACCCTATAGGACGGAGTAGAACTACTCCATAGTGACTAAGTCCTATGAAGACACAGATAAAAGACAGTCCCTGAAGTGATCACAATAGAGGGTCTTGGACAGAGTGGGAAAAAACGTGGAACAAAATTCAAATTCATTTAAAAAAAAAAAAAAAAAAAAGATCAGGCTTGCTGGTCTGACAGAAACTGGAGAAACTCAAAGAGTATGGCCCCCGGACACTCTTTTAACTCAGTACTGAAGGCACTCCTGAAGTTCACCCTTCAGTCAATGATTAGACAGATCTATAGGGCCAACAATAACACACATAAGGGACGTGCTTCATAGTTCAATCATGTATCTGAGACGAATGGGCACACCAGCCCAAAAGCAAAGACGAGAAGGCAGGAAGGAACAGAAAAACTGAACAAACGGGAAAAAAGGGAACCTGGGGTGGAAAAGGGGAGAGTACTGACATATCACGGAGTTGGCAACTAATGTCACAGAACAATCTGTGTATTAACTGTTTAATGAGAAACTAATCTGCTGTGTAAATTTTCACCTAAATCACAATAAAAATAAATACAGTCCCTGAAGAAGCTCAAAACTTAAGAGACGTTCAGAATGAAAATGATGTTTCAGTGTGACAGAGGTAAGAAGATCATTATACTCAATTTTTGCCAGGAATGTGGATGTTCAGAAAGGTATCTGTGTGCAGTAAGTCTTCAAACAAAAACTACTTTCCGGTCAGCTCTCATTTAACTATAATATTCAATTAATGTGAACAATTATTCCAAAAATAATTCTGTTAGTCCAAAGTTTGTGTCTTTGTAGATGGATGATAGTGACCTGTAGACATGAGAAATGGGCATATATGGGCAATTGTCTTGGCCTTAATATGAAAGCAGCACCCTGGATCTGCCAAACCAAAAACCACGCCTGTTGCCGTCAAGTCCATTCCAACTCACAGCGACCCTACAGGACAGAGTAGAACTGCCCCATGGGGTTTCCAAGGAGCGGCTGGTGGATTCGAGCTGCCGACCTTTTGTTAGCAGCCACCAGGGCTCTCCTGGATCTGCAGCCCTGGTCAAATTCCTTAGAACAGGCCTTCCTCTTCTCTCTAGGGCCCATTTAGAATTTCCACCTTTTCTTCCTTACTGCTTGTGCCTACCACCACTCCATCATCCTGTCAATCATTTCGCCTCACTCAGCTTCAGGGCAGGGTCTTCAATGGCTCACCAACCGGTTTTTTACCTCCAAACGAACAAACCCAAGCTGATAATCCTGGGAGTAAGTTTAGAATAGCTTGGAAGAGAATCAAAGAAGAAAAAAGAGAAGGAACATACAAATTTAAGTTCCAGAACCAAAACAAGAATAAGGGAATTTCACTGTTATACCTTCTTATTGCAAAGAATCAAAGAAACAATTATGTATTCTATTTGCTTAACTTCTTTGGCAGCTACCTGATTATTACAGATCATTAGATCTCAATGAATATGGCTAGCTATGAAAATATAAACTAGCCACTAGAATTGTTCCATACCAACAAAGCTTATTTACTTAACACATATTTTGTATCAAACATTTGTCAGTACGCTATTTTTTTTAATCAACTTTGAGGTATGATTTACATATAATAACTATATCAACTTAAAACGTAAAATCCTGTAAGTTTTCATACCTGTATATGCGTGTAAAAACCACCACCACCACAATCAAGATTTAGAAATGTCTGTCATTCTTCAAAATTCCACACGCCTCTTTGAAGTCTACCCCCTCTGTACTCCTGGCTCCAGGTACCCAGCTTTTTGTCACAGGAGATTAGTGGGCATTTTCTATGATTTTTACATAAATGGAATCATACATTATGTACTCTTGTTTCTGGTTTTGTTCACTCAGTTCCATGATTTCGAGATTCATTCATGTTGTTGCATCTATCAGGTGTGTGTTCCTTTTTCTGCTGAATACTATTCCATTTAATGGATGTACCACAATGTGTTTATCCATTCAGCTGTTGGACTATTGTAATAAGAATGGACACTTTCATTTTTTCCAGTTTTCCAAGACAGTACAAGTGGGTATTATAACAAAGCTTCAATGACATAGGCATGGACGTGTATTTTCATTTTGCTTCTACAAATGAGTATTTAGGAGTGGACAAGCTGAGTGTTAGGGTAGGTGCATGTTTAAACTTAGAAAAAGTTAAATAGTTTTCTAAAGCAGTTGTATAATTTGTTACCAGCAAAGAATCACAATTCCAGTTGCTCCACATCCTCACTAACCCTTGGTATTGTCAATCTTCTGAATTTCAGCAATTTTAATTAATATATTGTGGTACCTAATTGTGGTTTTTAATTTGCATTTCCTTGATAACTAATAATGTTGAGCATCTTTACATTTGTTTATCTGTCAGAAAATGAAATTTTAAAAGTCCATCTGCAGTCACTCAAAAAAAATATAAAATACTTAGGAATAAATTTAACGAAAGATGTACAATGCTTTTTCACTAAAAATATCAGAATAATGCTGAAATTACAGAAGACCTAAAGAAATGGAGAGACATGCCCTGTTGATGGGTTAGTATAGTTGATTTGTTAGACATCGATTCTCCCAACACTGATTTATAGATTCAGTGTACTCCTAATCAAAATCCTACTGGTTATTACAACTCAATTACAATCAAAACAAAAAATAGGCAGAAGAGTTGAACAGACATTTCATAAAAGCAGAGAAACACAAATGACTGCTGGGCAGAGAGGGGAGTGTGGTAGTTACTACCCCAGTTAGCTCAGGGCTTCCACACGAGCTCAGAGAAGAAACAAAAGCAAAGAGTGAAAATTCCCAAAGACAGTGAATTTCTCAAACTCATTCAGCCTCCTTCAAGGGGGTATCCCCATGCCTACACTACTTCTAAGCAGAACACCCAAGGCATCCTGAGATTCCACAATCAGGTGCTAAAGAGAGCAAGGACAGAGTTGTTATCAGGGTGTATGCCTAAAAACTTAAAAGACTCCATCGCTCATACACATACACAAACGCGCGCGCGCGCACACACATACACACACAAACACACACACACACACACACACACAATCACTGTAATCAAGTTAACTCTGACTCATAGCGACCCTATATGACAGAACAGAACTGCCCTATAGGGTTTCCAAAGCTGTAATCTTTACGGAAGCAGACTGCCACATCTTCCTACCACACAGAGCAGCTGGTGGGTTCGAACCTCATCTTTCAGTTAGCAGCCAAGCACTTTAACCACTGAGTCAGCAGGGCTCCAGAACCTCATAAACATAACAGCTGGCTGCTCTAGACATCATCACTAGGGGCAGACAGCACAAAACAACATACAACCTGACCCAAATCTCCTGCCAGGTGAGCTTTATATCTCTACCTATGACAACCTCTTTATCTTTTTTTTGGGGGGGGGGGGACGGGGGAGTGGTAAAAGTAGGCACAACGATAATAGTCCACATGGTTGTTGGGAGGATCAAATGAAATCCCATATAATGTTCTTCGGACAGCACCTGACACATAGTGAGTATTCATTAACTGTTAGCCCTGATGGCGCAATAGTTAAGTGCTCGGCTGTGAACCCAAAGGTTGGTGGTTCAAACCCACCAGCAGCTCCGCAGGAGAAAGACCTGGCTATCTGCTCCCGCAAAGATTACAGCCTAGAAAACCTTATGGGGCAGGTCTACTCTGTACGTGGTGTCACTATGAGGCCCAATCAACTCGACAGCACCCAACAACAACATTATTTGAGTGGATACCAAAAATGTTTTCTGAGTGGCAAAGGGTGACACAATGGCAGGAAAAGCCAAGTATGATCAATAGCATACTATTTAGCTTCACAGTGCCCAATGCTGACACTGTTACAATGACAAACACACTGTGAACTGGTTTCAACTTTCAGGATAAATCAACAATGGAAGACTTAATTACAGTTATAAAACAGAACGTACATATTATTAACCTTGACAAAATAAAAGTAAAACCAACAGACCAGGTGGAAGACAGAATCAGAGAGAAGGAAGAACAGTATTTCTACATGACTTGTAACATACAAAATCAAGAGACACTGTCTTCGATTAATGACACACATGCACACAAAAATGTCTGGAGTTGCAGTGATGACCAGTAGTAGAAACGGAATTAATGATATGATTATACACGTAGGCAGGGGATGGGATAAGCAAACAAAATCACCATACATCATAACAGGAAGTCAGCAGATAAAGTCTTAGAATGACAAAGAAACTGATGTAGAAACATCTTATTTAGAGATACAGATGTAACCACCAAAAAAAGCAAAAAGAGCAAACATGCATATAGATCTACGAAGCAGAACAAGGGATGAGGGAGGGTACATCAGATGAGGCTATTTTTCTTTATAAAACTCTGTACTTTTTTTTTTTTTTAACCAAGAACCTGTATTACTTTGATTAAAAACACAAACTTAAAAAATGTTTAAATGCTAAACAAAGAAAGTAGTAAAAGTATAAATTTTTGATAACTCAGTGAGTCTTAATGTAACTTTTAGAAGATTCTTCAAGTAGAAAGGCATTTGATAAAGGAGAAAATCATCCTGAACTAACACTTTAGATTATTTTGACAAAACTAGGAGCTAGAGAGGATATAAAACTAAGATCTCCTCTTGATTGGCAAGAATGTAATACATACTACTTAATATTTTATACTGACAAAGATACCAATTTGAACAGGGTTTTTAAAATTTTAAGGGAAGCCTCTAGAGAAACAGCTGTTGAATTTCCAAACCAAACCACTGATTCTCTGCCTTTCAGAATCTGATGAAATCTACACTGACTTTCTACCAAGATAATCACCCACATAATAAACCTTCGCATTTGCTTTTAGTAGAACTCATGAATTAAATCAAGAGCTGATTCTTGGAAAAGACCAATAAAATTGACAAGCTTCTGCAAAGTCACACCAAGAAAAAAAATGAGGGGAAAAATGAATACACATTCTCATATCATAGAAAACATACTGTAATGGCTCTTAAAATAAAATTCCTTGACTCTCCCCCAGGCCCTCTGCCTACTGTACCATTCTCTGCTCTGCTTTATAGGAGAACTCCCCAAAAACACTTAAGACTCCAAGTCTTCATCCTCCTTTCTTCCCAATGTCATTTGAGTGCACTAAAATCAGGCTTTTCCCCCTCCACTCCACGTAAACACTTCACGAGGATGCCTGCAGGGTAAAGGTTTCTCTTTATCTGTGGCCTTTCCGGCCCTGGGTTTGTAGTTCTGCTAAAATAATTTGCTAGGCCACAATCTTGCGAAGGCAGTGGTTAGTCTACTACAGAAATAAGGTGTGTAAAACTCCTGCAGGGACTGGTCAATTACCATACTACATAGGTGGCTGTGGCCGTCCTAGTACACTTAAAAGAGCCAACCCTACAGAGGTTAAGGGGGACTTTACTACTAACATTAAGAAGAAAAGTTGGGAGCGGAGCACGTCGTTTGGACCCAAGGTCCCTGTGCTGAGAACCTCCTAGACCCAGGAGACAGAGAAAGCTGTAACACTGGAGACAGCTTGGTGCTAGACAGTACAAGCGGCAAGAACCAGGAGGCTGGTGTGAGATGGCTGCGCTGGGCTTCCTGGTCCACAGAGCAAGCAGCTGCAGAGGGTGTGCCAACCCATAGAGTGAGAGCTGAGTTCCTTCAGCAGGAGGCTTCCTGGCGGAGTAGGGTGCCTCCAGGCACTGATCAGCAGGGCTAAAGAGCTATACACTCGCCCATGCAGGGCAGTAGGCCCGAGCAAGGGGCCCAGTGGCAGTAGGCACTGAGGGCTGTCTTGGTCAGAAGCTGCCCTGACTGATGAACTGTATCCTGTCTCCTGAGTTGTTGCTGTTACTTCCCAGTTGATTCTGAGCCTGAACTGTAACTGTTACTTCCCTAATAAATGCCATAATTGTGAGTATGATCTGTGAGTTGTGTGTGGCCACTGCAATGAATTATCGAAACCAGGAGAGAAGCACCGAGTGCTGAGGGAGGGACGACTGGCGTCATAATTGTTAAAAAGGTTGGAGAGTGAGGTATGTCTGACCTCCACCTCATAGGAATCAGCTTTGGGCTGATGACAGTGATTCTCACTCCCCCTCCTGAAGTGAGACGAAGGCCTGTCCCCACCCCACTACAATACCAATAGCCTCAGAGTCACCAGATGGCAAAGTCAATCCTCTTAAGCAGCCTCTCAGCAGCATTCAACAGGCTGATCATTTCCTCCCTGAAATCCTCTCGCCTGGCTTCCAGGGTATCACAATCATCTGATTCCCACCTGCCTCACTTGTCAGTTTTCCTTGCTGGCTCCCGCTCCTCTTCCAAACCTCTAAATGCTAGAGTATCCAGAGCTTAGTCCTCGTATCTCTGCTCTTCTCTGCCTGTCTGCACAAACTCCTAGGTGAACTCATCCGCGCCCACAGCTGGGACATGATCACTCATGGACTGGCATATACTCCCATATTTCTGTGTGGTCGAGACCTGCCTTCTCCCTTGAACTTCATACCCATGTCTTCAACCGCAATTACTTATATGTCTAACAGGCATCTCGAATTTCACACGTCTAGAAATCTTGGTTCTCCCCACCCCCTAGTGAGGTTATATATCAAAATATTAACAAGGATTACTTCTAGGTAATTTTTACTTTCTTTGTTAAGTGTCTGCATTTTCAAATTCTTAATAATAAATACATATTTCTTTATAATCAGAAAATATTAGTAGAAATAAGCAACACCTACCAAAAAAATTTGCCTTGGTTAAAAATGCAGTTCATATTAATTTCCATTGTGTTGATGCCTCCCAAGGAATGCCAAATACTTCTTCCTTCTTTATAAGAGATTTCCCTCTGTCAGCAGTGAACAGTAGTTCGTGACTCTATGGAAAATTCATGAGCAACTCTAAAGCACAGCAGATCCACTAATACCTTTGCAGTAATCACTAAAGAATAAATTAAATGTCAAAGAAATCTAAAATGAAAAGGTGGTTTGTTGTGGAAGGGGTGTGACTCATCAAGTCAGGAGGTCAGCCTCTGTGAAACTGAAGTACCTCCTGCCTTACTTATAAGGAGCCCTGGTGGCGCAACAGTTAAGCGCTTAGCTTTGGCGGTTTGAACCCACCAGCCGCTCTGCGGGAGAAAGATGTGGCACTCTGCTTCCATAAAGATTTACAGCCTGGGAAACCCTATAGGGCAGTTCTACTCTGTCTTACACAGTCACTATGAGTTGGAATTGACTTGATGGCAGTGGGTTTGGTTTTGGGTTTGGCCCTACTTATCTCACAAAGTTCCTTCACATAAAGCCCTTTGAAACGTATAAAGTGCTAAACAAATACACAGAATTATGAAATCAAGTTCTAGGCTGTTTAACACTATAGCAGGATAACACTGGAAAGAACAGGAGCACCGGGATAAAATTCAGGCTCTGCCTTAACTGCCGGGTGATCTTTTGCTATCTAGCTTCTCCAGGCAGAGTTCCTCGTCAACAAAACGGCACCCACACCGACTTACCTTAAGGGTTAGATGATATAGTGCATTTCACATCACAGTGTCTGGCACAGGACCGTTAGTATCATTATTTCCATTACTATGCAAGGGACCAAAAGGAAGCTGAGTTTTAAAGGGTTCTACAAGTCTAAGAACCATGTGACAAAACACAGAGATTGCTGGGCCATTTACAATAAAAATCCAGTAAGCCTGGTAAGGACCTCAACAAGGTAGAAATATTAAAAACTGCACACGTCTGTCCAAGATAATTGCGGATTTTACAGAACCAAAGAATTTCTAATTGAAAGAGCACGTTCATCTAGTCTTACGTTACACTTACGTTATATATGAGGAAACTGGGGGCCTGAGAGATTCAGTAACTTAAAGTCAAAAAGTTCTGCCCCCAGGTCCAAATATTACACTTCAATGAAGTGGCATGTTGTGGGGGTAGGGGGCTAAAAGGGGAGAGGGACAGAAGAACCCAGAGTAAAGGGCCTCGAGTGACCTCTAATAATGGGTATTTAAGTAACAGCAAAAGTTCCCTTATTACTCAATATTTGGTTAATTAATTTCTGATTAGTATTTCTTGGATTATATAACCAATTTTGTATATCATTAAAAGGAACCTGACACTAAATTATGCTGAAATTAAATCAAAGTCTATAGTTATTCACAGCTGCATATGGAAAATTCAACAAGGAAGGGATACCAGGAGACATTTCACTAAACGCTACTTTTATTACAGAAGTGTCAAGCGCCTGCAGCTTATCTGAAGATTCTTCATATGCCATTCTGTTTTCAAACTATAAAAATTATAACCTTGATCCAATTTTTTTGTTCGTTTGTTTGGATCCTGGAGGAGGTCAAAGTCCTAAAACTAGTTCAAGGTCAGAATGACCAGTAACTGAAAAAAACAAGAGAGAACAGCAACAAAAAAAGTGCCCCTCAAATTCCCAGTCATTCCTTAAACCCCATCTAGCTCCAGCTCATATTAAAAAAAAAAAAAAAAGTTTTTGAGTAGAAAATAAAGGAGTAACAGTAAAAGGAATGTTAAGAAACAATTAAATGAGGCAGCAGTTACAAAGCAGAGCAATCAGATTAACACACAAATCACAGATCTGTGACTTTTTAGTTCCAGCAGAGATACTAAATTCAAATGCTTTATTTAAAAATAACTAAATCCACTAATCCCTGTGAGCTACCACAGTGCTACCATATCTCAGTATACTTACCTAAACTCAAATGTTTAAATTCATTTTTGTTGCTTATGCTTAACTTAGGAGTCAAAATAATCATTTTTAAAATGGAGATTCCCAAGCTTTCCAACCTAGCCCTCAAAAGCTACTTTCTCCTAAAACCAAAACCAAACCCAGGGCTGTTGAGTCGATTCCAACTCATAGCGACCCTACAGGACAGAGTAGAACTGCCCCGTAGGGCTTCCAAGGAGCAACTGGTAGGTTTGAACTGCCAACCTTTTGGTTAGCATCTGAAAGCTTAACCACTGTGCCACCAGGGCTCCACTTTTCAATAATATATAAGATTTAGTCAAATAATTAATGATCTGGGCCTGTGGAAAAAGGCTGAAATACCTCAATTTCAAATATTACTGAGGAAAAACTGAGTAGGTAAATACTGTTTCATTTTACCTGAGACAGGAATTAGTTCAGCAGCATTATAAGTCTCTCTAAATTCTAAAGCAGTAACATTTCAGAATCCTACTCTGACCACTCACCACATTCCATTAAGTTACTCTCAAACAGAAAAAGCAACTAGCAATTAATTTCTAGTTTGTGAATTTACACCGTGTTCATGTATTATTTTCTTGCTTTTCACAACAACACACAAACACCACCCTGACACTGACGGAAGGAGCAAGAATAAAACGCATGAAAGTAAACGTACGAGAGTGCTCTGAATGGTTCGGGGGAGCGACAGGAACATGTGAGGGTGTTTAGCGGTGCTACAGATCACTGCAGAAACCTAAGGCGGCGTTATTCCTGAAGTCTAAGAAGGATGATGAATTCACCAACAGGACAGCTTTCCCTCCTAGGGTGGGAATGACGGATGTACACAGAAGGGCTGTTCCTGCTTGGATTCCTGATTCAAAAGTTTACGTTCCAAAGACTCCTGGCCTGTCCAGATATCTACTGACCGTTCTATTTGAGCAAGGCTTACACTCAGTAGTGACCACAGAGATCACAGGCAGGGCACGCTTTTCAGATGAAGAGCTTGTCCTCTTGGTATAGACACAACTAGCAGTTACAAAGGGGTCCCCAGGTGGCATAAACAGTTAAGCGCTCGGCTACTAACTAAAAGGTTGGTGGTTAGAACCCACCCAGAGAGGCACGTCGAAGAAATGCTTGGTGATTTGCTTCCGAAAGGTCACAGCCATAAAAACTCTAGGGAGAGCAGTTACACAAGGAAACATGTGGGGTCGCCATGAGTCAGAATCAACTCAATGGCAACTAGCGGTGGTGGTGGTGAAGTTCCAAGACATAATTATATGTTCTCCTTCCCTGGAAGTATTAAAAGAATGACAAAGGACGTTAGAACTGTTGAGAATACTGAAAGGCACAGAGTCCTTCCATACATAATTTTTTGGTAGAAAAGGGAATTTTCAAATTTTTTTTAAATAAAACATTTTACTTGATTTGATTTTAAAAGTAACACTTTATCATCGTAGAAATTATAGCATCAAAATTTTTTACAAAGTCTCCTTAAATTCCAAATCTAAAGACGACTCATTTCCTTTTTCTACTTAAAAGTACCTGCCTGTGTACACACAGGTGTGCAGCAGTGGTGGTAGAAGCAGCAGACAAGGATGACACTGTAGACTGCCTGCCAACGACCATCCACCCCTCCTTATATTCTAACTAAACCTTGTGGTCACACACCTTCCCTCTACCCTACGCCATGTGTTTCTGGGGAAGCACACCCCAAGATGAATCACAATCAATTTAAGCCAATTGAAAACAAAACCAAACCCGTTGCCATTAAGTCGATTCTGACTCATAGTGACCCTATAGGACAGAGTAGAACTGCCCCATAGGGTTTCCAAAGAGCAGCTTGTGCATTCCAACGGCCAATCTTTTGCTTAGCAGCTGAGTTCTTGACCGCTGTGCCAACAGGGCTCCTCAAGCCAGTTACAGTAGTCCAATTTCCCTTGACATTGGCTGGTTTAGACATGGGCTGTATGCAATGTTGGACATGAACAGAGAGGAGCAAGATGGGACAGCATCTATTACGAAGCTTTGGGGAAAGTTTTTTCTGACTGATGGACACTCTGGAAAAAAATAGCTTTCTTCTTCGAGAAACTCAGTAATATCTACCTGTGACACTGGAACTTGTGGCGGCCATCTTGCAGCCCTAAGAAGAACTACCAAGGACAAAACCAGGACATTGCCTGCATCTTCAGCCTTTTTCCACCAACCAGATCCTTTCCACAAGCATCTAAACACACACACACACACACACACACACACACACACACACACACACACAATCTTTCTGGCCCAACCTCTCCTGACTGAAATCTCTCACTTCTAGTCTACCCTTCCTCACAGGTAAGCATCTCAAAAGAGCTATCGATATAACAAGCTGTTTTCTCCACTAAACTATGTATTCATCACTGGCATTCCTATGGCTTTCCTGATTTCCCCAAATTTAGCCTTCTCGTATTCTAGGGTCCCAAGGAACATTTTACATGTTGCTATCGCAGTCCTACTCTGACACACATGGGGTCGCTATGAGTCGGAATCGACTCAATGGCAACTGGTTTTTTATTACAGCAATTAACACGTTCACTGGTAATAGTTTTCTTATCTATTAGATTATAACTTCTGGGAAGTTCTGTATTGCCAATATCTAGAAAAGTCCTTGGTATTTTAAAGGCATAAATTGTTTGTTTCACGAATGAAATGTAACCCCTAATACCTAATATATAAGCATGCCACAAATGTTAAAATGAATTTAGCAACACTACAATCTAAACCCACTAAGTGTTGAATTTTTGTGTATCTGTGTGGTGTGTGTGTGTGTTCAGGGACAGGGGTAGCATACACAGTGTTATGGATTGAATTGTGTCCCCCCAAAATATCTGTCAACTTGGCTAGTCCATGACTTCCAGTACTGTGTGACTGTCCACCATTCTGTCATCTGATGTGATTTTCCTATGTGTTGTAAATCCTATCTCTATGATGTTAATGAGGTAGGACTCAATCTATACGATAAGATTGTGTCTTAAGCCAATCTCTCTTGAGATATAAAAGAGAGTAGCAAGCAGAGAGACATGGAGACCTCATACCACCAAGAAAGCAGTGCTGGGAGCAAAGCGTGTCCTTTGGACCCAGGGTTCCTGCACGGAGAAGCTCCTAGTCCAGGAGAATGTTGATGACAAGGACCTTCCTCCAGAGATGACAGGGAAAGAAAGCATTCCCCAAGGAGCTGATCCCTGAATTTGGACTTGTAGCCTACTAGACTGGGGAAGAATAAAATTCTGTTTGTTGAAGCCATCCACTTGTGGTATATCTGTTATAGCAGCAGTAGATAACTAACTCACACAAGGAGATAAGAAACCATAAGTGCCCCGAAACTTAAAAACACATTTACTTTTTGCTCTCCAGGGAATAGCGAGCTGCACAAAGTTAATTCAACAGAGGAGGGAAGAAAGCGTCCACACTGATACCTGGGAGGTAACAGGGGTTAGCACACTGGAGCTCCTCTGCCCCTGCTTAGTACGCTGCCAACCTGCTCCAAACAGGAGAAGGTGTCCCAGCCCGCCTAGGGGCTGGAAGAGACAAACTAGGCCAGTGATAACAGGCAGGCATGCCCTCAGAGCCAAAACACATTTAAAAAAAAAAAAAAACCTAAAGAAACTTACTCACTCTAGAATTTGATCAAGACTCGTTGACAGTCCTTTACCACACAGACCCATTTAAGGAGGAAAGTCACATAGTAGCTACAGACTCATCCCCAACTGGCATTTCCTTCGATTTCTCTGGATAACAGCTCAGACTGAAGGCACGGAGGCAAAGAACCCTATTCAGCTCAGCAAAGTGCTTTTTTATTGCAAAAGCCTTTTACTAATGTGTTGGGAAACGTATTAAAAAGAGTCAATGGCTTTTTTTGTTTTCCTTCACACTTCTCTGTCTAATTTGAGAATGCAATGACTCCTAGCTAGGGGAGACTCTCTAGCCATGCTGCGAATACTGCTCGGATAAGCAGAGTCTATATAAAGAGACACTAAGTATTTGGAAAATGAAAAAAGGGTCCTCAGCCAAGATTTGATAACTACTTTACATTTTTTAAAATAACATTTAAGTGCAAAACACACATAGATAAAATTACTGGTCTTACCAAAAAACCACGTACTCTGAAATCACAGCCTATTAAATTACGTATTAATAAACCTTTTACAGCTGCACATTTTATGACACGCTCTCTGAGGGATGAGTAACTCCACTGATTTAGCCGACTTCCTAAAGATGCTGGCACACTTCGAGGAGGAGGGCATTAAGGGTATAAAGACACTATGAGGCAGGGAGGGGGAGATACCATGTGCAGGAAGGTGAGTGGGTCTCCTTAGTAGCAGGGCCTTAAAGAGTTCGCCTCCTTTGGCAAAAACCATCTCCCCTGGGAGTACTGGAGGCAGACAAGTCAATAAGAAGGTGGGGAAGCTGGGGGTGTCCGGGAAGGAAGAGATGTGAACGCAACACATCTCCCTTACTCTACCATTTAATCCATAGCCTTGGAGGTGGGACAGTGCGAACACCACAGAAACTGAAAAAAATGACCCCACTATATAACACTTTTTAGTGCAACTCCACTTTAATGAAGGGGTAGAGTGCAACTGCCCATCATGACTGATTTAACCTAAGAAATGACAAAAAAATGAAAATCTATTTACCAGATAAAAACTGGGGATGATTATTTTATTACTAAAAGTATTCTTCTGAATAAGGCATGCATGCAAAAGCTGGACAATGAATAAGGAAGGCCGAAGAAGAATTGATGCCTTTGAATTACGGTGTTAACGAAGAGTATCGAACAGACCGTGGACTGCCAGGAAGAATGAACAAGTTTATCTTGGAAGATGTACAGCCAGAATGCTCCTTGGAAGTGAAGATGGTGAGGCTTTGTCTCACATACTTTGGACATGTTATCAGGAGGGACCAGTCCCTGGAGAAGGACATCACGCTTGGTAAGATAGCGGGTCAGCGAAAAAGAGGAAGACCCTCAACGAGATGGACTGACACAGTGGCTGCAACAATGGGCTCAAACACAGCAACGACGGTGAGGATGCTGCAGGACCAGGCAGGGTTCCATTCTGTTGTACACAGGATCACTATGAGTCGGAACCGACTCAATGGCATATAATAACAAGGCATTAAGTAAATGATTTATATTTACTTTGTACAGGCCATGATTTGCACACAGTTTCAGCTGCATTCAGATACTGTTTTCAAATTGTGCCAGTGCTGAGAAAGGAATCCTTAGCAGCCAGGTACCTTTACAGCCTGCCCGCCGCGCCCACACACCAGTCATTAACCACCAAAAGCCTGGCAACTTCTATTCCTTTGTTACTCATGTTTGCTTTGGAACCATTTCTATTACTCTATTTAATATTTTCTAAACTGTCCCTGATCCTAAATAAAACAAAGGATCTTTTCCAGACGAGTAATGACACTAAAGAAAGAGTATTCAATGTGTAAGAGATTTAACATCTAGACAACCCAAATTATACTTCATTCAGTTCAATCCTATGTCAATCACAGGCAAAGATAAGTCACAAGACAAGTTTTCTATCTCAAGAGATGAAATAAAATGATTTAAATCCAGCTGCTTCCTCAGTAACCCAGTGACAAAAACAGAAAATAGAAGTCTAAATGACACAAAAGAGTTTCAACTCTGTACACACTTAACATAACTTAAGAGGTACAATGCATAATGTTCTCTCCTTCGATTAGTTAAAAATTCCCAAGTTTCAAAACCACAAAACTAGAATGAACCCACAGGATACCATTCAGTGCAGTCAAGAATGGTTTACTGAGCAAAAGCGGCAAAGGTGCATTCAGCGTGCCATGGGCGATAGAGAGGACACAGATCTTCGCCACGGAGAACCTTACCCTCCAATGAAAGGACGGCCAGATGTCTGGCACCATCTGAAACACGAGCGGGTGCGAGGACATGCTTAGAAGCCTCATGATAAACATATCCAGAGTTTACCACAGATAAATTTTCTATATTAGCATACACTCGTCATCTAAAGAAAATACTTGGAAGTAACAGGTTAATTCACATTCCAAATGTCCCCAAGAGACTGGATGAAGCACCAAATGAGAACCAAGAAAGCCTGGTTCTGTGCTGACAGCAAGGAGCAGGGAGAGAGTGGCCAGTTTTACTGAACATGCTGGGGCCACAATATCATCAGCTCGAATGTGGTGAACAAACTAGATAAAGAATGACAAGTGTTTTTCATTTCAAATGCCAATTCCTATTAACTGGGGGTGACTGCCTCTAGAGCACTCTGCTGAGACTGTTACGATTCCTTTCTGTAAAAAGCTATGTCCTTATTCCTCGCTCTAAGAAGCTGTGTGCCTGAGATGATGCTACTCAGGATGTATTACTCACCCATCGGCTCTCCTCGCTCTCCCTTGCGATCAACGGCTACGATTCGGCTCACGGAGGCCACAAAACCTGGCTGCGCAACGAAGCACCTCCCTGACTTTGGAGAACAGATGGTCACAACTAACATCTATGGATGTTTAACATGTGGCTGGCACTGTTCTAAGCACTTCACTTATATTAGAGGAGCCCTGGCGGCGCAGTGGTTACGTGCTCGGCTGCTAACCGAAAGGTCGGTGGTTTGAATCCACCAGCTGCTCTGCGGGAGAAAGACGTGGCAGTCTGCTTTTGTAAAGATTCCACGTGCATGGTTAAGAGCTTGGCTGCTAACCAAAAGGTCAGCAGTTCAAGTCCATGGGCCGCTCCTCAGAAACCCTATGGGACAGTTCTACTCTGTCCTATAGGGTTGCTATCAGTTGGAACTGACTCGACGGCAACAGGTTTGGTTTCAGGCGACCTGTATTAATACATTTAATCCTCACAACAATCTCTCTGATGTAGAGCCCATTATTCTCATCCCCACTTTACAGATGAGAAACTGAGGCAGAACTAGGTGAAGCAGCTTGCCCAAGGCCTCAGACGTGATAAGCAGCAGAGCCGAAACTGGCCCTGAGGCTGTCTGGCTCCAGATCCTCCACGTTTTTGCTTGCTGCTTCTCTGTACAGTGGTCCAACCCATGACTTCAGTTCCCCAAATGCAGTCAGGAAGCCAGCAGCCCAGCTTTCATGGTGGTGGAAGTCTGTCTTTTATCTGCAGCCCTGAAATGTTTACTCTCTCCAAGGGGCCTGGATTCTGACAAATAGCACTCAAATCACCCAAACCTTGGCCATCAGCAGATTATTTCACATCTTTTTTAAAAGTCAAAATTATCTCATCAGTCATCTGTTCCACCATGTAAAATAAACCCTCCATTAAGTAGAATCCTCAGGAAATGTGGGTTTTAGGGTTAAAAGAATTCTCCCATTAACAGAGCATTAGTCAGAAAATTGGAAGGGGGGAGGCGATTCCTAACACATTAGTCTTATGGGAACAGGGGAGCGAAGAGACTCTGACAATTGGTCATTTTCAAGGGCTCTGCCATTGTTATTCTGAGCATCTCTCACAACGGGGTGTAAACGGCGTACGGCATCTGAGGTTTAACTGAATAGTAAATACTAACCACCGCCACCAACATGCCTCAGAGGTTGCTCTTCTGAATAAATCCCATTCTCCTAAGAGAGGGAAATGCCACATCCAAAGAGTTTTGCTGAATTTACAGTTTTATTAATCCTCGTTAAGGGAGTGTAAACTTGGAGGAAAAATATTCAGACTTCAAGGACTAAAGATTATAAAATAAATTTTTTAAAAAGTTGTTATATACATAGTATACTCCAATGTATAAATTATCTTCAGGTGTTCCCACTGCACCTTTTTATATATTACTACACTTATGGTTAATACACTTGGCTGCTAACTGAAAGCTGGAGGTTCAAGTCCACCCAGAGGTGCCTTTGAAGAAAGGCCTGGCAATCACTGCCAAAAGAATCCGCCACTGAAAACTCTATGGAGCACAGTTCTCCTCTGACACACATGGGGTCATCATGAGTAGGAATCAAATGGACAGCAACTGGTTGGTTAGACACTTAAGATAATGCATTATATACATTAAGCAAGCTAACTACTTGACTTGTATTAAATTCAAAATATTAACTGTATCAAATATAATGGGCAATTGTTGTTATTTCCACCCCAGTCATCGACAATGTAGAAAGAAAGAAATTTACACTCAAGCTTCTCATCTTTAAAGTATAAAGAAAACAGAACTACATATAGAATAAACATTAAATGAAATACTAGGAGCACATCAAGAAATGATAACTCTTAAGAGCAAATCCGAAGTTAAAAAAAAAAAAAGCAATCCAGTTGTTGAAAGAATGTTATTGGGCAGGGGTTAACAACTCTTTATGTTCTCCAACAGAAAGAAAGTATACTCACACTATATAATATGCATGTACTACTGTTAATCTGGAGCCCTGGTGGCGCAGTGCTTAAGAGCTCGGCCGCTAACCAAAAGGTCGGCAGTTTGAATCTACCAGTTGCTCCCGGGAAACCCTACTCTGTCCTATAGGGTGGCTCTGAGTTGGAATCAACTTGACAGTTAACAGGTTTGGTTTGGTTTACCGTAGATCCATACCTTGAGGCTTGATATCTTTTTTATTTTACATAAAAGTAAATTTTTTTAAGTCAAAGTTTTAATATTTTCTTCTCAAATGAATTATCTTGCACCCCACCTTGTAGACACTACTACCTGAAACATCCATGATTTTGAATCTCCTCTAGTCTCCAACTTAAAGCAACAGCATTAATCAGTTTTTCTAATACAAAATGTTTTGAATGAACTAACATCAACAAAAATTACAGTCATTCCTTTGATTACAAGTAAGGTCTATACCCCCCTCACCCCACCCTACCCACACATTTTCCATGTGTAAAAGGTGTTTGCAATGGGAACTAGTATGTTTGGGTTATGCACTCCTGTTTAAAGCATGGAGAAGTAATGTTACAAGATGTAACAACCAGGATGTAACCACAAGAGCATCAAATACCAAGAGAAAGAGACAGATACATATGGTTTGCCTTTCATTCAGAAGGCTCTTTTTAGACTGACCCAAGGAGACCTGTGATTTCCACCCAATGTTCTCCTTACCCTCCAGTCTTTGCCACCAGCGACTGCTAGTGCAGGCATGAAAAGCCACAGGTCATGAAAACCAAAAGGAAGGTCCCTTCTGTGTTCTCACAGAGAATTTTTTTTACAAAGAACAAATTAAGTCACTTTTTGAAATGTACAGACCACACAACAAAAATCCCAAAAGCAGGAGGGAAGGAAAAAAAAAAAAACCTACAGTAAGAGTAGTAACTACTTTGTGACAATCCTGTTTGGTGGGGTATTCCTACTCCTAGCTGCAAGCCTGGCCAGCCCCAGCTGTACCCTGCACAAATGCATTCCCAGGCAGCAGGTCACCAGCCTGCTGTGTTTAAACACCACCTCAGCACCACTGAGCCACTTCCTGAGAGTGCACTTGAACAGCACCTACTGATTACCTGTCTGGAAACAGACAGCCCCCGCTGGGTCCCCTTCAGCTTTTGAGTGCTCCCTGCTTTTACAGTGGAGGCATGTGATGACAGTATCTGCACCAGCTGTTCCTAATTACCTCTCGGGCTGAGGCGAATGACTCAGCAACCCAACTTTTTTAAGGAGAGTCATCCTACCTTGTCATCCAACCAACCTACTGAACAATGGTAAACCACTTGGCACAGCCAGAGGTTACACAATAACAACAATACTAATCACTAGACTAAGGACACCCCCCCCCAAGTCTGACTCACCAGGAGCCTCTCCTCCCTAGACTTCCAAAGGTCTCCAAAGGCAGAAGTGACAAGTCTCCAAGCCCAGCCCAAGTCGTTGCACCACTGCCTAAGACCAGGAAGAAGCAAGCGGACCTCTTCCCATTTCTCCGCCTGACCATGGGAAGCGCTCAAGTATAAAACCAGGAACACTTCGGTGTTTGCATCCTTTATCTTTATGGGCTTCCTTGAAACTGCCTTAAAATGCAAACCCTCTGGGATTTAAGGAGTGTTAAAATAAACGCACAAAGACCTAGTAATGACATACTCCACGGCTAAAAGTCCCAACACTGATGTAACTCTCCAAAAAGATTAGCATCCCTGCAAGTCTTTGTTCCTTTCAACACGACACTGTAGCTTGTTTTTCCCACACACGTTCTTCCACAATTACTAGCACACCCTACCTTGAATCAGCCCAAGTTTCAGGCAGAAGGCTCCCTGCAAAAAAGCACTCTGCACAATTCTACTCAATGACATGAAACTGCCGTGTAAGAATGAGAAAGCTGTGGCACTCGAGCTACATCAGACGACGAGCACAAAGCTGGTGTCTCTATAATCAACACCCACTCTCCCCATACTGTGAGAGTCTTCATTACAACGTGCGGGCAAAACTCCAACAAAGGAGCCATGGGCTCTCCAGTCCCCAAAACCGTTCCTCATAAATGCAACGCGGCAAAGTAGTATTTTTTCGCCCGGCCACGACTTCAGCCTTTTTTAGGTGATTACAAGGCGACAGACACCCAGGCTGAAAAGAGCGCACGGCCGCGGCTGCGGAGGGTGGTGGGTGCGGGCGGGAGGACAATGCGAGTCGGCGGCCAAGCCGCGAGGGCGCTGCTGATGTGTCACGGCCGGCGGCCCGGGCTCGAACCCGGGGCAGGCGGGCGGGCCGGGCTCGGACCCGGGGCAGGCAGGTAGGCAGGCAGGTGAGGCAAGCGGGTGCGCCGGGCTCGAACCCGAGGCAAGCAAGAGGGGAGGCGGGTGGGCCAGGCGCGGACCCGGGACAGCCTGGCGGGCCAGGCTCGGACCTGCAGCAGCCGGGAAGGCGGGCGGGCG
>NW_004443948.1:30890010-30894733 GCF_000243295.1 Trichechus manatus latirostris | reverse complement strand
CGCCCACCCCGAAGCTCTAAGGCCTGCCCGCCCGCGCTAGAGACCCAGTCCGCGCGCGTGGGGGCCGGGTGCTGACGAGGGGCATCGTGCCCAGGTGCCCCGGAAAACAGGAGGGAGAAGGAGTGCTGGCCCCACGTCCCTCCCCAGAACGCCACAGGGGGCGCTTCTGGAAGCCCTGCGGGCAGAGCTCCTCTGCCTTCTCTCGGGACTGGCCAGGCGCCCAGGCTCGCAGGGCATGGGAGCTTCCTGTTAGGGATGTGTCAGGTGCATCCAGGATTTTGTGGAAAGCATCTGGCAAACCTACTCTGTCAGACGAAGATAACGGCGTTCGCTAACAGGTGTCCCCTTTACCCTGTCGCTGCCAGGAAACTTGGAGCCAGGTCCAGCGCTCAGAGGAGTCGGGCTCGTCCCAAGCCCTGGTGGCGCTTTCGCCCTCTGATGCTTTTTCTGGGTTTACCCCAACAGTCAGTTTTAAAAAATTGTGTCTCCAAGCCAGTTAGCATCTCGGTAGTCTCTCTGGAGAGAGGGAGTGCAAAGCGAAAGCTTATCAGTTGAGAGGGGGAGGCCAACGCACTGGAACAGAGCTGATGGGAGTTTCTGGAGAGGTGGTGCCAGCCCTGAGGCCTGTCCACAGGGGCTGATTTGTGTGAAAGGATTTGTCCTTGGCTTTGGCGTTCAGGTTGAGAGGGAGATGGAGAGAAATTGCTGGCTGGACAGTAGTAGCCCCAGGTTATAAGGATTCACCCTTGAACACAGCCCTGGAGCAAAAGAGGCTTCCAAGATAATAAATGCAGGTATTATCTTTAACATGACTGCCTTTGTACTCAGACTGTGGGGCCTAGGGACATGTGGGTTACATCACAAGACGTGAGAAGATGACCTAAGTGAACCTGTAGAGACACAAGCATGGAAGTTCAAGGGATGAGGGGATTCACCGGGACCTAGAACCAGGGAAGGCTTCCTGGAGGAGGTAGCATTTAAACTGGGTCTTAATTAGGAAGGATGGAGCCCAGCAGTCCAAAGAGTGAAGAGCATACGCCAAAGTTCAGAGGTAGGAGGCAAACGGTTCCAGGCTGCCTGAGCTCCTGATGGGGGTGCAGACATTAGTGAAAAATGAGGAAAGACAGTTGGGAGTAGACCGCAAATGGAGAACTGAGCTTCTCACAGACGTGAGGGTTTTTGAGGTTCCCCTCCTTCCACCCTGTCTCATTGTCCTAGTGCTGCTTGTACCACAAGTGAGTGGCTTTAAAGAACAGACATTTATTTTCTCACAGTTCTGGAGGTTAGAAGTCCGAACTGCGGCTCTCCAGGAAGGCTCTCTCTGTCCTCTCCTGCACTTTCTGTAGCCCTGGTATTCCTTATGTCCTGGGCCATCCCCACATGGCATCTATCCCCCAGCCCCCACCCCCATTTGTGCTTGCTTCTCTCTGTGCCTTATCTGCTCTTTTCATATCTCAAAACTGATTATGCCTAAAACACACCCTATGCTGATATGCCCTCCTTAACACAACAAAGAAAAACCCTGTTTCCAATGGGATCACATCCACAGCTACATTGTTGTTAGTGGCCTTCTAGGTGACCCATGGCAACCTCACAGAGTAGAGCGGCTCCATGGGATTTTCAAGGCTGTGACCTTTCAGAAGCAGATCCCCAGACCTGTCTTCAGAGGTGCCTGTGTGTGTGTTCAAACCACCAAGCGTTTAACCACTTCCACGGTCCAGGGACTCCATCCACAGGTATTACTGTTGTTAGGTGCTGTCGAGTACACCCTGACTTGTAGAGACCTTATATACAACCGAAGGAAACACTGCCTGGTCCTGCGCCATCCTCACAATCGTTGCTATGTCTGAGCCCATTGTTGCAGCCACTGTGTCAGTCCATCTCATTGAAGGCCTCCCTCTTTTTCACATTTTGACGTATTGCATTGGTCGAATCTGTAGCAAAAGACCTCTTTAAAATCTTCAAAAGCAAAGATGTCACTTTGATGACTAAAGTTGCCAGACCCAAGCCGTGGTAATTTCAGTTGCCTCACATGCGCCTGAAAGCTGGACAATGAAAAAGGAAGACCAAAGAAGAACTGACGCCTTTGAATAATGGTGTTGGCAAAGACTACTGAATAGACCATGGATGCCAGAAGAACAAACAGATCAGTCCTGGAGGAAGTACAGCCAGAATGCTCCTTAGAAGCAAGAATGACAGGACTTCTTCTCGCTTACTTTAGATACGTCATTAGGTCATTAGGAGGGACTGGTTGCTAGAGAAAAACATCCACACGTACAGGGCTTAGGATTCCAACACAGATTTTGGGGGGACGTAGTTCAATCCATAACACACCCCAAGCCACTGACATTCTTCCTTCCTCCCTCCCACACCAATGCAGTTTCCTTTGGAAGGAACACTTTCTTCTTTACCCTAGATAATGAGGGTGGTATTTTCTAGCCAGAAAATGATGAAATATGATCTGATATTTAATTATGTGATATCTAAAACAATCATAGGTGTCTGAAATGTGAAGAACTGCCATTTGACACCTCTTCCCTCAAAAGTGATGTGGTTGAAGCCATAGCACCCGCCCCCACAGGCTGAAAGATTTTGTGGAAAAATGAACATATTTCATATTAGAAAACAGTGAGGACTTCTTGGATAGGATGACTGCTTTTCACACCCTGTCTGTCAACTTGGCTAGGTCATGATTCCCAGTATTGTATGCTTGTCTACCATTTTATCATCTGATGTGATTTCCCTATGCTGTTGTAAATGCTATCCCTATGATGTAATAAGATGGATTACCAGCAGTTATATTGATGAGATCTACAAGATTAGATAGTGTCTTAAGCCAATCTCTTTTGAGATATAAAAGAGAGAAGTAAGCAGAGAGACATAGGGACCTCATACCACTAAGAAAGCAGCGCCGGAAGCAGAGTGCATCCTTTGGACCTGAGGTTCCTGCACTGAGATGCTCCCAGTCCAAGGGAAGACTGATGCATCACAAGGACCTTTCTCCAGAGTCAACAGAGAGAGAAAGCCTTCCCCTGGAGCTGATGCCTTGAATTTGGACTTGTAGCCTGCTAGACTGTGAAAGAATAAACTTCTCTTTGTTAAAAGCCATCCACTTGTGGTATTTCTGTTATAGCAGCACTAGATGACTGAGACAGTGTCCAAACAGGAAAAACCAAATTGTGCTTCCAAAAGACCAATAGGAGTCTGTGGTGAATTAAAGATGACTGCAAACTTTTTGTCACTCTCCCCTACCAAGAGGGGGTATTGATTTTCCACCCCCCCCTTAAACCAATAGCACACAGCAGAAGTGACGCCACTATTTTCACCTAAAATGACAGTCTACCTTGCCTGGCTCTCAGCAATGAGGGGGTCAAACCACATGCACGTGAGTCATTTACCATTTGCCAAAAGATAGGTGACATGTTGATGGCTGTAAGGGACAATAGGCATGATACTTGGACAATAAGGCATAATATCTTATTGTTGTCGTTAGCTGCCCTGACTCGGACATGCACCATCCCATGATCTGTGACGGATTGGACCATTGTGATCCGTAGGGTTTTCACTGGCTGATTTTCAGAAGTAGATTGCCAGGCCTTTCTTCCTAGTTGCCTTCACTGAAACTTGTTTAGCATCATAGCAACACACAAGCCTCCACTGACAGTTGAGAAGTGGCTGCACTTCAGGTCCATGGCCTGACATTGAACCCAGGTCTCCCACACAGAAGGGGAGAACTCTACCACTAGACTACTTCTGCCCCCAAAGGCATAATATGTATTCTGGAAAATCCTTAATGTGCGGTCACTGTAGCCCTCTTCACCTTCCTAAATTTAGGAAAGATCTACACATCCACAGGTATTCTTATCCCCCATTTTGAATCCTCCTTTCCAGAGATGCCATGTGACATTTGCAGCCCCCACACATCATTACACCCCTCAGACCTCCTCAGAACTTCATTCATCTCATCTTCATTGGTGTAGCTCCATTTGTCTTTGAATATTCATTCACTAATTCAATCAACAAAATTTGTTTGGGCATGGAAAACTAGACTTTAAACTATGGGGGGGATTGGCAAGATAAAACAAGCATGTTGTTGTGTGCCGTTGAGTCAATTCCAACTGATAGCGACCCTATAAGACAGGGTTGAACTGCCCCATAGGGATTTTTTTCCAGGGAGTGGCTGGTAGATTTGAACTGCAGACCTTTTGGTTAGCAGCCAAGCTCTTAACCGCTGCACCACCAAGTTGTATATATGTAGATAGATAGAGATAGATAGAAAGATAGACAGATAGATAGATAAGTGTTTGGGAGTAGAAAGTGAGACCCTCAGGGCACTGGATGTAGCCTGATTGCTCTGCCCCCAACTGGGGAGGTAAGACAGGAGAAGAGGGTAGAGTTGGAGTCAGAAAGATGAGAGAAGACTGCACAAAGCTTGATGTAACCAACCCCTCAAACCTGTGATAAAGTTACTAAATGTCTAGTTTCAGTGCTTTCTGATGGAAGCAGTGATGTTTGTGCATGGTGCAAAGTTAGAGACAGCACATACGCAGTCTTCAGCCAGAGTCTCACATCTGCAAAGGACAGAGAGAAAATCTCACCTGATAGATAGATAGCCTTTGTCGTGAATTGAATTACGTCCCCCAAAAAATGTGTGTATCAATTTGACTGGGCCATGATTCCCTGAATTGTGTGGTTGGCCTCCATTTTGTGATTGTAATTTTAT
>NW_004443948.1:30855290-30889446 GCF_000243295.1 Trichechus manatus latirostris | reverse complement strand
ATATATATATATATATATAAAGGAGCCCTGGTGGCACAATCATTAAAGCACTCGGCTGCTAACCAGAAGGTTGGTGGTTCAAACCCACCAGCTGCTCCATGGGAGAAATACTTGGCAGTCTGCTTCTGAAAAGATTTACAACCCTGGAAACCCTATGGACAGCTCTACTCTGTTCTATAGGGTCGCTATGAGTTAGAATCAACTTGATGGCAGTGGGTGGCATGCACACACACACACGTATACATATATGTACATACATATATATCCACCACTCGTCTGTCAGTTTGTCGCACTGTGGTGGCTTGCGTGTTGCTGTGATGCTGGAAGCTATGCCACTGGTATTCAAATACCAGCAGGGTCACCCATGGTGCACAGGTTTCAGCCGAGCTTCCAGACTAAGACAGTCTAGGAAGAAAGACTTGGTAATCTACTTCTGAAAAAAATGGCCAATGAAAACCTTATGAATAACAGTAGAACACTGTCTCATATAGTGCTGGAAGACAGGCCCCCCCCAGATTGGAAGGTACTCAAAATAATTATCAGAACATGGAATGTACGAAGTATGAATCTAGGAAAATTAAAAGTTGTCAAAAACAAAATGGAATGCATGAAGATCGATATCCTAGGCATTGGTGAGTTGAAATAGACTGGTATTGGCCATTCTGAATCAGACAGTCATGTGGTCTACTATGCCAGGAATAATAAACCGAAGAGGAGAGGCGTCACATTCATCCTCAAAAAGAAAATTTCAAGATCTATCCTCAAGTGCAACACTGTTAGTGATAGGATAATATCCATACGCCTACAAGGAAGATCAGTTAATGCAACTATTACTCAAATTTACACACCAAGCATAGTATGCCAAAGATGAAGAAATTAAAGATTTTTACCAATTTCTTCAGTCTGAAACCGATCAAACATGCAATCAGGATGCATTGATAATTACTGGTGATTGGAATTCAAAAGTTGGAAACGAAGAAAGAACGGTAAAATGGCCCTGGTGATAGAAATGACACTGGAGATTGCATGATAGAATTTTGCAAGACCGATGACTTATTCATTGCAAATACCTATTTTCAACAACATAGACGGCAACTATACACATGGACCTTACCGGATGGAATACATAGGAATCAAATTGACTACATCTGTGGAAAGAGATGATGGAAAAGTTCAATGTCATTAGTCAGAGCAAGTCCAGGGGCTGACTGTCAAGCAGACCATCAATTGCTCCTATGCAAGTTCAAGTTGAAGCTGAAGAAAGTTAAAACAAGTCCACAAGAACCAAAGTATGACCTTGAGTATATCCCACCTGAATTTAGAGATCACCTCAAGAATAGATTTGATGCACTGAACACTAATGTCCAAGAAACAGACGAGTTGTGGGATGACATCAAGGACAACATACATGAAGAAAGCAAAAGGTCATTAAAAAGACAAGAAGAAAGAAAAACCAAAACGGATATCAGAAGAGACTCAAACTTGCTCTTGAACGTAGAGTAGCTAAAGCGAAAGGAAGAAATGATGAACTAAAAGAGCTGAACAGAAGATTTCAAAGGGCAGCTCGAGAAGACAAAGTAAAGTATTACAGTGAAATGTGCAAAGACCTGGAGTTAGCAAAGCAAAAGGAAAGAACACACCTGGAATTTCTCAAGCTGAAAGAACTGAAGAAAAAATTCAAGCCTCAAATTGCAATACTGAAGGATTCTATGGGCAAAATATTGAATGATGCAAGAAGCATCAAAAGAAGATGGAAGGAATAAACAGTCAGTGTACCAAAAAATTGGTTGACATTCCACCATTTCAGGAGGTAGCATATGATCAGAACCGGTGGTATTGAAGGAAGAAGTCAATCTGCACTGAAGGCATTGGTGAAAAACAAGGCTCCAGGAATTGATGGAATACCAATTGAGATGTTACAACAAACGGACGCAACTCTAGAAGCACTCACTCGTCTATGCCAAGAAATTTGGCAGATAGCTACCTAGCCAACTGACTGAAAGAGATCCATATTTATGCTCATTCCAAAGAAAGGTGATCCAACAGAATGTGGAAATTATCAAATGATATCATTAATATCACCCACAAGTAAATTTTGCTGAAGATAAATCAAAAATAGTTGCAGCACATTGAGAGGGAACTGCCAGATTCAAGCCGGATTCAGAAGAAGACGTGAAATGAGGGATATCATTGCTGATGTCAGATGGATCTTGGCTGAAAGTAGAGAATACCAGAAAGATGTTTACCTGTGTTTTATTGACTATGCAAAGGCATTCCACTGTGTGGATCATAACAAATTATGGATAACATTGGGAAGAATGGAAATTCAAGAACACTTAATTGTGCTCGTGAGGAACCTGTACATAGACCAAGAGGCACTCGTTCCAACAGAACAAGGATATTCTGCGTGGTTTAAAATCAGGAAAGGTGTGTGTCAGGATTGTATCTTTTCACTGTATTTATTCAATTCTGTATGCTGAGCAAATAATCCCCGAAGCTGGACTATATGAAGACGAACGTAGCATCAGGATTGGAGGAAGACTCATTAACAACCTGCAATATACAAATGACACAAACTTGCTTGCCAAAAGTGAAGAGGACACTACTAATGAAGATCAAAAACCATAGCCTTCAGTATGGATTACACTTCAACATAAAGAAAACAAAAATCCTCTCAACTGGACCAGTAAGCAACATCATGATAAATGGAGGAAATATTGAAGTTGTCAAGGATTTCACTTAACTTGGTTCCACAATCAATGCCTATGGAAGCAGCAATCAAGAAATCAAACGACAAACGAAGAAAACTAAAGATACAAGGGAAAGATTAGTCTAAAGGACTAATGGACCACAACTACAATGACCTCCACACGACTGACCCCAATACAACTAGATGGTGCCTGGGTACCACCACTGACTGCTCTCACGGGGATCACAATAGAGGGTCCCAGACAGAGCTGCAGAAAAATGTAAAACAAAATTGTAACTCACAAAAAAAGACCAGACTTACTGGCCTGTCAGAGACTGGAGAAACCCCAAGATTATGGCCCCTGGACACCCTTTTAGCTCAGTAATGAAGTCACTCCTGAGGTTCACCCTTCAGCCAAAGATTAGACAGCTCCATAAAACAAAACGAGACTAAAGGGGCACACCAGCCCAGGGGCAAGGACTTGAAGGCAGGAAGGGACAGGAAAGCTGATCATAGGGAACCCAAGGTCAAGAGGGGAGAGTATTGACATGTCATGGGGTTCTTAACCAATGTCATAAAACAATATGTGTACTAACAGTTTAATGAGAAGCTAGTTTGTTCTGTAAACCTTCATCTAAAGTACAATAAGAAAAAAATAAAAAAAGAAATCAAACCATGTATTGCATTGGGCAAATCTGCTGCAAAAGACCTCTTTAAAAAAAAAAAAAAGTAAAGATGTCACTTTGAAAACTAAGGATTGCCTGACCCAAGGCATGGTATTTTCATTTGCCCCATATGTCTGCGAAAGCTGGACAATGAATAAGGAAGTCTAAAGGATTGTTGCCTTTGAATTATGGTGTTGGCAAAGAATACTGAATATCCCATGGACTGCCAGAAGAACAAACAAATCCGTCTTGGAAGAAGCACAGCCAGAATGCTCCCTAAAAGCAAGGATAGTCAGGCTTCGTTGCACATACTTTGGACATGTTATTAGGAGGAACCCAGTCCCTGGAGAAGGACATCATGCTTGGTAAAGTAGAGGGTCAGTGAAAAAGAGGAAGATCCTCAACAAGATGGACTGACACAGTGTCTGCAACAATGGGCTCAAACATGGCAACAATTGTGAGGATGACACAGGACCGGGCAGTGTTTTGTTATGTTGTACATCGGGTCTCTGTGAGTCGGAACCAACTCCTTCTGTTTGCCAACTGCTCCCTCCTCCGACTATGTATTTTCATAAACACTGCTATGCCAATTTATTTTTTCGCATGTTGCTATAAAAAAATTAGCATAGCACTCTTAGGAAAATACTTCATGAGGAGGACGTCGTTGGCAAACAAACATAGAAGTACACATTATTTGTGTGAAAATACAGTTTGTGAATATATATGTGTGTGTATGTATGTTTGTGTGTATATATATATATATATATATATATATATTTTTTTTTTTTTTTCTAGTAAAACTTCTGCAGCGAGTAGAGGTGCTATATTTTGAGCCACAGCATCACTCAGTCCCTTAGGATTACCACATCACTCATCCAGAGCAGTGGCTCTCAACAGGGGACGATTTTGCCTTTCAGGAGAATTTTGGCAATTTCTGGAGACATTTTTGTTGTTACAACTGGGTGGGAGGCAGGTGTTACTGGCATCTAGCGAGCAGAGATCTGAAAAGCTGCTAAGCATCCTACAATGCACAAAACAGAGTCCACAGATAAAATACTATGTGAACAAGGATGCCTTATTCTCCATTCATAACAAAGAATTATCTGGCCCAAAATGCCAATAGGGCCAAGGTCGAAAACCCTGACCTAGAAGTACTCATGCGCCCATATTTGTGTAAACTTAAAGGAGGAAAAGAAGAAAGGAAATGAATGGAACGAAAATCAAACAGAGCCAAGGGAGAGGCTACAAAGTCCGTGTCACAAAGCCTATACCTGATAAAAGTGAGCTACAAATTCATCTCTAGCTTCCGGGTGCTGTGAACGGTTAAGTGCTCAGCTACTAACCGAAAGGTTGGCAGTTGGAATTCACCCAGAGGTGCCTCAGAAGAAAGACCTAGCTACCTACTTCCAAAAAATCAGCCCTTGGAAACCCTACAGAGAGCTCGGTTGTACTCTGACACACCAAGGGTGGCTATGAGTCAGCGTCAACTTGACAGCAGCTGGTTTGGGGTTTTTCCTGAGCAGCCAAGTACAAAGGGAAGCCTGATCAGGACTGTAGTGGCCACAGCAGGAGGAGGAAATACGGAACTCATAGTAAAGAGAATATGGGCCCGGGCCACAGCAATGTCACAACAACCCATCGCCTGGACCAGAGTGCCATATGTAGGAAGTACTTTAGAAATGGAGTGCAGTGACCTTGAGATTTAAAAGTTGTAACATAAGACTTATTGGGTCAGAGAAGAGATATATGTTGTCATGGATCTAATTGTGTCCCCAAAAAGTTGTATTGAGACACTGTACCTGTAAATATGATCCCGTTTGAAAACTGGGTTTTTGTTATGCTAATGAGGTCATACCCGAGTAGAACCCAAACCAAACCCATTGCCATGGAGTTGATTCTGACACATAGTGACCCTACAGGACAGAGTAGAACTGCCCCATAGGGTTTCCAAGGAGCGGCAGGTAGATTCGAACTACCGACCTTTTGGTTAGCGGCCAAGCTCTTAACCACTTAAACCTAATCCCTTCTGAGTGGTGTCTTATAAAAAGAGCACAGTAGAGGCAAGCACATTCAGCAGGAAGGCAGATGCGTCTACAAACCCAGGAACACCAAGGATAGCCAACTGCTACAAGAAGCTGAAAGAGATAAGGAAGGACCTTCTTCTAGAGCCAATACTCCGAGTTTGCACTTCTGGCCTCCAGAACTGAGACAATACATTTCTGTTCTTTAAAACAACGCAGACAAATGTATTTCTGTTACAGCAGCACTAGGTAACCAAAACACGTATGTTAACATACAGAGACAGAATGATCGCTCAAGGGTGCTGGATTTCACCATTGGCCTATCCAGACCAGCTCTCCAGCCTTCTCCTATTGCTCTGAGCCCCAGGAGGCAGGCTGTCATCAGCATCCAGGGGGTCCTGGGCCCTTCATTTCTGGTTGTATTTGGATACTGCAAAGCATCAGAAGGAATTCAGCTCTCTCCCTACCAGGCCATGGCCTGGCTGTGACTGCGTTCGTCTGTCAAAGTCCTATCACTCTAGGAGTGCTGATGCCTCCCCACTATGGGTAACCCCAGGGTGCTGCGCTGTCCCTTGATGAGTTCCCTGCCCTCACCATTGTAAGTCATCCCCTTATTAAACATCTGTTTCCTGCCAGTTCTCCAACTGATTCACCAGGTCAAGCCTTCAAGGTTGTTGTTAGGTGCTGTCGAGTTGGTTCCGACTCATAGTGACCCTGTGGACAACCCAACGAAACACTGTGTCCTGATAACTGGTTCCTCCTGATAACGTGCCTGCAGTACGTGAGACAGTCTCACCATCCTCGCTTCCGAGGAGCATTCTGCCTGTACTTCTTCCAAGACAGATTTCTTCGTTCTTCTGGCAGTCCATGGTATATTCAGTATTTTTTCTGCATTCTGTTGGATCACCTTTCTTTGGAATGGGCACAAATATGGATCTCTTCCATTCGGCTGGCTAGGTAGCTGTCTGCCAAATTTCTTGGCATAGACAAGTGAGTGCTTCTAGAGTTGCATCCATTTGTTGTAACATCTCGATTGGTATTCCATCACTTCCTGGAGCCTTGTTTTTTGCCAGTCTTTCAGTGCAGCTTGGACTTCTTCCTTCAGTACCATCAGTTCTCGGTCACATGCTACCTCCTGAAATAGTTGAACATTGATGAATTCTTTTTGGTACAGTGACTCTCTGTATGCCTTCCATACTCTTTTGATGCTTCTTGCATCGTTCAATATTTTGTCCACAGAATCCTTCAATATTGCAACTCAAGGCTTGAATTTCTTCCTTCAGCTTTTTCAGGTTGAGAAATGCTGAGGGTGTTCTTCCCTTTTGGTTTTATAACTCCAGGTCTTTGCACATTTCATTATATTTTACTTTATCTTCTCGAGCCACCCTTCAAAATCTTCTGTTCAGTTCTTTTAGTTCATCATTTCTTCCCTTCGCTTTAGCTACTCGACATTCAAGAGCAAGTTTCAGAGTCTCTTCTGACATCCATTTTGTTATGGCCGCACTCGGTAACTAAGATGCATCTAAGGGAAGAATGTGACTGTCAGAAAGAGGAGTTAACCAGAACCAGAAGCCAAGAAAAGGCAGCCAGAGGCACAAACACAGGCGGCATATCCCTTGCGCCGTCTAGGGGTGAGATGTGCTGACCAAGGACGCAGTATTTCAGTCATGGTTACTGTTACCAGGTGGACGTGGTGAGCAAGGGAGCCTCAGGCTACCCTGGCTTGGTTTCAGTAGATTAGCTATGGAGTTCATCCAGCACACGTCCATCTTTGATTTCTTTCTAACAATTATTTGGCTTTGCATGTAACAATTCTTTGCCTACAGGGAGAGATCAGTTGGTTAGTGAGCATCAATATTTGATACTTGTACTGGCTATATTCTCATTGTAAATTAAGAAGTTATCATTCCAATTTTCTTTCTTCCTCTGCATCGTCCAGTGAGTGTATATCCAAAGGGTGTATCACCACTGGCGTGCTGACTGTTCAGGTCTCTGGATCTGCAAGTTCAGAATCGGAGTGAATTCAACAAGGTAAAGCCCCCAGTGGCCGGCCCATGTGGCACCTACTGCCCAGAAACACCCTCTCTGTTCATTATTAGTGGCTTTAGGACTGACCTTCAAGACATGTTATTCCCCATTCACTTCTGTTTCCCTAAATCCCTTTGGGGCCGAGACTGCTAATTGCCTACCCAATATCTATTTCTTATTCTTCTTTTCTATAGAGCAGACTCCGACTCATGCTAACCCCATGTGTGTCAAAGTAGAACTGTGCTCCACAGAGCTTTCAATGGTGGATCTTTAGAAGCAGATTGCTAGGCCTTTCTTCCGAGGCACCTCTGGGTAGACTGAACCTCCAACCTTCCGGTTAGCAGTTGAGCACGTTAAATGTTTGCACCACCCAGAGGCTCCACGTGTGCCATGTACCCTATTTGGAAACACCTCCCTCTACTCCCTTGGCCATGCGACCTAGTTGGCCAACCTGTTATAAGCAAATATGCACCTGATGGAACTTCCAGGAAAGTTGTTACTTTCCTGCAAACAAAAGACCAAATCAGCTGCTCTGCACATTTGCCCTCTGCAGTCCTCTCTGTGAATGACTGGACATGCAGCTCTTTGCTTGCAATCATGAGGATGAAAACCGTCCACTAAAGATAGCATTGCAGAAAACTAGAAAGAAGTCCAGGTTCTTGATGACTTCCTTGAACAGCTGGCCAGCTCTGGCTGCCCGAGTCATACTTCTTATATCAGAGAAAGAAACCCCCATTCTTCACTGAGCTTCTAGAGTTGAGTTTCTGTTACACGAAGCCAAATGCAATCTTTGCTGATTTCCCTGCTTAATCTCAAGGCTTGGACAGGTCCCGCATGTCAGTCTGTGTAAACATATATGCTGAGAACCCCGACGTCATGCATCCCAGGTTGCATGGGAGTAAGTGGGTTTTTATGAAAGTATTCATCTCCAGGTATGACCCGGGAAGCCTGCAAGTGAATAGCATGTAGTAAAAGTACTCGAAGAGTGAAAAATATATCTTATTTTGACATTACAAAGAATATTATTATTAGTGATTTTGGGATTGCCACCCCCCACCTTAAATATAAATAGGTCACAAATAAAAAGCAGAGATGCAGATAAGCCCTTAAAAACACTCTTATAAAGTTCCAGGAAATGGCTCTTTGAAACACGGGACAGCTGCCAAAGAGGAATGTGGAGAGGAAGTTAATATCCTTCAAAAACAATTTCATGGCTCTAAGCTGTGTGAAAACATTGGGAGAGCATAAGAAATTGTATGGAATTATTCTGATAATTCTAACTCTTCCCCTTTCATTGTGCATTTTATAGCTGAATACCTAATAAGAGACCTGCACCCTAGTTAATAGATTACATGAACTGAAAGAGAGGAGCCATATCTACTTACATTACCAGAATAAAGAAACAAAATATACGCTAAACCCATGTCTATGGACCGAGCCGTAGGAATGAGGCAATATTGAGTTCCATTCAGTAAAAGGAAATATCTTTTTTACTAACAATTTGAGGATTTTACCTAAATAAAAGGAGGCTTTAGAATTAATATTAAGCTTAGAGTTCTAAAAGCATCAATTTAAACTGATTAAGCACTAGAAAATTGCCTGTTGACTAAATAAGATTTCCAGAAGGTGTACTGTTGGGAATGTTTGTTATATCCCTTAGCATCAACAAGGAAAGGAAACAACGGGTACATCCCTAATTAACTGCATGCACCCCTTGGGCCTCCAAAAATAAGCTCTAATATGATTTGCTTTTCATCCTCAGCAATAATAAGTCAAGCATAAAACCATCTGTAAGCGCCACCTGAAAGGGCACAGAAAGGAAACACGTTAATCACAGACATTTCTATCATTTTTTTATAAACAAACAAAAAAAAAATCTATGTTTCTGGCCATGAGAAGTTTTACTTCTGGAGAGATCAGGCTTTTTGCCTTTCTTATTGTGGAGACTGATTATTTGGGGTGAAGGCTTTGCATAGTCAGAAGTTTTCTGTTAAAATACAAAAAGAATTTTCAGAGGGCAAGCACATTGAGCCACAATCAAGGACAATCACTATGACTCTAGTGAGACTAGCTTATAAAATGGAGTTTATATTGCTTTCCTAAGACTGGGAAACAAAATACCACAAATTGGGTGGCTTATAAGAACATGACTGTATTGCCTCATAGTTCTGGAGTCTAGCAGACCGAATTCAGAGTGTCAGCATGGCCATGTTCTCTCCAAAGGCTCTAGAGGAGATCTTTTCTTTAGAGTAGACCTGCCCCATAGGGTTGCCAAGGCTGTAATCTTTATGAGAAGGAGCCCTGGTGGTGAGGTGGTTAAGTGCTTGGCTGCTAACCGAAAGCTCGGAGGTTTGAACTCAGCAGCTGCTCCGCGGGGGAAAGATGTGGTGCTCTGCTTCCATAAAGATGACAGCCTTGGAAACCCTATGGGGCAGTTCTAATCTGTCCCACAAGGTCACTTTGAGTCAGAATCCACTGGACAGTAATGGGTTTGGTTTTTGGGGCGGGTGGTTAATCTTTACAGAAGCAGACTGCCATATCTTTCTCTGGAGGAGCGGCTGGTGGGTTCAAACTGCCAACCTTTTGGTTAGCAGCTGAGTGCTTAACCACTGCACCACCAGGGATCCTCCAGGTCCTATGAGAAGCAGACACCAAGAAGGGACTAAATTCAAAAGGATTTGACTAGGAGGAATGCTTACCTGAAAGGAAATAGGGAGGGACCCAGAAAAGGCTGGAAGAGCCATCAGACTCGCATGCAGGTCTGACACCAAGGAATGGAAAGGAGAGAAGGTTGCATGGGAACATCCTAGAAGCACCATGCAATCTAAGGGAAGTGCAGCAAAGCCATCAGGGTGTCCCTGAGCCAAGGCTGACAGAACAAGGAGGCCCTGGCTCCCATGAACAGGTGTGTCTTAGTATTCCGACTCCACTCAGTCACTGATGGGGAGCAGCCCCTGGGAGGTGTGGCTTTTTTCAAAGCTTAGCAGCTGGTGCCCTGGGTTGATTACAGTTACTCCCTGGAGCGGGAGGACTGGGAGCTGTCTTCTCATGAGTGCTTTATCAAGTTTCCAAAACATCTCTGATTTAATGTTATAAAGTAGCATTCCTCTTGTTCTCAATGTTTCACTGAAAAATAATGCAACGAGAAAACCGAAACCAAACCAGTTCCAGTGGAGTTGATTCCAACTCATGGTGATCCCGTATGTACAGAGTAGAACTGTGCTCCATACGGTTTTCAATGGCTATGACCTTTTGGGTGTAGAATACTAGGACATTTTTCTGAAGCACCTCTGGGGAAATTCAAACCACCAAGCTTTTCAATTAGTGGCCTTTTCACAATGCAACTAGTCACTTTTTATTTAGCACTTGATGTGTACCAATCACTGTGCTACCCACTGTATGTATGTTTTCTCTTATGATCCTCAAAGCTGCCCTCTAAGGAGATATTATTATTCCTTTTTTACAGATGAAGAATCCAGGGCTTGGAGAGGTTAAAGAACTTGCCCAAAGATATACAATTAGTAACGGGTAATGCCAGGATTCAACCTAGACATTCTGACTCCTGGTGCCGGTCTCCATATTGTCAACAATAATAATCATAATACCAACTGCATAGCATTGTTGCGAGAATTAAATGAAATTGTCCATGTAAAAGTCCTTAACACAGTGTGTGATCAGGTAGTAAGAGCTCAAGGAATGTTACAGTTATTCAGTGGCTGAGCCAGGACTGCAATCCAACTCTGACTGATGCAGATGTCTATGCTCTTAGCCACTAATTCTGTGCAGCCATGAGTGCAAATTCAGTACAACGATCAGATCAGATTGTATTGGCAACAGCTGAAAAGGCATTAAAAAGGAAAGGAGGGCTAGAACTATAACTTCCTTCAAGAAATAGTATCAGATCAAATTCAGTGATAGCAGTTACTAGAAATGGAAGGTATGCTATCTTTGGCTCCCCAGGGAAGAAAGTCACATAGGTGTGGCCTGTTATTGCTTATTCATAAATAGAAATATGTAAGTTTTATGAAACAATGCCAATGGGAAAAGGATGAGATAAGCTATTCTCTACACTTTTTTTTTAAAAGAAAGCAGGGAGAATCCCATCTGGAGCAAGGGAGAATGAAGAAAATCAAAGACACAAAGGAAAGATTAGTCCAAAGGACTAAAGGACCACAACTACCACGGCCTCCACCATACCGAGTCCAGAACAACTAGATGGTACCCAACTACCACCACCGAATGCTCTGACAGGGATCATAACAGAGGGCCCCAGACAGAGCTGGAGAAAAATGTAGAACAAAATTCTAACTCACAAAAGAAATACCAGACTTACTGGTCTGACAGAGACTGGAGAAACCCCAAGAGTATGGTCCCCGAACACCCTTTTAACTCAGTACTGAAGTCACTCCTGAGGTTCATCCTTTAGCCAAAGATTAGACAGGCCCATAAAATAAACAATAATACACATAGCTCAACCACGTATAAGAGACTAAATGGGCACACCAGCCCAGGGGCAAGGATGAGAAGGCAGGAGGGGACAGAAAGCTGGACAAATGAAAATGGAGAACCCAAGATTGAGAAGAGGAGAGTGTTGACATGTCATGGGGTTGGCAACCAATGTCACAAAACAATATGTGTAATAATTGTTTAATGAGAAACTAATTTGCTTGGTAAACCTTCATCTAAAGCACAATAATAATAATAAAGAAAACAGAGGGAAAATAAGTATTTGCAAAAAAGGCATCTTGACTTCTGCTCATGAACAAGATAGAGTAACAGGGACAAAATTTATCCTCCCACCGGAAACAGCTAGGAAGAAAAAAGTGTGGAACGATGATTTTTAGATATCAAATTCAGGCAGCATAGGGCAGTGAACTCTGAGAAAGGGGGAAAATACAAGATAGGCCTATGAGTGCCCAACTTATTGTCTGATAAGTTTCCAGGCTGCAGACAGGGAGAGGGAACCCAGGTGGAGCTTGGTGGTCAATGGAGCTGAGGAGATGAAGCTGGACTGATAATCTGGAGAAGCCAAGACAGCTAGAATTCACAGACAGAGTCCTGGAGAAAGAGAGCTGCACAATGAGAGAACTCCAGAAATCTGCAGAGCCCACCTGGTGTCTTCAGCTCAGTAATCATGCCTGTGTAGGAGATGCTGGAGGACAAAGAAAGAATTACCTAGATGTGGAAGGAACAGACACTGGAGTCTGCGCTGGGCTGGGAATAGCTCAAGTCTCTGCCAGCCAGAGTGGAAAACCTCATAACTAATGAGACAATAGTGAGAGTACTCGCAAGGGTACTGCTTCAGTAGTGGAGCAAAATTATGCCCTAGACTAAAGGCTGCTCTTGTCCCCTCATCAAAACTTAAAAGCCAGCCTTGAAATAATCAAACTATTCCCATTGCTGCATCTTAATAAAGTTCAAGAATATTTGTAGCAGTAGAAAAATACCCAGCACCCCAACAGGTGAATGGCATCCAATGAATGGCATCCAAACAAATATTAGTAGGTATTCAAAGAAGGAAAATGAGATGACCCATATGAAGGGAAAACCCAACCAATAGAAACAGACCCAAAAATATGGGTCCACAAATTAAAATTAGTAGACAAGGACTTTAAAACTGTTATTATAACTATATTCCATATGTACAAGGAGGTAGAGAACAGACTGTGAACATTTTAAATAGAGGTGTGGAATACATTAAAAAGGCCCAAATCGAACCTTTAGAAATGAGGAATACAATGTCTGAAATGAAAATTCCATCTGATAAATGAGATTAAAGCAGATTAGACACTGTAGAAGAAAAGGTTAGTGAATTTGAAGACATAACAATAGAAGCTACCCAAAATGAAACACAGATAACAACAATAAAAAGTTTTCCAAATTTGACTTAAAAAATAAACCTACATGCTGTGTAGGATTTTAACTTAAATATAAATAAGGAAATGCTAGGTTTGACATGCATAAACTCATGTAGTTTATTGCAAGGTAGTCATGGTAAGACATGCAAGTAAGGCCTCACAACATTCATTTAGAACTGGAGAATCAGAATCAGCAATAACAATCACAATGTTAGTTCAGTGGTTGAAGTTTAAATCTTTAGACCTCAGGCATTTATCATTAACTAGAAGTTTTAGGACGAAGGCTTGACCACAGCTCAAACTTGGTGAAGGTCCCTCGTAGTTAGGGTCCAAGGTTAGTGGTAGAAGGCAGAATTTCATTCAGCAGGCTCTCAATAGAGATTAAGAAACTAGAGAAATATACCTTTGCCTCTGTCTTCTCTCATCAAATGAACCAAAATACAGGGTTTGTATGTGAAATTCTCACCTTGGCTTCATGCGATAAGGGCCAATGTGACGTCAAAGACCATTATGCTATGTCTTTACTCCAGGGTTAGAAATTAACCGAATATCACATTGTTTTTCTTCAAGGTGAGTGATAAGGTATGTTGTTTAGACTTATGTCTCAAGGCTAGTTTACGAAGATTAACTATGTTATGCCTTCTTTTATCACAGCATGCTGGGTCAAAGCCAGCTTAACTTAAAGGTTGATTACCACATTCTTCAAATACTTCAAATAAAAAATTTTCTAAATAGCTTTCTAGTGAGTTACAGGTTTCTAATAACTTATAGTTAATATTAGAGAACCTCACAAAGCAAACACATTTCTATTTATAAGTTTATATTCCAGAATGCTCCTTGGAAGCAAGGATGGTGAGACTATATCTCACATACTTTGGACATGTTATCAGGAGGGATCAGATCCTTGGGGAGAAAGACATCATGCTTGATAAGTACAGGGTCAGCAAAAAAGAGGAAGATCCTCAATGAGATGGATTGACACAGTGGCTGCACCAATGGGCTCAGGCATAACAACGATTGTGAGGATGGTGCAAAACCGGGCAGTGTTTCATTCTGTTGAACACAGGGTCACTGTAGGTCGGAACCTACTCAATGGCACCTAACAACAACAACAAGTTTATGAGTAACTTATGTATCTGTGGCTTAGGATCATTACAGAAGCAGCATTACAGAGTCATATATGATTTAAGAGCATTACAGAATCATATGTGATTTAAAAAAAATTACAAAAAGCACACATAACACTATATATTCAAGAAACTCAACAAACTCCCAAGTGCAGAAGAAGGCATCTTACTGCACAGTGCAAACACCTTTAGAATGGATTGATTACACAACTATAAAAGTTTCCAACATAAGGAGATACTCCCAAAATAATACTCAATACAAACAATTTAGAGCTTTTATGCAGGAAAGTCAAGGTAAGTAGGAAACCTCCATCCAATTCATTAAAAAACAGATGAGGTTATATATAGGAAGAGAGCAACTACAAAAGTCAAATAGCTTAAAAGTTTATAGACCAGAGCAAAATGTAGAATAAAGCCAAAATAAAACCTACTAAAAAGGATGATCTAAATACTTCATACAATTGTCCAAAGTGTAAAAAACACGAACTCTGTATGGAAAGAAATGATAGTTTTATTGAGAAATACAACTCAAGTTGGGCAGTACTTAGTAAAATTACAAAGTGCTCCAATGTTCACAAAGAAATGCAGGGTTTTTATACCAGAAGTCTAGCATGACTGCAACCACAAACAGACCTTTCTTCACATCGGCTAATCTATTTTCAAATGCATTTTTCCTGAGGGCAAGCATTGTTTTCCAAGAACAATCTACACACACTTCCTGGAATCATAGTAAAGCAAGCATAACCACATTTGTTTGCAAAACAAGACTTGTTTACCCAAAAGTGGTGCTCATACTTTACAAGCAACAGCAGGGGTTTAAAACAAAATGGAGTCTGATCCAGATCTATGTCTGCCATTTTAGTTATGCCAAGAACCTCAGTTTTAGAGTGCTGTTTCACATGACGATGGCAAAACAATATCTCTATCTCTAACCTATCTTCTACGCTTCAGATCTTTACTTTCAATTGCCCCCGGGCACATTCATGATTCCCAAATTCCTTAAATTTAGTCTATCCATCTTACTGCCTTACTGCCCCCATCACCCCATCTCATTCCTCATTCCCCAACTCCTTCATTGCTTATATTATCTCTCTCCAGTAATGGTATCTACCGCTGATTTAGTTATCTAGTGCTGCTATAACAGAAATACCACAAGTGGATGGCTTTAACAAACACAAATTTATTCTCTCACAGTTTAGGAAGCTAGAAGTCCGAACTCAGGGAGCGGGCTCTAAGGGAAGGGTTTCTCTTTCTCTAGGTTCTTCGAGAAGGTCCTTCTGTCCTTTCAACATCGGTGGGCCTGACTTTCCTTGGAGATCTCTGTGTGTCTTGGCATCAAACTTCCCGTGGGTCTTGGCATCAATCTTCCTTGGTCCAAAAGACATGCTCTGCTCTCACCTCTTCTTTCTTGATGGGAATGAGGGCTCTCTCTCTCTGCTTGCTTCTCTCTCCTTTTATCTCTTGTAAGATAGAAGATGATGCAAGCCACACTCCAAGGAAATTCCCCTTACATGAGACCAGGGCTGTGACCTGAGTAAGGGTGTTATATCCCACCCTAATCCTGCCTCATTAACATAACCTAAACCTCTTAAACATGACTTAATCCTGCCTCATGAACATAACAGGCAGCTTACTCCCCAATGGGACCATAGCCACAGGCATAGAGGCTAGGATTTAAAACACATCACAAAATGGAGGACAACCACACAATACTGGAAATCATGACTTAGCCATGTTGATACATATTTTGGGGGGGCACAATTAAGTTCATGACAACTATCTTCCACCAAAGTATCTTCTTCTCCTCTATGATTACTCCATCTTCCTCAAAACCAATCAATCACCAAATCCTATGGATTTTATGTCTCAAATACCCTTAAAATCAAGTACTTTTCTCTGCCCCTCTATTCCCAATGCCTCAGGCTGTCATTTTTTTAAAATTTAACGTAAACCTTTTGTTTAAATAAAGCATGTGTACAAAAAATACACAAATCATAAGTGTACAACAAAATTTTTAAGAAAGTAAATACACCTCTGTAACCGTCTATAACAAAACATAGAATTTTTCCAGTACCCCAGAAGATTCCCTGAAGTCCTCTCCCAATAATTATCTGTCCTTCGAACCATAAGCACCATTCTGAAATATAGCACTATGGATTGCCTACTTTCTGAACTTCTGGTAAGTGGAGTTACACAGTATATAGACTTGTATCTGGCTTCTTTAGCTCTACATTATTTTTTCAAAATTCTTCCCTGTTATTAGGAATAGTAGTAAATTGCATATTTCATTGCTATGTATGAATGTACTGTAATTTATGTCTCCATTTTGCTGTTGATAGACATGTGGGTTGTTTCCAGTTTGGGACTATGATTAATAAAGTTATCATGAAGTTAATTGTACATAGTTTCTGGTGAATGCAGAAACTTCCAGGAGAAGGAGCCCCAGTGGCACAACGGATAAATGCTCTGCTGCTAGCCAAAAGGTGGGTGGTTCGAACCCACCAGCCACTCCTCGAGAGAAAGACGTGGAGGTCTGCTTCCTCAAAGATTTGCAGCTTTGGAGACCCTATGGGGCGGTTCTACTTTGTCCTTCAAGGTCTCTAAGAGTCGAAATCAGCTCGACAGAACTGAGTTTGGTTTTGGTTTATACCTAGAAACAGAATTGTTAAATCATAGGATATGCAGATGTTCAGCATCTGTAGATACTGCCAAAGGATTTTCCAAAGTAGTTACTCAATTTACACTCCTACTAACAGTGTATGAGCATTCCAGTTGTTTTACGTCTACCAAAACACTTGGCATTATCAATTTTTAAAGTTTCACCCATTTTGGTGGTTGCATAATGATCTTTCACTATGGTTTTAATTCACATTTCCATGATGTTAAACCCATTTCATAAGTTTATTGTCCATTGGGAGATCCTATTATGTGAAGCCTTCATCAAGTCTTTTGCCATTTTCTATTGATTGCCTGTATTTTTATTAATGAGTTTCAGGAAAATTTTTAAAAATATGTATTCAGATATGTGTCCTTTTTTAAATATATATATATTCAGATATATGTCCTTCGGAGCCCTGGTTGCTCAGTGGTTAAGAGCTATAGCAAGCTACAGCTGCTCACCAAAAGGCTGAATCCACCAGCCGCTCCTTGGAAACCCTACGGAGCGGTTCTACTCCATCCTATAGGGTCGCTATGAGTCAGAATCGACTCGATGGCAATGGGTTTATATGTCCTTTGTCAGTTTTCTCTCATTCTGTGGCTTGACTTTTCAGTCTGTATATTGGATTTTGTTTTGTTTAATCAACTTTATTATATCTTAACAACCTTGACTCTTTCAATGCATGAACATGGACTATTATATCCAGGGACATATTACCCAATCAGCAAGGTAAGCACGTGCTTAGGGCATCAACGAAACAGGGGCGCCAGTTGTCCAAAGCAAAGACCATAGATGCCAAGCAGCCAGGACACAAGGAAAAGCAAGCACCACAGTGGAAGGGAACTGTCAGGGCACTAAATGAAACTGATAGCATTTTATAAATTTTGTATATGATAACAATTCTATTTTCCTTTTCATTTTGGACTGATTGGGTATAACCTCACATTCAGTTCTCTCTTGTTGACCACATAAGAACACGTCAATGGCACTATAATCACATGACTTGTAATGTATCTGGTCCTGCATAAACTAACCAAAACGCATCTTTAGATTGAGCATACCCTTGTATTTGTACTATGCTCTTTGCAATCACTCTTGCCCCCGTCGGGTATCAGCAGTAGTCCAATGGACTGTGAAGAACAGGTTATCAAAGGACAGAAAGTTAATGTGCAAGTTTTTAAGTATTATTTCAAGACAAAAAATACTCGTGGAGATCTGTGAAGGGCCCACCAACAAACATCGTACAAAAAACGAATGAAATTATTTCCAACTGCCTTGTAAGTACCATTTCTTTTGATTATTTCAGACCTGAAGAACAAAATTACACGTTCCAAATCAGTATCTTTTACTTACTAATTTTCAAATATGAATTTTTATGTAGACATCTATCTTAGGCTGGGTTCTCTAGAGAAGCAGAGAGAGAGAGTTATTTATATCAAGGAAATGGCTCACATGATTGTAGAGGCTAGAATTTTCCAAGTCCATGGGTCAGGCATCAGGCTGGAGGCTTCTCCTAACTCAACGTAGCAGGGGCTGACAAACCCAAGATCGGCAGGTCAGATGGCAGGCTCAAGTCTAAAGAACTGGAGGTCAGATGATCACGAGCCAGAAGCAGGATCCTGAGTGAGCAAAAGCCAGTAAGCTTTGCTAGAAAGTCTGTATATATTGGATGCAGACCACACCCCCAAGGAAACTCCCTTTCAACTAATTGGCTGCTCATAGCAGATCTCATCATGGAGGTGATTACACCGTTACATAACTGCCAAACTACATCTTAACTGCCAAACCACTGAGAATCATGGCCCAGCCAAGTTGACACACAACCTTAACCATCACAGTCCACCCCTTGTCAACTTGGCACCTGTACACATCTCTGTAAACTATACATAATCTCTAAATAAAGACAATTATAAAGTCACAACTTGCATCTAACATGATACAAGTAACATGCAAACAACAGAAAACACACTAGCCCTGTTTACATCTTATGTCAACAGTCAGGTTAACAGGCATAGTCTTTAGGAATTATGTAATGGCTGTTAACAAATTATAACCTCCAACATAGAGTTGTAACTTTTAGAACATTGGAAGCATGTATCTTAGGAAAATGTAAATACTTAAGAGAGATAAAACTTAGTACTTTCCCTTTTTGGAGGCATATTAATCTTTTATGATTCCTTTTCATTCTCATAATAAAGTAGTTCACTCACTAGCATTAATTAATAATTAATTATTAAGGTGAAATATCTTTATAATTAAATTGACCTGCAGCTAAATGGCAAAATGTTTAAGTATTCCACCTAAAAAATGAAATATAAAATAAAGAGAAATATATTTTAATGAAGCAGTGTAAGCGCTCTTCAAGCAACCATCAAAAATAAGGAAAACATAAATAATGTCGTTCTATATTTCTCCTTTTTTCAGCCGTACCTTGTGAATGACACCTCTGATTGGTGATTGGCTTCCTCTCTGTAGGTCTAAACGCACTGCCGTCGAGTCAATTCAACTCATTGCCATCCTATAGGACAGAGTAGATCTGCCCAACAGGGTTTCTGAGGCTGTTATCTTTACAGGAGCAGATCGCCAGGTCTTTTCTTCCTCCGAGCGCTGGTGGGTTCCAACTGCCGGCCTTTTGGTTAGCAGCTGAGTGCTATAACCACTGTGCCACCAGGGCTCCTTCTTTGCAGGTCTAGCTCTTCTAATTCTTCTAACTGAATGAGATATTGAACATAAAGGACTTAGAATAATCCACACCCCTGGTAAGTGTTCAGCACACAGCTGCTATTATTCATTTTGTAAATAATTTATAGAAATCAGTGCTTTTGGTAAGGCAGAGCCATAGATAATTTTGGGGTTTTAATTTAAACAATCAATGGGGAAAAATGAGAATTAGAAAAATCTATAAGGGTATTTATAAAAACATACATTCAACAATTTGCTGTAACCGGTCTAACACAACCATATTTAAGTTTGTGTTTCTTTTTAATAAAAGTTTTAATATGACTAAAGGAAAGCTCCTCGTGTTAAAAGTTAGATATTTAGCCTTAACACTTCCATTTCCATTATCTGGCATACCAAAACAGAAAAACTCACTGGCTTATTGAAATATACTGAACACTGTTTATATTATATAAACAGTGAAACATATCAAAAGTTATTTTTTTGAAATAATTTATTATTAATATGTTGAACATCAAGATTGTTACTCTTGTTAGTTGCCAAGTCATCTCTGACTCATGGCAGCCTTATGTATAACAGCACTAAATGTGGCCCAGTCCTGTGTACTTGGTAGGTGTCTTAGTCATCTAGCGCTGCTACAACAGAAATACCACCAGTGGATGGTTTTAACGGAGAGAAGTTTATTTCCTTACAGTAAAGTGGGCTAAAAGTCCAAATTCAAGGTGTCAGCTCCAGGGGAAGGCTTTCTCTCTCTGTCAGCCTTCTTATCAGTGTTCCCCTGGACTAGGAGCTTCTCTGCGCAGGGACCCCCGTCCAAAGGATGCGCTCTGCTCCCGGCACTGCTTTCTTGATGGTATGAGGTCCCCCTGTCTCTCTGATCACTTCTGTCTTTTATATCTCAAGAGATTGCCTCAGGACACAATCCAGTCTTGTAGATCTAGTCCTGCCTTACTAACACAACTGCCACCCATCCTCCCTCATTAACATCATAGAGGCAGGTTTACAACATACAGGAAAATCACACAGTACCAGGAATCATGGCCCAGCCAAATTGATACATACATTTTTTGGGGGACATAATTCAAACCTTGACATTCCACCCTTTGGCCCCCCCAAAATCACATCCTTGCAACATGGAAAACATATTCACCCCATCATATCATAGCAAAAGTCTTAACTCCAAGTCCAAAATCCAATAATTCCTCTTCATCTGTGAAATCTAGAATACAAGTTATCTGCTTCCAAAGGTACAACGGCAGAACAGGCACAAGCTAGTCATTTCCATTACAAATGGGAGAAATTGCAGGGAAAGAAGTGATAACAGGCACCAAAGAAGTCAGCAGAACACATTATATTAGCTCTCAAGGCTTTGAAAATAGTCCTCTGTTCTCTGAGACAATTTACACAATGGCCCTGCCCTCCAGACTCTAGGTATTGGCCACAGTCTCTGGATTTTGAGTGGAGGCCCCTCCACCCTGGGCTTCAGCTCCACCTTCCAGGCCCCCTGGGACAGCAACTCTGCTCCCTTGGCTTTAGGCGCACCATTTTCCTAGTCCATCAGAGTGACAACTCCACCCTTAGAAACACCAGAGGCCATGGCTCCACCCTTTGAAACCCCTGAGGTCATGGCCATACCTTTTGAGGCTGAAGCAACTCGGCTTCTTCTGTCCCTTGTCTCTTCAGCTTCTGCTTCCTATGGCCTCTCAGCCCTCAGGCCTCACCCCCGCATCTGCCCTGCTGGGGCAAGTGTTCCAAAGCTCTGTAGCTCCACCTGTATAAGTGCCCGGAGGCACCCCACTCCGCCAGAAAGCCTTGTGCACACAGACACTCAGCTCTCTCGCTCGTGGGTCGGCAAGCCTAACTCCACCTATAAGTGCCCGGAGGCACCCCACTCCACCAGGAAGCCTCCTGCGCACAGGCACTCAGCTCTCTCGCTCCGTGGGTCGGCTCCAGCACCATCTCGCACTGGTCTCCTGGTTCTGCTGCTGTTGCTTCTCTGCCACTGCCGCTTCTCTGCTGCTGTTGGTTCTCTGTCACTGCCGTACGTCTATCCATTCACAGTTTTAAAACCGCTTCCACATTTTAGGTATCTGTTAGAGCAGTACCCCACTCTCTCGGTACCAAGTTCTGTCCTAGTCATCTAGTGCTGCTATAACAGAAATACCACAAGTGGATGGTTTTAACGAAGAGAAGTTTATTTCCTTACAGTAAAGTAGGCTAAAAGTCCAAATTCAAGGTGTCAGCTCCAGGGGAAGGCTTTCTCTCTCAGCCTTCTCATCAGTGTTCCCCCAAACTAGGAGCTTCTCGGCGCAGGGACTCCAGTCCAAAGGACGCGCTCTGCTCCCGGCACTGCTTTCTTGATGGTATGAGGTCCCCCTGTCTCTCTGCTCACTTCTGTCTTTTATATCTCAAGAGATTGCCTCAGGACACAATTCAGTCTTGTAGATCCAGTCCTGCCTTACTAACACAACTGCCACCCATCCTCCCTCATTAACATCATAGGGGCAGGTTTACAACACACAGGAAAATCACACAGTACCAGGAATCATGGCCCAGCCAAATTGATACACACATTTTTTGGGGACATAATTCAAACCATGACAGTAGGGAAAAAAGAAATAACCATTGGAAGGATGGATTTAAAAGAACTATGATTAACCTTGTATGGGTTATCTACCGCTGTGTATAAATTACTGTAAATCTTTGCAGCTTAAGACAATAGTAAACATTTATTATCTCACAGAGTTTCTGTAGGTCAGGAATTTGGGAGCTGTTGGCTGGGTGGTTCCATCTCAGATTCTCTCAGGAGGTTATAGACAAGATGTCTTCCAAGGCCACAGTCATCCAAAGGTTTGGCTGGGGTTTCAAGATGCTTTCCAAGATGATGCGCCCACATACTGCTGTTTGTAGGCAGGAGGCTTCAGTTCTCCTTCTCTGGGCTGCTCCATGGACGGCTCGGAAGTCCTCATGAATAGTGGCTGCCTTCCCCCAGAGTACGCAATCCAAGAGAAATTGAGATGGAATCTTCAGAGTCACACACCGTTATTTCCTCAGTATCCTATTGGTTATACAACTCAGCACTACTCAGTGTGGGAGGGGCCACACAAGGGCATGAACTCAAGGAGGTGAGCATCATCAGAGGTCATCTTGGAATCTGGCTACCACGAACCTTAATTGAAATCTACTGCTTAAGAAGGGGAGCCTTGATGGCGCAGTAGTTAACAGCTTGGTTGCTAACCAAAAGATTGGCAGTTTGAATCCACCAGCTGCTTCACGGGAGAAAGATGTGGCAGTCTGCTCCTGTAAAGATTTACAGCCTTGGCTGTTTAAGATACTCCACTGGTCTCACCTCATCTGGAGCAAGGGAGAATGAAGAAAACCAAAGACACAAGGGAAGGATTAGTCCAAAAGACTAATGGACCACAACTACCATAGCTTCCACCAGACTGAGCCCAGCACAACTAGATGGTGCCCAGCTACCGCCACTGACTGCTCTGACACGGATTACAATAGAGGGTTCCAGACAGAGCTGGAGAAGAATGTAGAACAAAATGCTAACTCACAAAAACAAAAAAAAAAAAAAAAAACTAATTTACTGGTCTGACATAGACTGGAGAAACCCTGAGAGTATGGCCCCTGGACACTCTTTTAGCTCAGTAAGGAAGTCACTCCTGAGGTGCACCCTTCAACCAAAGATTAAACAGGCCCATAAAACAAAACGACACTCAAGGGGCACACCAGCCCAGGGGCAAGGACCGGAAGGCAGGGGGAGACAGGAAAGATGGTAAAAGGGAACCTAAGGTCCTAAAGGGAAAGTGTTGACATGTTGTAGGGTTGGTAACCAATGTCACAAAACAATATGTGTACTAATTGTTTAATGAGAAGCTAGTTTGTTCTGTAAACCTTCATCGAAAGTACAATAATAAAAAGAAAAAGATGTATAGCCTTGGAAACCCTATGGAGCAGTTCTACTCTGTCCTATAGGGTCACTATGAGTCAGACTTGACAGCAACGGCTTTTGTTTTTGGTTTGTTTTGGTTTAAGAAGTACTACGTAAGGAAATTATCAATTTTTAAAATTACATTAAATTCAACTCAGCAAACTTTTTTTTTTTTATTGTACTTCAGGTGAAGGAACAAATCGTTTCTCATGAAACAGTAGTACTTTTTTTGTTTTTGAGTTTTCATCTCGATATATTTCTAAAACATATACTTTTATTCTCGTTGTTTTTACCTTTATATAAAAAAGATACTATACATCAACTTCTGTGTTGACTGTCCCCTAATTTTTAAAAAATCATTTATTATTTTTTTCATGTTGAATATTCTCAGAAGAGACATTTATTTTTCTTGGGGAAGTTGAAGCAGTTTCCAATCAGGAAAATCTCTTGGCACTTACTTTTTCCCATTTAATATTATATTTGTAAGACTTATCCATATTGTAGGTGTTACAGTAGTTTATTATTTAAGAATGCTGTATAATATTCATGGTACGATTATACCACAGTTATTTAGTTCTCCCATTGATGGGCATTTGGGCTATTTCCAGAATTTTTGCTACTGTAAACAGTGCTGCTACGAACATTCTTGTATATGTTCAAGAGTTTCTTTTGGGTATATGCTAAGGGTAGACTTGCTAGGTCGTCTGGTATATAAATATTTAGCTTTAGGAGATAAGTCCAATCTGTTTTCCAAAGTGATCGCATCTATTTACCTTCCCACTGTTGTTAGTTGCTGTCAGATCATTTCTGACTCATGGCGACCCCATGTTGCAGAGTAGAACTGCTCCATGGGGTTCTCAAGACTGTGACCTTACAGAAGCAGAGCGCCAGCACTGTTTTCCAAGGCGCCTCTGGGTGGGTTTGAACCGCCAGCTTTTCAGCTAATAGTCTAGCACTTAACCGTTTGTGCCTAGTGATGCATAAAACATCCAGTAAAAATTAAAGATTTTTTTTCATTTTATGTTGTTATTTGAGCACCTACTATGATCTCGGTATTGTTGGTAGGTGCTGTTGAGTCAGCTTCGACTCATAGCAACCTTATGTATAAAAGAACGAAACGTTGCCTGGTCTGCACCATCTTCATGATCGTGGGTCTGTCTGAGCCCACTCTTGTGTCTGCTGTGTTCGTCCGTCTCATTGAGGGGTTTCCTCGTTCTCCCTGACCCTCTACTTTACCAAACATGGTGTCCTTTTCTAGGGATTGGTCTTTCCTGATGACGGGTCTAAAGAAGACTAAGTTGAAGTCTTGGTACTATTCGAAAAAGTAAACAGGAAATGTAACTCTGCCCTGGAGGAAAACACAATATAAATAAAAAGAAAAATCGTATCTAAAACACATATGCAACCATTCCAAGATATTATATACATATTGTGGTAGTTCCTTATAGATCGATAGTACATCTCAGCGGTTTCTGGGACTGTACCCTAGTGCTAAAGCGACATGAACATGCAGCTCGTCCCATTCGTACACCTGCTTCTCACCACCATCTCCCCACCAAGGCTAGAGATATAGTATGTACCTCAAAATTTATTTGAAGGTTGTCTTAGTCATCTAGTACTGCTCTAACAGAAATACCACATGTGGATGGCTTTTAACAAAGAAAAATGTATTCTCTCACAGTCTAGTAGGCTACAAGTCCAAATTCAAGGCATCGGTTCCAGGGGACAGCTCTCTGTCAGCTCTGGAGGAAGGTCCTTGTGACACATCAGTCTTCCCTTGGTCTGGGACCATCTCAGCACAGGAACCTCAGGTCCAAGGGATGCGCTCTGCTCCTGGCACTGCTTTCTTGGTGACATGAGGTCCCCAACTCTCTGCTTGCTTCCCTTTCCTTTTATCTCTTGATAAAGGGATGTGACCCGGGTAAGAGTGGTGTTACAATCCCACCCTAATCCTTTTTAAGGTAAAATTACAATCACAAAATGGAGGACAACCACGTAATACTGGGAATCATGGCTTAGCAAAATTGATACACACATTTTTGGGGGGACATTATTCAATCCGTGACAAAGGCTCATGTTTCTTGGTGAATTTTTTTTAAATGTTTGCCCGCTACTGCAAAATATAACCGTTTGGTTTCCATATAAAATAATATTTTCACCATAAATCTCTGAGTATAATTGATAACCCAAAAATACGTGGTAAGTTTATAATGTGTTAATTCATTCTCCCTGGCATATTCACAAGTGTGTATACCTCAGTGTATACAATTATCAGTGACTTGTATTTTCTTGCACAGCCTCAATATCCATTTTTGGAAGAAAATGGTGTATATTGGAAATATTTTCAAAAAACTGTTTTCAAAAGGCTTTTTTCACACCACAAGTTTATTCCGAAAGAGAAGCACTTTCCTACCAGCTGCCATCGAGTTGATTTCCACTCATGGTGACCCCATGTGTTCAGAGAACTGCTCCATAGGATTTTCAAAGCTGTGACCTTTCAGCAGTAGATCGCCAGGCCTTTCTTCTGCGATGTCTCTGGGTGGGTTTGAAGCACCAGTTTTTTGGTTAGTTGTGGAGCACTTAACCATTTGCACCACCCAGGGACTCTTGACACTTTCTTAGTCATTGTTAAGACAGCTTATTTACTTTAAGGGAATAGATTAAGTGTGTTGATTGATTGATCGATCTAGTCAATGACTGGTGCTATAATCTTTCTTTTACTTTTTGGGTTTTTTTAAATTTTTTTAAATTTTATCATGCTTTAGGTAAAAGTGTACAATGCAAATTAGTTTCTTACTGAAAAATTTCTACACAGATTGTTTTGTGACATTGGTTGCAATCCCGCAGTGTGTCCTCACTCTCTTCCTTGCCCTTTCCACCAAGCGTGTTTATTTCGCCAAAAATATTTGCTAGATGGCGTAAGTCTGACAACCACTTGTCTTTACAAGAAAAAAAAAATCCACAAATTTGGATCGTTTATATTATGCATGCCATTTTAAGTACATCTTTTAAATACTTTGCCAGAAATTAAACAAGGAATTCTGTGCTGTAAGAGATTTTAATGGTTTAATATTTCCATCCTGTGATTGCTTGAAAAATAGGCATAAAATTCTGCCCATTCCTGCAATGTGACTTTGCAGCCCTTCCCGTCAACAGGCAGAATCTATTTCTCTAATCCTTGTATGTGAGCTTGGCCAGGTGACTTGCTTTGGCCAATAAGACTTTAGCAATGATGATTACAAGCAAAGGCTTGAACGTGCTTATGCATGGGGCTTTCTCTCTCTTTCTGCAGTTGGAAACCCTACGATTGTCACATGTGAAGAAACCCGAATTAGCCTATTGAGGCTGAGAAACCACGTGGAGCGGGGACGAGTCATTCCAGCTGAGGCTCCCCCTAAACCACCTCTCCTGCCAGCTTGTAGACTTGTGAGTGAAGGACATCCTAGCCCTCCAGGCCCAGCTGAGCCAGCTCAGAACAGAAGAGCCACTCAGCCTACCCTCAGAATCATAAGAAAGGTTGCTGTTTGAAGCCACTGAGTTTCAGAGTAGTTTGTTAAATGCTGACAATTACACCTCATCTCAAATACCTTCTACTACCCCAAAGTCTTTGTTATGAATTGAATTGTGGTCCTCCCAAAAATACACCTAACGCAAATACCTGTGGATGCCATCGAGTCTGGAAGTAATGTTTTCTTTGTTATGTTAATGAAGCCACATCACTATAGGGTGTGGCCTACACCGAATCACATCCGTGTCATGCGGCACAGCACAGACACAGAAGTAAGCACAAATGGGGAAAACTAGATGCCACATGAAGATCACCAAGGAACCGAGGAATTCTGGAGCTACTAGAAGCTGAACGAGACAAGAATCTTCCCCCAGAGCTAACAGAGAACCTTCCCCTATAGCCCCTTAAACCCTTTGCCATTGAGTCATTTGTGACTCATAGCGACCCTATAGAATGGAATGGAACTGCCCCATAGTGTTTCCAAGGCTGTATCTTTACGGAAGCAGACTGCCACATCTTTCTCCCACAGACTACCTGGTGGATTCAAACCGCCAACCTTTTGGTTAGCAGCTGAGCACTTAACCACTGTGCCATCAGGGCTCCCCTATAGCCAGAGCCCTGAATTTGGATGTCTATTCCCCTGAACTATGAGAAAATAAATTTCTGTTCTTTAAATCCACCCACTTGGAGTATTTCTGTTGTAGCAGCACTAGCAAACTAAGAGTCCTATAGTTATAAATTAACACAAAGGTGACTTCCTGTAGCATATAACTGACTATGGGTTCCAAATTTAAAAAAAATAAACCAATGACTAAAGGAACCATTTTCAACCCTTCCCCACTGGAGAACATGCGTTTTCTGACTTACTGACCCACTGAAGGCATCGGTCTCGATCTGTATATTCAATATCAGTAAAGCTTAGTTTATAGTTGACATTTTTAGGAAAATAAATCGATAAAAATAGAATCTCTAATATTTTCTTCATTTACCTCCATTGTGGAGCTTAGCGGTCTGGTGAAAATTGAGGGCAATATCGACTTTTCTTCTTTCTTGTCTTCTCTCTCAAAGACGACACCACAATAATAAGAAAAGGAGCAATTTATAAAGGTATGACAGTCTCATTTTCCTTGTCACTAAATAACTGTTCTATTCGTTTAATATTGAATTGACACTCATACGTGAATTCTAAGTATCTTTTGGGGTTTTCACTGAAAGTAGCAAAATAAGATATGAATCCTGTGCTCACAGTTCTGTGGTCGTTATGTTGAAAGTCCTTTTTTTTTATCTTCAGTGACTTTGAGTGACCAACCTTTCCAGTTTTCCAGGGACTAGAGAGTTCCTGGGATTTGGGGTTTTCAGTGCTAACGCAGGGAAGATCCCGACAAAGTGGGATGAGTTTGTCACCCTAACTGATGATCATTGAGCTGGCTTTCAAAGGACTCAGGTATCTTGATACATGTAATGGATTGAATTGTGTCCCCCCAAAATGTGTGTCAACTTGACCAGTCCATGATTCCCAGTATTGTGTGGTTGTCCACCATTTTGTGATCTAATGTGACTTTTCTATATGTTGTAAATCTTACCTCTATGATGGTAATGAGGCAGGATTAGAGGCAGCTATGTTAATGAGGCAGGACTCAATCTACAGGATTAGGTTGTATCTTGAGTCAATCTCTTTTGAAATATAAAAGACAGAAGTGAGCAGACAAACAGGGGGACTTCATGCCACTGAGAATGAAGAACCAAGAGGGGAGCGTGTCCTTTGGATCTGGGGTCCCTGTGCTGAGAAGCTCCTAGACCAGGAGAAGATTGATGACAAGGTCCTTCCTCCAGAGCCGACAGAGAAAGAAAGCCTTCTCCTGGAGCTGGTGCCCTGAATGCAGACTTCTAGCCTCCTAGACTGTGAGAGAATGAATTTCTCTTTGTTAAAAGCCATCCACTTGTAGTATTCCTGTTATAGCAGCACTAGGTAACTAAGACAGTACATCTTTTTGCCGAGTGGCTTTTGTTTCATCTTTCCTACCCAAGATGTCTGAGGAAACTGAGAAGGCTGGGAAGCACAAAGTAGAGGAATGTTGGGTGGTTTTTGGTTTTCTAAATGTTTTTAGTAAGAGAAATACCACAAAACTTTACTGAAATAATACTTCAATATTTTGACTAGCAGTTACTTAAAGCTCTAAAGCAGCTGGGATGACTCTGAATGTTACTTGTTGTAGGGAATTTCTTCAGATAAAAAGGTAATATAAGCTTGAATAGACTTGGGTGGTTTTTTAAAGTTGCCTGGACAATTCTGAATCTTCGCCTCAAGATGCGACACAATCATTTATTTAAATATTAATTAAATAATACTTGTAACTTTCATATAATTTAGAGAAATTTCATATTTGAGTCATATTTATTTTATATTACCATATGCATTTTTATAACAAATTGAAGTTCTTCACATAATTAACTTTACAGTACATTTTTGTTCATTTTAGTGGAGTCAAAGCCTTAAATTTGACATCATAGAAGGGTTTCTAGTAATTTTACTTACAGCTTTTTCTTTTATGATGTTTTTAGTCAGAGCTATGAAACATTTCATGTTGAGTCCTTGGTCAGTAATATCACCCCCAATTATGTCATTAGCCCTATGACAAAATACTACCTCTAAAAGATGATATTTCTGAGAATACACTGCAAATAAATGTAAGGATGTTCTTGTATTATAATGAGATATTTCAAAATGCAAAATCCATATTTATCATTTATATAAATACATATTCAGTGTGTGGGGGTGGGGAGAAGGAACAACTCTCATCTGGTAGCAACAGGAACTATCTTTAGCTCAATGTCTCTCAAACATTACTGTGTGCATGAATCACCTGGGGAGCTGGTTAAAATGCAGATTCTGATTCTCAGACAGGTGTGGGGTGGTTCCTGAGATTCTGTGGTTCTAACACTCTCAAGTGATGTCCATGCTCCTGGTCTGCTGACCACACTTGGAGCATCAAGATCCTAGTTAAGCTTGTAGTGGGGTGCCTCCAGGCACTTATCGGTGGAGCTAAAGAGCTTTGGAACACTTGCCCCAGTAGGGTAGACATAGGCAGCGAGACCCCAGGGGCCAAGAAGCCAAGGAACCTGGAAGCAGAAGCTGAAGAGACAAGGAGCACAGGAAGCAGAACTGCCTCAGTCTCAAAGGGTAAAGCCACGACTTCTGGTGTCTCAAAGGGTGGAGTAGCCACTCAGATGGACTAGGAGAATGGGACCTCATTACCACCAAGCAAGAAGAGCCAGGAGCTCCTGTCCTTTGGACCTGGGGTCCCTGCACTGAGAAGCTCCTATACCAGGGGAAGATTGATGACAAGGACCTTCCCCCAGAACCGACAGAGAGTGAAAGCCTTCTCCTGGAGCAGACCCTTCGAGTTCTGACTTCTAACCTCCTAGGCTGTGACAGAATAAATCTCTGTTCATTAAGGCCATCCTCTTGTGATATTTCTGTTATAGCAGCACTAGATAACTAAGACAAGCTTGTATGCAGTAGCAGGCGCCCTCCCCAGAGTCAGTCCCGATTGCTTTAAAAACCACTTGTCACTGAGGTGACCCCACGTGTGGCAGAGTGAAATTGTGCTCTGTGAGTTTTTCAAGGCTGTGAGCTTTCAGAAGCAGATTGCCGGGCCTTTCTTCTGAGGCACCTCTGGATGGGTTCGAACCATCAACCTTTTGTCTCATAGTTGAACATGTAACCATTAGTGCCACTAAGGATTTTCTCCTATTACTTTACCTGCTGTGTTTTCTTCATAGCTCTCTTCTCTGCCTGAAGAGTCTTATTGCCCTAGTTATTTACAGGTTCGTCATCTGTCCTCCCACCGTGACCCGCATCTGTGGGGGCAGGGACCTGGGCTGTCACATTCACTCCTGTATGTCCAGTTTCTGCAACACAAGGAGCCACTAATACCAAAGATCTGTTGGCTGAATAATTTCTATGCACAAAGACACGATGTATGTGCACTGTATGTCGTTAGCTACTGTAGAGTTGGCTCCTGACTCATGGTGACCCCAAGTACAACAGAACAAATGCTGCCCGGTCCTATGCAGTCCCATGATGAGTCGTGGATTGGACCATTGTGATATACAGGGTTTTCATTGGCTGCTTTTTGGAAATAGGTCACCAGATCTTGAGCGGTGAGGAAATAGAAATATTGAGAAGCTTTTTCTCATTAGAGACAAGTAGCGCTGAAAGAATGCAGTCCCTGGGTGGTGCAAACTGAAAGGTTGGAGGTTCCAGTCCACCCAGAGGCACCTTGGAAGAAAGGCCTGGCAATCTACTTCCGAAAAAATAGCTATTAAAAACCCTATGGGGCACTGCTCTACTCCGGCACACATGGGATCGCCATGAGTCGGAGTTGACTCAACTGAAGGAAAAAGACAGCATCTGAGGAGGTTTCAAGATCAAAGAAGATTCCTTGATGGGTATTGGACAGATGAGGGCACTGGTTATTTTTTAGTCCTGTGTGCTTAATGCAGCTCCATATTTCTTGTCCTGTTTAGTCAGGCTCTTCTGTTCTCCTCCAGACAGGTGGGTCTCAAACCTGACTGCCCATTAGAATTGCCTGGGCAGCTTTCCAATTGTACCAATTCCCAACCAGCTAAAAGCACAGTCCTTGGGACTCCATCCCAGACATTGCTTTATTGTTGCTGTTCTCTCAAAAGTCCCCAGGCGACTCTAATATGCAGTCAGCTTTGAAAACTGCTTCAGACCTTTAAATTTTATTGACACCCACATATCTGGGTCTTCTGTCAGCAAACTTTGAACATGCTGATCAAAAATTGTTAAATTTCCCTCTTCAGCAGTTGTTTACACGTTTGCTGCTTTTTATACGTGAGGTTTTCAATTTTATTGAATGAACATATTCCCAATTTTCTGGTAAAATTCCACGAAAAGCATAACCTGATATGTGGGAATTTGCTTTAATAATAATATGTATTTGCTTTTATTTGGGGCAAAAAAAAAAAAGATGCATACATATAAATATATATAATAGGAATGTCCCAGCTTATTAATTAAATTATCCAAATCCTAAACCTGGTAAATGCAAGATGAAGAAAAGAATATTTTTCTGTAAGTCCCTCATACTAAACTCTGCCTGGCCTTCTTTTTATTTGGGGTGTCGAAGTCAGCAGGAGAGCAGCAGTGACGTGAAGAGGAAAGGACCTCAGCAGTAGTCCAAGCTGGCTTAAATGCTGGCTCTGCTCTCACTTTCTAGAACAAATCCGGAGCTTCTCTGAGCCCGTTTCTTCATCTAGAAACGGGAATGATGGCGTCTCTTTTCTTCATCTGGAAACGGGAATGATGTCGTCTCTTTCTCCAGGTTTTTTTGAGGATTGTTTTTGTTGTTACCTGCCATCAAGTCTGCCCCTGACTCATCGTGACCCCTGACCCGTGGCAACCCCATGCACAGCTGAAGGAAACCCTGCCCAGTCCTAGCCATTCCCATGGTCAGCTGTGGATCCGACCACTGTGATCCACAGGGTTTTCATTGGCTGGTTTTTGGAAGTAGACCACCAGGCCTTTCTTCCTAGTTCCTCTTAATATGGAAGCTCTGCTGAAACCAGAGGTTGGTGGTGCAGTGGTTAAGCACTCGGCTGCTAACCAGAAGGTCAGCAGTTGGAACCCACCAGCTGCTCCTGGGGAGATAGATGTGGCAGTCTGCTTCTGTAAAGATTTACAGTTTGGGAAACCCTTTGGGGCAGTTCTACTCTGTCTTATAGGGTCACTATGAGTCAGAATCAACTCGATGGCAATGGGTTTGATTTTTGGTTTTCTAATGAAACCTGTTCAGCATTATAGCAATATGCAAGCCTCCACTGACAGATGGGTGACGGCTGTACATGAGATGTATTGGCCAGGAATTGAACCCAGGTCTCCAGCATGGAAAGCAAGAATTTCTACCCCTGAACCAACACTGCCTCCTGTTTTTGAGGATTAGATGTAATAATAATTATAAACACCTGAGCAAAGACATCTACCATGTTGCAAAGACATGTTGCAAAGCAAAGACAAACAACAAGAGCAGATAATGTCCACCGATTATTTTCTATTTGCCAATCACTAGGCTAAGTGCTCTATATATCTCACTTCATTTCGTTGTAACAACACTTTGTTCCTCCTGCACTGTAGCAGAGGGAAATAAGAATGGGATAGCAAACTGAGGCTCAGGCTCCTTGGCATGGCAAGGTCAGGAGTTCCCCTTACTGCCTGATGCAAATCTACGCAGAACTTGTAACATCTTAACACTTTTAAAATCAGCCCCCTGTCTAAATAGCCACACGTGCTCTAAACTGCCATCAGATATAGAGAGCTCTGTCCCTCACTGTGATGTGTGTAAAACTGAGCGTCTTTTCTCTCTTATATACTTGGCTTTATAAATACAGCATTACAGAAATTGTAAGTGTCCTTTAAGTTATTGACTTGCAGTAGGATGCAGACTCAGGCTAGGTAATCCGAGGCCACTTAACCACTCTACCACTCTGCCCCATGGCAAGGGCAGTGTCTTAGTCATCTAGTACTGCTATAACAGAAACACCACAGGTGGGTGACTTTACCAACAGAAGTTTATTCTCTCACAGTCTAGGAGGCTAGAAGTCTGGATTCAGGACGCCAGCTCCAGGGGAATGCTTTCTCTCTCTGTCGGCTCTGGAGGAAGGTTCTTGTCATCAATCTTTCGTTGGTCTAGGAGCTTCTCTGCGAAGGAACCCCAGGTCCAAAGGACATGCTGTGCTCCCAGCACTACTTTCTTGGTGGTATAAAGTCCCCATGTCTTTGCTCGTCTCTCTCTTTCTATCTCAAAACAGATTGATTTAAGACACAACCTAATCTTGTAGATTGAGTCCTGCCTCATTAACAAAACTGCTTCTAATCCTGCCTCATTAACATCATAGAGGTAGGATTTACAACACATAGGAAAATCACATCAGATGACAAAATGGTGGACAATCACAC
>NW_004443948.1:30805284-30855190 GCF_000243295.1 Trichechus manatus latirostris | reverse complement strand
TGACAAAATGGTGGACAATCACACAATAGTGGGAATCATGGACTAGCCAAGTTGACACACATTTTTGGGGGACACAATTCAATCCATAACAAGACAGAAGCAACTAAGTCAAAGAAAATATAATGCAGCATGATTTCCATTGAGTTAATGTTTCCCCCCCTAAAATAACAAAAATGTAAATATTAAAGTATATTACGCTCAAAGAGCAAATATCATTCACATTTATTACCTAGGTATAGTCATCTCGGTTACTAACTTCTAACCTTTCTGAATCACTGCTTTATCTAATCCTGTTTTTTTCCTCTGATTTAAGTAATTCTGATTCATGCGGTATCTCTTAATTGGGAGATTGAGTTTTCCACAGCTTATCTGATTTCTCAGCATCTTTATGTCCAAAGACCCTGCAAGGACTTTTATCTAGCCCTTGCTCTCTTTAAAGAATGTGGCCTTTTGTTACTGCCGACAATGTATTGTGAAAAAGTTTCTGTTATTTTTTCCAAGTTTCTCTCTCTGTGTCTCTTTCCTCTCTCATTTTTGGATGAGGAGAAGTATTAAGCGCACCATCACAGGCTGACTTGAGCAAAACATGATCTTTTTCAAATGTATAAGCTCCCCGACAGCTTCCTTCTGTCTTAATCAGTGTTTTCTATTTGAAAACATCTATAGCTTCCCCTATTCAATTTCTGATCAGTGTCTCACATATAGTTTTTGGAGACCCACATCTAGCAATGCTTGCTTTCTATCATCAAGACTGAGTTAATGAAAAGTCAACCTACAATAGATCCTAACTGCTTAAAACATTTTTAGCTAGCATAAATTAAAATTTGAAAGCAAAGATATAAGGTATTCTCTTCATCGTTATAATATTAAATTATAATATATAACACCTGTATTTGATGTTGAAGCCCCGGTGGCACAGTGGTGAAGAGCTCGGCTGCTAACCAAAAGACGGGCAGTTCGAATTCACCAGCTGCTCCTTGGAAACCCTATGGGGCAGTTCTACTCTGTCCTGTAGGGTCTCTATGCGCCTGAATCAACTTGACAGCAACGGGTTTGGTTTGGGGTTTCTATTTGACGTTATATATAAGATAATTTTGCAGTATTGTTGTAGAAGTCTAGCATCTTTTAAATCAAGTCTTGTGAATTCTCACGGAATAGACAATTCCTAAGAGACTATGCCAGATGCTGTGCCTTCTGCTGTGGCTACTAAGTTGCCGGATGAACGTTCAGACAATAATAACAATAGCTAACACTTAATAGAACTTTACCAGGTGCAGTCTCCAATCTAACCTCTTACATCTGTTAACTTATTTAATTGTTACAGTAACCCTGTGAGATACTTCTTATTCTTATCACCATTTTATTAATTAAGAAACTGAGATGAAGTAACTTGCAAGACGTTACACAACTAATTAAGGTTAGAGCCAGGAGGCAGACTCAGACTACCTGACTTCAGTGCACTTAACCATTCCCCCACACTGCCTCCAAGTAAGCAGAGACTTGTACGTGCTGGTTCATTCACTCACTCATTTAACAAATACAGTAACACCTGCGAAAGCTGGGACCTGTGTAAGGCGGAAACCTGGCAGAGAAGGAAACCTCAACAATTTTCCACTCATAGAGAGCATAGAAAAGCGGTAAGTCTGCACCCTATCAAAGGCAGAAATCTTTTGAAACCCGGAAAAACAAGGCAGTGCCGTTGAGTTCCAGCTCTCACAGGTTTCACTGTATTTATTTAGTGTCTGCATTCACCAAGCTTCCTAGGGGCTGGGGTACAAAAATCGTAAGACAGGGCCCTTGCTCTGAGGGGCAGTCAGCGCATCTGAAAAGAACATGGTATCATGATTATTGGTGTTAGTTGACACTGAGTCAATTCTGAGTCCTGGCAACCCCACGTGTGCAGAATCGAACTGCTCCATAGGGTTTTCAAGGCTGTGACCTTTCAGAAGCAGATCCCCAGGCCTGTCTTCCAAGGCGCCTCTGGATGAGTCTGAACCACCAACCTTTCAGCTAGTAGCTGATCACTTAACCATTTGTACCACCCATACAACAAACCAATCCATTGCTGTCAAGTCGATTCCGACTCACAGCGACCCTATAGGACAGAGTAGAACTGCTCCATAGCGTTTCCAAGGAGCAGCTGGTGGATTTGAACCGCCGACCTTTTGGTTAGCAGCCGAGCTCTTAACCACTGAGCCACCAGGGCTCACCTGGTGCGCCACCAGCAAACTCCTGTTTATTGTGCCTACACCCACAGGCACAGCAAACAGGAGTCATAAAAGAGTGCATAACCCAGTCTTGGCGGCATTAGAGAAGGTCCCCAGGGAGAAATGATATCTAAGTTGGATCCTAAACAGTTAGTGGGAATTATCCAGGTAAAAAGAAGCTGTAGCAAAGAACTGGATGGTGCCTGGCTACCACCAAAGACCGCCCTGACAGGGAACACAACAGAGAGTCCTGGATGGAGCAGGAGACAGGTGGGGTGCAGAACTCAAATTCTAGTAAAAAGACCAGACTTCATGGTCTAACTGAGACTGGAGGGACCCTGGAAGACACGGCCCCCAGACTCCCTATTAGCACTGAATTGAAACCATTCCCGAGGCCAACTCTTCAGACAAAGATTGGACTGGACTATGGGACATAAAATGATACTCATGAAGAGTGTGCTTCTTAGCTCAAGCAGATACATGAGACTAAATGGGCAGCTCCTGTCCGGAGGTGAGATGAGAAGGCAGTGAGGGTCAGGAGCTGGTTGAACGGACACAGGAAATCAGGGGTGGAAAAGAGGAGGGTGCTTTCATAGTATAGGGAGAGCAATTAGGGTCACATAACGATGTATGTATAAATTTTTGTATGAGAGACTAACTTGAATTGTAAACTTTCACTTAAAGCACAACAATAAAATAAAAGAATATTTTAAAAAAGCAGTTGTAGGGGTGATGATGAGCTTTTCAGGCAGTGAGAATAAAGGTGCAGAGGGCAAGAAGAGGGGAGAGAGAGAGAAAAGGTCTTCAGGTAACCCTTAAGTATGACCAAAACATAAAGTAGTGGGTGAGGGTGCATAAGAGGAGTTACAGCGACAGGCAGGGGCCAGATCACGCTACCCTGAGTGTGATGATGATGCCCTTAGGAGATGCTACGAAGGTCTGATCAGGTGTTCTCTTCAGAAAATGATTGCTCTGGCTTCAGTGTGTTCAAAGGCTGGAAGATGAGCAAGTCCAGAGCCAGGGAGACCACCAGGAGGCTGTCTGGTAATTGCAGCAAGGAGTCAAAGTGGTCTGAGCTGAGCTGACAGTAGCAGAAATGTCAAGAAGTGGCAGATCATCTTGTGATATAAAGTTAGGATGCACAAAAATAATGACACACAAATAGTATATGTATAATGAACAAAAAATACATATCTTAGAATATACTTTTGAGTAAGCTACCCCTGGAGAGGTTGTAGAAAGCAAATGTAAAGCTGTAGATGTCTAAAAAATAATTATTATTTAAAGGTGTCCAAGAGAAAGACAGCCAACGACAAAGAAACTACATTTAAAAAATGAAGGAAAAAAAAAAAGTAAATCAGGAATAAATCCTCAATAAGCCATTAAATTGGAGTTACTGTAAATAATCACGTCCCAGAGGAAATCTCAAGGGGTAAGTTTTTCCTGCAGCGATAAAGCTAAGGAAATCCTAACAAAAACAAATGAGAAGATTGCGCAATTTGCTGCAATTTAAAAAAGAGATAGCTGTTTCGAGGCAGGCAACAGGCACGATCACGTAGGCATAGCCTCCAGAAATCGGAAGTCAAGGACAAACAAGTGCCAGGAGGCTGCACCCAAATTCCAACTCCTCCTATTACATGAATTTTCTTCCACCTTCCCTTGGCTCATTCCAGGAGAAAAATCAGTCCTGAGTCCTAGGTTTGCCCCGTGCTCTGTAAGGTCGCTATGAGTTGGAATCGACTCGACAGCAACGGATTTGGTTTTGGTTTTCTATCGCCCATGTCCCTTCCTGCCTTTTTTCTCCTAAACTTTCGGATTGTCTTTCACTTCTTACTAAAATATACTGTTTTGAGTTATCTCACGGCCATGAGTAGCACCGCATAGCAGCACTTCAGGTAAAAATGACTATAACCAGCTCTTCCAATCCAGTTGCCATCGAGTCAACTCCAATTCATGGTAATGCCATGTGTGTCAGAGTAAAACTATGCTCCAAAGACTTCTCAATGGCTTATTTTTCAGAAGTAGATCTTCCAAGGTATCTTTGGGTGGACTTGAACCTCCAAACTTTATTTATTTATTTTTTTAGTATTCTTTTTTTAATTGGCTTTGGGTGCAAGTTTACAGCTCAAGTTAATTTCTCATTCAGAAATTTATACTTATATTGTTTTGTGACATTGGTTGCAATCCCCACAATGTGACAGCAGGCTCCCCATTTCTACCCCACGTTCCCTGTGTCCATTCATCTAGTTCCTGTCCCTTCCTGCCTTCTTGTCCTGCTTCTGGGCAGGTGTTGCCCATTTGATCGCTTACATTTGATTGAATTAAGAAGCACATTCCTCACGTGTGTTATTTTTTATTTTATAGGCCTGTCTAATCTTTATCTGAAAAGTGGGCTGCAGGAATGTTTTCAGTTCTGGGTTAGCATCTAGGGCCCATAGTTTCAGGAGTTCCTCCAGACTCTGTCAGACCAGTAAGTCTGGTCTTTTTACGTGAATTTGAATTCTCTTCTCCAGCTCTGTCCAGGAGTCTGTGTTGTGATCCCTGTCAGGGTGGTCATTGGTGGTAGCTGGGCACCATCTAGTTCTTCTGGTCTCAGGCTGGTGGAGTCTCTGGTTCGTGTGATCCTTTAGTCCTTTGGAATAGTATTTTCCTTGTGTCTTTGGTTTTCTTCATTCTCCTTTGTTCCTGGTGGGATGGGACCAATAGATGTATCTTAGATGGCTACTCACAGGCTTTTAATACCCCAGACCCTACTCACCAAAGTGGGATGTAGAACATTTTCTTTATAAACTTTGCTATGCCAATTGACCTGGAAGTTCCCCTCGACTGTGGTGAACATCTAAACTTAAGACTAGGAAGCGTGTTAACACTCTGTACTACCCAGGGACTCCTGACTAGCTCTTAAAACCAAAAACCTGTTGCCGCTGAATCAATTCCGACTCATAGTGACCCTACAGGACAGGGCAGAACTGCCCCATGGGATTTCCAATGCTGTAATCTTTACAGAAGCAGACAGTCATGTATTTCTCCCATGGAGCAGCTAGTGGGTTCAAACCACCAATCTTTCGATTAGCAGCCAAGCACTTAACTACTCTGCCACCAGAGCTCCTTGACTAGCTGTTAGCATCTTTCTAATGTGGTCCATACTCAGTATGCCTTGAATCTCTAAGTGTTAGTGAAATAATCCTGGTTGCCAAAGGAAGGAGAAGGAAACTAACATTTTCGAAATATCCACTGTGCACTAGGCACCAAGACAAATGCTCTTCATAAGTTTTCTTGTAGTTTTAATTGTCACGATCCATAAAGAAGGAGTATGTGTTATCTACATGTCACAGTTAGGGACACTGTTTAGGAACTTCCCCAAAAGTACCCAGAGCTTTAGCATCAAAGTCAAGATTGGAGCTTCAATGTGATTCTATACTCTTTCGACTTCATCACATTTTAAAGTCTTTGTTTAAAGTCCTTGGACAAAAGCATCCTGTCTTCTTCCTTCTTTACTTTATTAGGACATCATAGGTTTAAAGAGAAGATTAAATTGAATTAATCCCAAGAAAAATGGCAAAATACGAAGCATTGCAGGAAGGTAGCTTCCTTTGGAAAGTCCCAGAACTCTGATTTTTGCCCATTTTACAATTTAAGTCAAGGTGTTATTTTTAAAAACCACTTCTCACTAAGAATTACATACAAATGTTCTTGAACAAAGAAGCAGGTAGTGTGGAGAAATGGAAATGGGTTCTTGGATAGACAAAAATCCTACAGTCCTGACTGACACTTAGGAACTACAGAGCCTTGGGCAATGTCTTAGTCATCTAGTGCTGCTGTAACATTAATACCACAAGTGGATGGCTTTAATAAAGAGAAATTCATTCTCTCACAGTCTAGTAGGCTAGAAGTCCAACTTCAGGGCATCACCACCAGGGGAAGATTTTCTCCCTCTGTCAGCTCTGGAGGAAGATCCTTGTCATCAATCTTCCCCTGGACTAGGAGATTCTCCACGTAGGAACCCCGGGTCCAAAGGACGCACTCTGCTCCCAGTGCTACTTTATTGGTGGTATAAGGTCCCCCCACTCTCTGCTTGCTTACTTTTTCTTTTATCTCTTGTAAGATAAAAGATGTTGCAGGCCACACCCCAGGGAAACTCCCCTTATATTGGATCAGGGATGTGACCTTACTATCCCATCCTAATCCTCTTTAACATAAAATTACAATCACAAAATGGAGGACAACCACACAATACTGGGAATCATGGCCTAACCAAGTTGACACATATTTTTGGGAGACACAATTCAATCTATGACAGGCAAATTATTCAATCTCCCAGACAATCTGTGTCCTGTTCTGAAAGATAAAGATAATAGAATTTGTTTTGTATGTTTGTTGTGAAGATTAAATAATAAAGGTAAAGAGCCTAGCATAGTGCCCATTGTATCGTGCTGTTGTTGTTAGATGCCATGGAGTCGACTCCAACTCATGGTGAGTTTGGCAACCTTACATGTAACAGAAGGAATAATTGTCCAGTCCCACCCCATCCTCGTGATTGTTGCTATGTTTGAGTCCATGGTTGTGGCTATCACATCGATCCATCTCACTGAGGGTTTCCCTCATTTTCAGTGACCCTCTACCAAGCATGCTGTCCTTTTCTAATGATTAGTCTTTCCTGATGACATGCCCAAAGTAAGTGAGCTGAAGTCTTGCCATCGTCACGTCTAAGGAACATTCTGGTTATAGTCTTCTAAGACTGATGGGTTCATTCTTCTGCTAGTCCACGATATTCAATATTCTTTGCCAACACCACAGTTCAAATGCATCAGTTCTTCTTCTATCTTCCTTTTTCATTACAGCACATTGTAGGTGTGCCGTGGATTGAATTGTGTCCCTTAAAATATCTGTTGACTTGGCTAGGGCATGATTCCCAGTATTGTGTAATAATTACCATTTTGTCATCCGATGTGATTTTCCTATGTGTTGTAAAGCCTGTCTCTATGATGCTGATGAGATGGGATTAGTGGCAGTTATGTTGATGATGCAGGACTCAGTCTACAGGACTGGGTTGTGTCTTAAGCCAATCTCTTTTGAGATAGAAAAGAGAGAAGTGTGCAGAGAGACATGGGGACCTCATATCACCAAGAAAGCAGCACTGGGAACAGAGCGCGTCCTTTGGACCTGGGCTTCCTGCACAGAGAAGCTCCTAGACCAGGGGAAGATTGATTTACAAGGACATTCCTTCAGAGCCAACAGAGAGAGATAGCCTTCCCTTGGAGCTGGCACCCTGAATTCGGACTTCTAGCCTTCCAGACTGTGAGAGAATAAATTTCTCTTTGTTAAAGCCATCCACTTGTGGTATTTCCTTTATAACAGCACAAGATAACTAAGACAAGGTGTTTATAAATTATAGTCATAAGAAGCATCAGTATTTTTTAAGCTCTTTAGATGATTCCAATGGGTAACCAAGACTCAGTGGTTTTAAAAAGTACTGGTGCCTGGTATACCCCCAGAGATTCTGATTTAATTGGTCTGGAGTAAAGTCTGGGCATTGGGAGCTCTGAAGCTCCCCCACATTATTCCAACGCACAGCAGAGTTGAGAATCTCTGGGCTAGAACGCTCGTGGTGGTAGATGGTAGTGGTGGTAGATGGTGGTGGTGGCGGGGAAGGAGTAAAGGCTCTGCCCAGCAGCCTTCCTAAGAACTTTGGCACATCCCAGGGAAGGCAACATGTGGATTCATGTCACCCAGAAGGCATTGCTGATTGATTGGTCAGTGTTGGCCAGGGAAGCTGTAACAATAAACCAAACAGCCTCACCCCCACCTCAAGTAGGGAGACCAGCTTCTTTTGCCCTTTCTCACTGGCCAATACCAGAGGGAAGTACAGGGTAGCAGGAATGGGGAAATGTATGAAGAGAACATGTCTTCACCTCTCTGTGAGTGAGGAAAGGCGCCCTGGTGGTGCAGTAGTAAAGTAATGAGCCGCTAACCCAAAGGTTGGCAGTGTGAACCCACCAGCCGCTCTATGGAGCAAGGTGTGGCGATCTGCTTCCATAAAGATGTATAGCCTTGGAAGCTCTATGGGGCAGTTCTACTCCGTCATGCAGGGCGACTGGGAGTCAGAATCGACTCAACAGCGACAGGTTTGATAGGTAAAGAATTCAGAAAGCCCTCCCGACTCCCTTTTAAGTCAGTACTGAAGTCACTCCTGAGGGTCACTCTTCAGTCAAAGATTAGACAGGCTCATAAAACAAAGTAAGACTAAATGGGCACACCAGCCCAGGGGCAAGGACAAGAAGGCAGGAGGGGACAGGAAAGCTGGCAAAGGGAACCCAAGGTTGAGAAGGGGAGAGTGTTGGCATGTCGTTGGGGGTGGCAACCAATGTCACCAAACAATATGTGTACTATTTAATGAGAAATTAATTTGCTCTGTAAACCCTCATCTAAATTACAATTAAAAAAAAATAAATGACCAAGGGAAAAAAAAAGAATTCAGAAAGGCATAGTGGGGATGATTCTGTGCTCCAGGATGTCTGGGGTCTCAGCTGGACTCAAATGGTGGAGGCTAGAATCATCTGGAGACTTTTTCACTAACATCTCTGAGCTAGGATGACTCGAAATCTCAGCTATGGACCATAGTGCTTAAATATGACCTCTCCATGTTACTTGGAATTCCTCATAGCATGGCTGCCTCAGGCTAGTCCAGCTTATTACACGGTTCAAGACTCCAAGAGCAAATATTTCAGCAAACAAGGCAGAGGCTGCCTAGCACTTTATGACCTCACCTCAGAAGTCACACAGTATTACTTCAGAGGCTCTCTGATGGTTGAAGCAGTACCAAATCCAACCAGATTCAAGGTAAGGAAACAGAAACTACACCTCTCAATGGAAGGAATGGCTCAAAGAATTTTCAAATACATAAGTCAGTCTGATCTAATACCTGCAGTGACAGGAAGTGAGAGAATCTGGCCACGATGTTGCTACGGGACAGAAACTCAACAGGAAAGGGAAGGGAAGATAGGTACTATGGTGCAGTTGAGGAGGAAGAACTTATTGAAACAAAAGTTTTATGTTCATATCCTATCACAATGAGAATCTTCAACAAACCATTAACAACAACTTATCATATGCAAGAAGAAAACAGATTCCCTACACTTAGGCAAAATCATAGATAATTCAAAGACGTCCTGTTGTCACATGCTGTCTCTCTGCTTAAGATTCTAGTTCCTTTTGAAACATGTAATAATTGAGAATATTTTGAATCTGGTATATTTTCAAACTTCAGATAGGAAGAGTATATATCTAGTAAGTTTTTTTTTCCTTAATTTGGCTAATCTCTTTATAAATCTTGTTGGTACATAATCCTGCCAACATATTATAATGTGTAGCATGATTCACTCATTTTCCAAACCAGAAAAATGAGATTTAGGAAAATAAGTGTCTCATTCAAACTCATAAAATGAAATTATGTAAATCCCACATTTTAGCATATGGCCCAACTCCTGAGACAGATGCTACTGGGAGAGCAATGGCTGAAATAATATATCTTGTTGAAAATCACCTTTAATAGCCTTTTATAGCTAGACTGGACAGGAAAAGTGTGTGATTGCATGCCCTTCCATACAGCTGGTTGCTCCAATTTGCTGCACTCTTATTCCTAGAGAAATAATGACTGTGAATCATACCAGCTCCTGTTTTGACAATAGTCCACGGACACTGTGAGCAGATGGTCTGTTTGGCAGCAGTAAACCTTTTCTATCTGCTGCAGGTGAGGAGTAGCCTGCCTTCTTAAATAAGCTACAACTGCTACTTCAAAGGCTAGCAGATTACAAACGTGATAGCCAGCTTAGAACAGTGTGCTATATGTATTTAAGGAAGGCTGCCAGTCTTTGAACTTTACTTAAAGGAATTTGCACATAGTAGAAAACTGTAGTCAATCCAAATATCATAAACCATGCCAGTTTTCATAGTTGTATATTCTCTAGAGAGTAAACAGTGAATATTTCTTCCAGATAGGCAAACACTGCAAACACCAATAAATTTAGAAGAACTGAAATCATTCATAGATATATAGCATGTTCTGTGACCACAATGGAATCAAACTAGAAATCAATAACACAAAGATAAGAAGAAAATCACCAAACACTTGGACAAACTAAACAACACACTTCGAAGTAATCCATGGGCCGAAAAGGATGTCTCATGGGAAATTAAAAAAAAAAAAAAAAAAAACACAGAGCTGAATGAAAATTAAAACACAACATATTAAAACTTGTGGGACACAGTGAAGAGTGCTGACAGGGAAATTTTTAACTAAACGCATATGTTAGAAAAGATGAAATGTCTCAAATCAATAATCTAAATTCAACCTAGAAAAATACAGCAAAATAAACCTGAAGCAAGCAGAGGAAAAGAAATAATATAAGAGCAGAAATCAGTAAAATTAGAAACGGAAAACAATATAGAAAATGAATGAAAGAGCTAGATCTTTGAAAAGATAAAAAAAAATGGCAAGACTGAAAAAGAAAAAATCAAAGACACAAATTACCAATATCAGGAATCAAAGAGGAAATATCATTACATACAGACCCTGCAGACATCAAAAGGTTAGTAAGGGAATAGTACAAATAACTCTATACAGATAAATAAGGCAACTTAGATGAAATGGACCAATTCTTTGAAAAACATAAACTCCAAAACTCGCAATGTATGAGGTAATCTGAACCCTATAACCATAAAGGAAATTGAATTTGTAATTGAAAACCTCCTCCTTCAAAAAATCTCCAGGCCCAGATGGTTTCAGTGGAGAATTCTACTCCACATTTAAAGAAGAATTAACAAGAATTCCACACAATCTCTTCCAGAAAACACAAGAGGAAGAGGAAACACCAATTCATTTTATAAAGCTTCTTTTTCATAATTATTTCAACTATTCTGGCTTCTTTGCCTCTCTGAATAAATTTTAGAATAATCTTGTCTACATCTACAAAAATTCTTATTGTGATTTGATAAGTCACAGGATACGTGATAAACATTAGAGAAAAAAAAGTGGCATTTCCATATACCTAGCAATGAAGATATGGACACTGAGGTAAAAAATACAATACCATTCACAATTGCCCAAAAAAATTAAATGTTTAGCTGTACATCTAACAAAATATGTACAGGACTTATCTTCAAAACCACAAAATGCTCATGAAAGAAGTAAAAGAAGATCTAAATAAATGCAGAGACATACCATATTCATGAAATGGAAGATTCAACATAGTAAAGATGTCAATTCTCTCCAAATTGATATTCAGGACTAATGCAATCCCTACCAAGTTTGGAGGAATCAGTCTATTTGATTTAAAGACAATATATAACTATAGTAATCAAGACTGTGTGGTATTGACAGAGGGATAGACTCATGGATCGATGGAACAAGACAGAGAACCCAGAAATAGACCTCGACAAATATGCCCAATTGATTTTTGACAAAGGTACAAAAACGATTCCATGGAGGAAAGACAGCCTTTTCAACAAATGGCGCTGGAGCAACTGGACATCCATGGGCCAAAAGTAAATAAATAAATAAATAAACCTCTGCCTAAACTCCATAGCTTATTTTAAAAAAAAAACTCACAAGGGCTAGGCAAAGAGTTAGTAGGGTTGACATCAAAAGCACAATCCATAAAGGGAAAAATGGATACATTAGACTTTATCAAAATTAAAAATGTTTTCTCTGCAAAAGGCCCTGTTAAGAGGGTAAAGCAACAAGCTGCAGATGGGGAGTAAATATTTGCAAATGTTTTGAGTGCATTCAGTTGTGCAGCTAGACTATGGTTGCCAGGTGTCCTTTCTCTGGTGGGGTTTATGCTAAGTGCCCTCATGTTGTAGAAGCCATGAGGAAACCTGCGTAGGTCTATCCATCCTGCAGCGTATATGAGGACACCCACCTTAGCACCAAGAGGACCTTCCTAGGTGCTGTCCTATCAGGCATGCAGGGGTGATTCCAAGCCTACATTAAATATTAAGATAGCCATTAAAAATCTGTGGGGGCCTTTCCATTTTAAAGTAGACCATCAACATTGGTGTAACCACTTGTAGACAACCCGACATCTATGTGTGTGGCAATTGGTATTTTAAGGAGGCACAAATTGGACTGTGTGCTCTCCAAAGCTAGTATGTTGAAATAAGCCATTTAGATGGTTCTGGAACCAGCCAACTCTACAGTTTTTACATGCTATCTCATTATTTTATGTCTATATCCATCATATACATAGGAATCTTCATTAAGAATCTGAAGAAGTTACTTAAAAATTTTCAGTTGTAACATATTTTTACAGGAGAAATTGTATAAAACAATAGTTTTATGAATTTCGAAATTAATAAATCACTTTGGATAATTGTTGTTGTTAGGTGCCGCTGAGTCAGTTCTGACTCATAGCAACCCTATATACAACAGAATGAAACACTGCTGGGTCTTGCACCATCCTAACAATCGTTGCTATGTTTGAGCCCGTTGTTGCAGCCACCATGTCAATCCAGCTCCTTGAGAGTCTTCCTCTTTTTTGCTGACCCTCTACTTTACCAAGCATGATGTCCTTCTCCAGGGACTGATCCTTCCTGTTAACATGTCTAAAGTAGATGAGACGAAGTCTCGCCTTCTTCACTCCCATGGAGCATTCTGGCTGGACTTCTTTAAGATAGACTTTGAATATACACCTCATTAATATCAACTTTCTACTGGAACTTAATCAAGACTGTCCAGTATTGATATAAGGAAAGATATATTCTACTCTTACTTACATACCCAAGATAAATAAAAACATATGTCCACACAATATGTGCATACAAATGTTCATAGCAGTTTATGTAAAATAGCCCAAAACTAGAAACCACGCACATGTCCGTGAATAGGTGAATGGCTAAACAAATTCTGGTACATCCATGCAGTAGGATACTGCTTGACAATAAAAAGAACAAACTAGTGATATATACAAGAACATGAATGAATCTGAATATCATTATGCTGAGCAACAGAAGTTGGACACTGAAGAGTATGTTCTATGAGTTTCTACTTATATGAAATTCTAGGACAGGAAAGCTAGGCTATTGTGATAAGAGAACATCAGTGGGATTTGCAGGGTAGGGAGTTGATTGCACAGAAAATAGAAGACACTTTTTGGTGTGGTAAAAATATTCTGTATCTTGACCGTGGTGGTAGCAGTTGTCTAATTTGTTACTAAGCCCAGCCTACCTAGTTTTATCCTGGTTCTGCCACTTACTTAGCCAAGTTATTTAAGCTTTCTGTGCCTCAGGCTCCTCATCTGTAAAATGGGCATAATAATAATACCTATTTCTTAAGGTTGTCATAATTTTGTTAATGAGCTAATAAATACAAAGATGTTGGAATGCTTGACAGATAGTTCTATGTAAGTGTTAGCCATTATTATTGCTAGCGAAATTACATAAATAAATGTTTGTTGCAGACGTGTTTATAAAAGCAAAGACTAGCTTGCATAATAGTGCAAACTGCAATGCATTCACCCAGTGGAATATTAGGTAGTCAGAAACTACATTGTTGAATGTTAGAGAATCTGAGTCAGAGAATATTAATATTAATAGTTCACATGAGAAAAATCAGGTAACTATCTCAATAAATCCAGAAAAGAAATGACATAAAATCAAACATTCATTCCTGACACAAAGCAAAATAGATTGATTGTTATACTTAATCACATCAAAAGCCAACATCAAATTTAATGGTAAATTAAAAATTGTTCAATTTTTTCTGGAAATTTGTAAAATTGGTAAAAACTGTTCTGGAAGTAAATGCCAATGCAATCAGATAAGAAAAATAAATAAGCAGTGCACATATTGGAAAGGAAGATGCATAATTATCATTTTTTGGAGATGGTATGACTGCATAAGAGGATTACATAAAGTGACTAGTTAAAAATGTGATTGACAAAAATGAATAGTTTTCCCATATATAAATCACAAGGAGAGAAAAAGCAATTGAACAAAATTTCACAATTGTGAAATAAAACCAGTTAGGAATCATCTGAATAGTGAATGTGCAAGACAAACAGGAAGAAAATGTTATAACTTTACTGAAAAGACGTAAAAGGAGAGTTGAGAAAATGTTTCTTTTTTAGTCAGGATGCTCTAGAGAAAAAGAACCACTGAGATACATGTACACAGAGACAGGAACAATTATTTTAAGGAATTGGCTCACATAACTATGAGGGGTTGGCAAGTCCAAAGGAGCCCTGGTGGCACAATGTTAAGCCCTCGGCTGCTAACCAGAAGTTCGGTGGTTCTAACCCATCAGCTACTCCACAGGAGAAAGATGTGGCAGTGTGCTTCCTTAAAGATTTACAGCCTTGAAAACCCTATAGGACAGTTCTGCTCTGTCCTATCAAAAACTTTCTTGCCATCGAATTGATTCCTACTCATAACAACCCTACAGGACGAGTAGAACTACCCCCTAGGGTTTCCAAGGAGTGGCTGGTAGATTCAAACTGCTGACCTTTTGGTTAGCAGCCGAGCTCTTAACCACTGCTCCACCAGGGCCCCACTCTGTCCTATAGGGTCTGTCGATCAACTTTCAAGAAGAAACAGGACTTTCAAGAAGCAGCAAGACTTTGGGAGGAATTTTACAAAATGACTCTAAGTTCACCTGGAAAATTAAATATACCATAATAGCCAGAAGGAAAAAAAAAAAAGAAGAAAATAAAATGAGAAAGAATTTGTTTTATCAAATATTGAAACATATTATGAAGCTACTGGGACTAAATCACTATGGCAAGACTAGTGCATGGGTTACCTATTGCTTCATAACAAATTTCCCTAAAACGTAATAGAACAATATCCATTACCCCACAATTTCTGTGGGTCAGGAATCTGGGCATAGTTTGGCTGGGTTCTCTGGCTCTGAGTCTCTCACAAGGCTGCACCCAAAGCATTGGCTGGAGCCACAGTCTTCTTAAGGCTTGACTAGAGAAGGATATACTTTCAGGCTCATTCGTGTGGTTGTTGGCAGAACTTCATTCCTCACAGGCGGTTGGACTGAGGTCCTCAGCTCCTCCCAAGCTGTTAGACCAAATGTCTTAGGCTGGGTTCTCTAGAGAAGCAAAACCAGTGAAGCATATATATATATACAGAGAGAGAGAGAGATTTGTCTCAAGGAAATGGCTCACATGGTTGTAGAGGCTGGCCACGTATATGGGTCAGGCGTCAGGCTAGAGACTTCTCCTGACTCACGTGGTTACAGAAGCTGATGAACCCAAGAGCATCAGGTAAGATGACAGGCTGCTGGCTCACAGGCTGTGGAAACGGATGAAGCCCAAGTTTTACGATCCCATTTCTTCCCACTCAATGCCCTCACTTTAACTTCGGATACCATATGAGGTTGGGAATTCAGTTGGCATTGTAACTCAGCCACTCTTAAGATCCTTGGTTCCTTGCCACAGGGCATCTCCATAGGAGCAGCTCACAACATTGCAGCCGGCTTCATCAAAGGAAGCAAGGGAGAGGACAAGAGACAGTGTGCAATAGCAAGATGAAAGTCATAGTCTTTTGCAATCTAATCACAGGAGTGACACCCCATCACTTTTGTTGTCCTCTACTTATTACAAGCAAGTCACTCGGTCCAGCCCACACTCAAAGAGAGAGGATTTTTTTTTTCCAGTCGCCATTGAGTCAACTCAGCACTATTCAGTGTGGGAGGGGAACGCAGAGGGTCATGAAGACAAGGAAAGGAGGACAATTAGAGGTCGTTTGGAGGCTGGCTACCACAAACCTTAATGGAAATCTACTGCTTCAGAAGTATTAACCAGTTGCCATTGAGTCAATTCCCACTCATGGCGACCCCATGTATGTCAGAGTAGAACTGTGTTCCATGGGGTTTTCAATGGCTGATTTTTTTAGAAATAGACCACCAGGCTTTTCTTCCGAGGCACCTCTGGGTAGACTCAAGCTTCCAACCTTTTGGTTAGCAGCCTGACGCATTAAATGTATGCAATGCCCAGGAACTCTGAGAGGATTACACAAGGGCTTCAATACTAGAAGGCAGAGATCATTGGGGGCCATTTTAGAAATCAGCCGATTACAACCACAGAAGCAAAGCAATGGGAAAAAATGAAGAGCATAGAAATAGACCCAAACGCCATTGGGAGTTTAGTTATATAATAAAGATGGCATTTCATATAAGGGATGAAAAACTGCCTTGATGGTTATGTCATTGCCAAGTCAAATCCCCTTCAAATCATATTGCCAAATAACTAGACATCTAAAAAAAAAGCAAAAAATCTAGATACCCACCTCCTTCATTCCAAAATAAATTCCTCATGGATCAAACCTTTGCATGTAAAAAAATAATAAATACTAGAGGAAGACATAGGGTTTTTAAAAATTATTATTGCAGAGTAAGGAAGACTTTCTTAACATAACGAAAAACTCAGAAGCCAGGAAAGAAACATTTGATATCATTTGCCTGTATACAAACTTTTCAGCATCCATATGGAACGACAAATTGGAATAGAATGTTTGCTACACATATGACAAAGCCAATTTCCTTATATAAAAATACACCTCCGAATAAGTGAGGAGAAAATTAACATTATAGAAAAATGGATTAAGAATGTGTAAATATCCAATCAATGTGTGAAAATATGCCCAACTGCACTTGTAATTATTTTTTAAAACGTAATGTCAAAGATAAAAATGAGATAGCATTTTTACCTATCAAAATGGCAAAAAATCTTAAAGTTTACGAAAACCTAGAGTTGGCAAAGATGCAGTGAGAAGGTTAATTGAGGTATCCTCTTGGATGACCCTTTGGCAAATTCAAAGTTAGAAATGTATGTAACGTTTGACCTAGAAAATTCCACTGCTAGTACTTTCCGCTATGGAATTCATGCAAGCAACAAAAATCACACACGTACACACACACATCCTCTCGGTTGCAGCCGAGGGTGCCATGTAGGGTCCACACTGTGCTGCAAGGTTGAGGGGAGTGACTGGGACAGGGGAGTGAGGGCCGGACTGCAGCACAGGCTGCCATCCCCAAACCAAACAGCCTGGTTTGGGGCTGTTTTCTGTGGGGAGGCAGGTGTATCAGTCAGAGTCCTAGCAGGAAGCCCGGGGTGCCCTCAAGCTGGGTACTTTGAGCCGAGTTAAACAGAGTGCTGAGAAAAGGTAGAGAAAAATGGGGGAAACTAGAGGAACAGAGCAGGGTGCTGGGGCTGGAAGGGCAAGAAAGGGAGCAGTTATTGGAGGAGGAGGGTAGAAGCTTGAGGCAACGAGTTTGAGGGAGAAAGCCCACCGAGAGTAGCAGGAAGGATAAGAGTCTGGGGAGTAAACACCCCGACCTCACCTTGCTTCCTCCTTCCAATTTCTTACAGCTGCTTTCCATTAGCTGAACTCAACCGCAGGCTAGACTGGCAAGGAAGTACATCGACGTGGTCCACGTGCAGACTGGTCTCCCAGGGAAAGAGCAAGGTGGGAAGGGTGGAGAGTGTAACAGAGGGACCCACAGAAGATATCCTCAGAAAAGGCTGTCGTTGCCTAATGCACACAAAGGCATCGCAGGAGTTGGCAGCCACACGAATGTCAACATTTTGTAATTGAAAATGGATGGATGAATGAATGAATGATTTACGTGCTCATCACTAGGACACGTCACCATGATATAATAGATTGCTACTATTGATACAATATTGTGTCATATCATACTACGTGATACAATAGAATGCTACCGACATACAAAAACGTGAGGACTATCTATATATACCGACGTGAAAAAAAACACTAACGTATTCTATTAAATTAAAAGGAAGGAGTAGAATGAGTGATTTCCTCAATGTATGTGTGTTCACATACACAGACAGCTAACAGATAATAAAGGAAGTGTTCTATTGCATAAGGATACACTTTTGTATGCCTAGAATCCCTGGGTGGTACAAATGGCTAAGAGTACAACTGCCAACTCAAGTTGGTAGTTTGAGTTCAGCCAGAGGTGCCTTAGAAGAAAGTCCTGGTGATCTACTTCCAAAAAATCAGCCATTGACACCCGTGGGATTACTATGAGTTGGAATCAACTCGACGGCAACTGGATTTTGTACGCCTGGGAATTTCTGGTAGGATACCTGAGACTCTTACAGTGGTTATCTCTAGCGAGTTCTAGAGGAGCCGCGTATAGAAGACTTCATATTTTCATTTTTCATATTTTACTCTTACAATAATAAAAAAAATGGACTGAAAATGTTCTTTTGGCGAAAACAATGTGTAACGTTGCTTACCGGAGATGTAGTAACACTACGGAAAATACATACAATATTAAGTGAAAAAACAGACAAAAACCTCGCTGCTGTCGAGTCATTCCGACTCATAATGACCCTATAGGACAGAGCTAAACTGCCCCACAGGGTTTCCAAGGAACGGCTGGTGGATTCGAACCGCCGACCTTTTGCGTAGTAGCTGAGCTCGTAATCACTGTGCCACCAGGATTCCTAAGTGAAAAAGGCACAGCAAAAGTACATACACAGGGCGAGTGTAGAAGTATGTTTGAAAACGTGCAGGGGAAAAACTAGAGATGAAAAACAGATTTTAACAGTGGGTGTGTTTCAGTGATGGTTTTTGAACTTTTAAAAAGGTAGAAATTATTTTCAAATAAATTCTTATGCAGAACCTCAATGGACAAAGAAGGCATTTTAACATTTTCTGGGTGAATTTTGAATTTTTAAATAAGTGAAAAAATAGTTGGGGACACCAAAAATATATTAAGATGTTAAAACATCTTTAATCTCCTGGTATGAAAACTGCAAAAAAATGGATATCATTATCAACCATCACTCATAGTGACCCCATGTGTTACAGATTAGAACTGCTCCATAGGGTTTCTTTGTCTGTAATCTTTAAAGAAGCTGTTCACCAGGGCTTTCTTCCCGGTAGTCGCCGGAGGAGTTCGAACCGCCAACCTTTAGGTCAGCAGCAGATTCCAAACGGCCTGCCCCACCCAGGCACCTTTTAAAAAGATGCGCATGCACGTTATTTGTATTTTTTAAAACAAGTTCTGGTTTCTTAGATTTGGCCTTGACTGGACGAAGAACAGATTATAGGAAAAATTTGCAAGCTGGAAATGTTGACTTTAAACATGAAAATAAAGAAAAATTTTAGTCCTGAACAGGAAGTTCAGTCCTAAAATCTCTGCAAATTGCCTTCTTAATAAAGAGAGGAGAGATCAACATAAATTACACAATTTCAAGGGCTTGGATGGAGCCCCAGATTATTAGAGTCTGGAACAGGACAAGGACAAAGGGGTGTTTGTCTTTTCTTTAGCAGCACTGACTCCCACCCACACACTTATCCCCACAGAATGAAAGCCATGTTGTAATAAACGCTGTTTCTCGCTTGTGAGTAAACGCACCATCGGAATGCTTGCTGCCCGTGGTATGATCACTCTTACAGGAGGTTAGCCAATTTTCTTCTTGGAAGAAGAAATGAAATTATCCAAAAAAAGCACACTGGGAACTATGATGAAAATGGGGAAATAAGCCCTTCCTCTTGTGAGTAAGAAAACCCTGGTGGCGTAGTGGTTAAGAGCTATGGCTGCTACCCAAAAGGTCAGCAGTTCGAATCCACTAGGCTCTCCTTGGAAACCCTATGGGACAGTTCTACTCTGTCCTATAAGGTCACTATGAGTCAGAATTGACTTGATGGCAACCGGTTTGGTTTTTGGGTTTTTTTCTTGTAAATAAAGACACAGTGTTACCATATCTAATAGTGAAATAAACTCAAAATATGAAGTGTGTAATAGGGGGCTTCACTTCTGTTACTTGCAGAAAGATAAATTAAATAAAATTCTATTAGAAAAAAAATCATTCAGTAATATTTGTTTCCCTTTCCGACGACTATTTCCGGTATGTGGACAAGAATCATTCATACCTAGTCAGGGGCAAGCAGCTAACTGGGTGCTGCATAAAATAATATTGGACAATTGGAATTCTTTTTTGTTGTGTTGTGTTTGATTACTTCTTTTTTATTGTGGCAAATATATAAGTAACAATAGATTTCCCATTTCAATCATCCTTACATTTATAGTTCAGTCACACGAATTATGTTTATCATATTCTTCCACCATCACTATGAACCATTCCCAAATCTTTTCCATCCCCCTTAGCAGAGGCTCAACGTCCTCTGAGCATCGTGTCTCCTTTCCCCCTTCCTCCTGTCCACCCTGGTAAACACTGACAGACTTTGATCTCTGTACACTCGCCCACTGCAGATATTTCATATGAGGGAAATCATACACTAGTTGTCCTTTTGTGACTGATGTCTTTCACTCAGCATCACATTTTCAAGGTTCATTCATGTTGTACCCTGTATCAGGACTTCATTTCTCTTTATGGCTGAGTGACAATTTTTTTTTTTTTTTTTTTGTATTTTAAATTAACACAAGGAGTGTGCAGTTACAAGGACTTGAGATGGAGGAAATTAACTAAAATTTTCCAATTTGGAAAATTAGAAAACCCACATGCTTACCAGCGGTTGAATCAAAGTTCATCACCTCCATTTCCTCACCTTCTTTATCCAAAGGCTCTGAAGGACGAGAACTCTTCACGTAGCCATTCTTAAGACGGATGAAGAAACTGTTCCCGCTTTTCACCTTGTATTTGCAATTTAAAATGAAAATGTGAGACGTGAAGTGTGGATGTAACTAGTTTCTAGTGTTATTTCTTGATGGGAAAAACATTCCTCAAAAGCATATTCAAGCCCTTCCCTGGAGAAGCACAGCCTTGATAGCGGCCAACCTTAAATTAATCTCCTTGCATACATTTTGCAAAGCTGCCAGGTGACGGAATATTCCTTTTAGAAGGGAACCTGTGGTCTGCTGGGAACTAGCAAATGGCTGGAAAGCAGAAAACCTGATTTTCAGACTCTGCTCACCCTCAGAAGCTTTGAGCAAGTCACAGCTTCACTTGACTTCAGTTGCTTCATCTGCAACATGCACAATCCCCATGCGGCCATCAGGTCCTGTGATTCTCACTGAGTGTCATTATGTAATCACTTATTCTAACAACTGCAGGTTCAAGGGCTGATTACCCTACAGCCTGGCTTAGTGATGTTGTTATGGATTGAATTGTGACCCCCAAAAATGTGTGTCAACTTCTCTAGGTCATGATTCCCAGTATTGTGTGGTTGTCTACCATTTTGTGATCTGATGTGATTTTCCTATGTGTTGTAAATCCTACCTCTCTGAAGTTAATGAGGTGGGATTAGAGGCAGTTATGTTAATGAGGCAGGACTCAATCTGTAAGATTGGATTGTGTCTTAAATCCATCTCTTTTGAGATATAAAAGAGAGAAGTGATCAGAGAGATGTAAGGCCCTCGTACCACCAAGAAAGCAGTGCCAGGAGCAAAGCGCACCCTTTGGACTTAAGGTCCCTGCCCTGAGACGCTCCTAGACCAGAGGAAGACTGATGACAAGGATCTTCCCCCAGAACCGACAGGGAGGGAAAGCCTTCCCCTAGAGCTGGCGCCCTGAATTCAGACTTCTAGCCTCCTAGACTGTGAGAGAATAAACTTGTTTGCTAAAGCCACCCATCTGTGGTGTTTCTGTTATAGCAGCACTAGATGACTAAGACAGTTGTCTATCTTTCCCTCTCAAGATCATTTATTTAAATATTTTAGCTTACGTAAGAGAATACCCTTTGATAAGCCCATAAAATAATTACTTATTTCTCTTATCACCAAACATTCCAATGAAGAGAGCTCTTTAGCTAGCCAAGTAGCCTACACACGATTATTTCTTTAAAAAAATTTGCTGAAATGTATTAAAGAATATATGTAGTCTGTGTGTTCTTCTCATCAGCTTTTCTCCAAAATTATTAAAAAGCATCAAGTAAAAGTAGCTGGTATATTTTCTCTTTCTCTAATCATTTTTTATGAAAACAAAATTTGAATTGCAGCGGTCATAAGACACTAATACACACCCCCACGTGACAACGTGAATACTAGTGCTGGTGGCAGAGGAAACTCGGTTCATTTATACCCGCTGGCTTGATGGCTTTGAGAAACAGTTTGGGAATGATATCGAACCCCTGACGTTCATTTTGTTGTTATGGCGGTGGCGTGGTTGTGGTTTCAGTGGTTTCGTTTATACAGAGCGGGCAGAGAGCTAGACATTCACTGAAATTTATCTCATCAAGATCTGCTCTGAGGCGCAAGTGCACAGCCTCTCTGTGGAGCCGAGAAAGTGAGACAATTCACAATAACAACATAGCTGGATCAGGCTTATGCTGATAACAGCGGATCATTCGGTTGTTGACAGAAACGTATGCCTAAAATGAGTTCACCCTCTTCAGCTGCAAGGATTGATGACTCCTTGAAGCAGGTCTGAGCTGTTTTTAGGGGCATGGCTCGGACACGCTGTTGAGAAATGTGGCCTGGTGCACGCAGGATTCCCGACATAGGTAATTAGAGCTGATGGTCCAGTTTCCAGAACTATCCAAAATTACAGAGGAGGCGCATGTGGGGTCTGGGCTTGCCCCGGCTCTGTCATCATTGTTTCCTGTTTCCCTGGTAAAGAGCCCGAGGAGACGCCTGCCAAGATGAACACACAGAAGACCAACTTACCCAGTAGTTGGCAGATCAGAAACAGACTCAATTGCCTGAATTTTAATCTAGTATATTTCCCAACCACTCTTGAGGAGAATAAATAAACCATGGCTATTTTAATCATTTGGCTATGAAAATAATATTTTCAGCTTTCCAGCATATTGCATCAAAACAACTCCCTTTGCAATACGCTCTGATTTGTGTACAGTCTGTGCCCACAGATTTATCTTGGGGGCTCCTGGTTGAGCTGCTTTCAGTTCAGAAGAAGGCTCCGGAGGAACACTGTAAAATCCTTGAAATATTATAGGCTCCATCTTCCGAATCTTTAATGCACCACCTTTTAACAGAATTGATTTGTGTATTTCAGGCATGAAACTATAAGAACTCAAATGTGACTATGAGGTCTTGAGACCATCCTTCTTGAAAGTGCTAACGTTTGTTTGAGTACTTCAAATACTCAAGAATAAGTATGTGCCACAAATTCCTAAGTAACAAGTCATGGGACGTCGTCCTTAATCTCCCCACAATTTGTGCCAGGCGTTCCTTCATGCAACTGCTAATTAATTCAAGGCAGTCACTTGACTTTCTAATCCTTTATTAATAAGGCATGAAAAGAATTGTTGCCATTGGTGATAAATCCAAACTCTTACAGAGATGGTAAATATGGGCAAAGCCATCAAAAAAGTGGAGGGAAATGGGAACCCTCCACCCTCCCAGGTTCAAAAGGCATGCATGGACTAGGACCCTACAAATGTTAGAGCTGGAAGGGACTTCAGAGTGATCTATCCCAAACTCCTCCTTTGCTGGAGGAGAACGCTAAAGGAAACAGATTGGCCAAGGTCAGGAAGCCCTTAATGACTGATGGAGAACTAGAAGATAGACTGCCTGTCTCTTTCCATGAAACCATTTGTCCATTGCTTAAATCCAGGTAAGTCCATGGTGTTCTAGAAGAAATGCTGCACGCCATTCGAGCTTTTGTCAACAGCACGCAATCCTAGTCTATGTTTCACAGTGTAGAAAGAGTAAAGTAGAGATAAAACAAAGAAAATATTTGAGCTGTCAGAAATACATCCTGGAAGAAGCTAAGTGGCTACTTCCTTATGACAGTAGATATAAAGGTAAAAGGCAAGGTTCCACGAAGTCAGGAAACAGAAAATAAACTCATTTCCCAACAGCATGGCAGTTATATTTTCAAAAAAACATTCTCAGTCTGTATTTCTTCGATTTCCAGATCCCTTAATAATGTAATAAATACACTGTTTTCCTTGTGTTTCTGAATTTTTGGACAATCGATAGTGTTTTACTACAGTTTTTTTTCTTTTTCAGATTAGCTATTAGGCCCATTGCTGTAATTTTAGAACAAATCCACCTCACCTGAAAACATACTGAGCATATTACTAGAAAATGTAAGCAACATACTGTTTTTTATAAAGTTTATCCCGTTTCCTGCCTTAGCAGATATCTTATAGAATAGGGACTGGAAGACAAACATAGCAAGAAACTATTTGTCAAGAAATGCAGTAGATTAATAATGTAAGCTGGCAGCTAGACAAGTGCCTAAGGCCTTTTGAAAAAAAATGCTTAATATATAAAGCTACCCTTAAAGATGACCAAGCTAGATTTTCGGCATGTGTCTTTTTAATGCCTAACACAGAATATAGATTCCACAAGGGTAGGGTTTTGTTCTTTGGAAATCTCCAGCACTTCGAAATGTGTCTGGCACATGGAAAGCATTTAACACATGTTTTGAAATAAATATTGCCATACAATAGAAAAAGGATTAAGTTGATTTGGTGAGCTAGACAATCAGAAACTCCTCTGAATATTAGTGGTTAAGCAAAATCCCCAGAGCCTCTTGCTCAAGGACAGCTTGCATAATGAGAACCAGCTAAGTTACCTGAGAATGACAGCAAATATGTCAGCGTAACGAACAGACCTCGGTGAGTTAGCTTGGGAATTCATTTGCCTTCTGCATGTCTAAGGAAATGCGGCACATTTTGACAGAGTCACATATCATGATTTTGTGACATATTTGGCACAATTACAGCCCATAAAATAAGTTTTTCTTGCTTTTGGATAGATGTTACTATCTTTTAAGGCAAGGCATTTTTTTGTTTGTTTTTGTTTTTTTTTTTAGCAGAGGCTGTAAACAGTGAAGAACAAATGCATCACAATGATCTAATGTATGTTAGCATAGTTCATTTTGTGAAAACCTTCCTCATTCTAAGTGTTGAATTTGTCATTTTATATTCATAGTATACAACCATAATTCTAAGAAACTCATCTCTTGGTTGGTGGGGTGGAACAAAGGCACTAACAAGCCTAAATGACTCATAGAGAAAACGAGAAAGTGGAAAATATTGAGCATTGAGACAAGAACCACCAACCAAGCTTTGGGTTTCTATGGTATCAATAACCACCGCTCTGCAGTGAGAGATGAAATTCTACCTGCCCGACATAGCTTCTGGACGAGCTAAGTTCGTATAGATGGTGGCATTGGTGGTTCAATGACAGAATTCTCGACTTTCATGCAGGAGACCCAGGTTCAATTCCCTGCCAATGCACCTCATGCGCAACTGCCACCCGTCTGTCAGTGGATGCTTGCATGTGGCTGTGATGCTGAATAGGTTTCAGTGGAGCTTCCAGACTAAGACAGACTAGGAAGAAAGGCCTGGCAATCCACGTCTGAAAAGCAACTAATGCAAATCCTATGGATCACAATGGTTCAATCTATAACCAATCACAGGGGCAGCATTCGTTCAGTTGTTCGTGAGCTCACCATGAGTTGGGCACCAACCACAAGGTCAGAAAGGGGAGTGGAGTGTGGCAGGGAACCAGAAAAAAATTCGTGCAGAAGAAGAGCTTGGTTCATTCTGAAACAAAGCTAGAGGCATGGGCAGAAAACCCAGGCAACCTGGCTGTGAAAACGCCACCCCAGCAATGGCCGCAAGGCAGCTCACTGAACCTTAAGAAAGGGAAATTTTCTGCTAAGCAAATCTCTTTGCTGCACTAACTACAGTTATTCTACTTGGAAATAGCTGCTTTTCAGAGCCTAGGCTGTGAAATCAAATACTATTGTGCTCCACGGAGAGTCACCCCTGACCAGCTGTGGAATACTGGGCAAATAATAACCTTCTCCAGGCCTCAGTTCCACATCCCTAAAGTCCCTCTTCTCGTGTCTATGGAGCCTTTTACACAGGGCTTGGCATACAGCAAACAGTCAGCAATTGGTCGCTGTTATTTTTCATCATTTGTATGGAGGATGGGAATTAATTTTCACTTCCTTTTATATTTTTTCCCTTGGTATTTTAGTCAAGTACTTTTTGAAAATATTGGGCTCTGTTCAGTAGTGCCAAAGTAAAAAAAAAAAGTGATATTATCACTACTTTGACTTCAAAGAAAGTAACGACGTGAGGGTCCCAGGATAGCAGTCACAGTTCTGAGAGCTAACTCCGCAAGGAAGGCAGAAATGCCAAGGAAAAGAGCTGGGGGACCTAGGGCAGTCATTCCCTCTCTATGGATCGGTCTGTATTAGGTGTTCTTTTCTTGAGCAAGATTGTGTATTTTTTCATTCATTCCTTTAGTTATCCATTTTATTCAATACAAATGCCAGGCATTGTGCTAAGTGGGGAATCCCTGGGTGGTAAACACAGTTAACACACTCGGCTGCTAGGTTGGAGGTTTTCACGTCAGATATGCCATGGAAGAAAGGCCTGGCTATCTATTTCTGTTTAAAGTGTTAAAAAGCAAACATGTCACCTGGAGGACGAAGGGGCACCTGACCAAACCCATGGTATTTTTAATCGTCTCATATGTATGTAAAAGCTAGTCAATGAATAAGGGAAACAGGAGAAGAATTGATGTATTTGAATTAGGGTGTTGGCGAAGAATATTGAATATACCATGGACTGCCAGAAGAATGAACAAATCTGTCTTGGAAAAAGTACAGCTAGAATACTCCTTAGAAGTGAGGATGGCGAGACTTCATCCCACATACTTTGGACATGTTATCATGACGACTATGCCCTGGAGAAGGACATCATGCTTGGTAAAGTAGAGGGTGAGCGAAAAAGAGGAAGACCCTCAATGAGATGGATTGATACAGTGGCTGCAAGAATGGGCTCAAGCATAGCAATAATTGTGAGGATGGTGAAGGACCAAGCAGTGTTTCATTCTGTTGTACATGGGGTTGCTATGAATCGGAACTGACTCAATGGCACCTAACAACAACAATCTACTTCTGAAAAATCAGTCATTGAAAACCCTATGGAACACAGTTCTTCTTCTCTGATACACATGGAGTCGCCATGAGTGGGAATCAACTCAAAGGCAACTGGTAAGGAAGGAGAGAAGAGAGACAAGATGGCCGAAGCCTAAGCTCTCTCAAAGCCCAAGTTCCATGAGAGGATCAGACAAGAAAACAGACAAGTGTATACACAGGGTAGTGAAGGAGAAGTTTCAGGAGATGTTGCCATGCAATCCCATTGCTGATAAAAGACCATCGGTTTGGATGCCAAGGAGCATGTAGATAGGGTAAAGTACTTTTAGGGACATTTATTGAAATAGTTATTTACTGTTTTGCAAATAGACCAATAAAAATAAATGATTACAGCAGGGTTTATTTTACTTTCTTAACAAAGATGATTTATATACATGCTGGGAATCGTTTTGATTTCTGGAAAGAGAAGGAATTTCTCTGATTATCCTACACTAAAATCAGATTTTCTCCCTATTTCGTGATGTTATTAAAAGAATTCATTCACAGGTGAGAAGCACCCATAGTCTTCTAGACTTTCACTGAAAACAAGAAAAAATAGCTTCATCATCTAAGCTGCGTGATCCGTGTAAAAGACTCACTGATAAAACAGCAAGATTGTCCAAAAAAAAAATCATACAGGACAAGTGAGCAAGAATATTCGTTTTTACCATCCCTGTGAAATCGGGGGAACAGATGCATTTATTCTTATGCCCAGCTCTTCTTCTCTCACAGCTACTACTTGGACCTGTATTGGAACCAAGAAGCTCAGGTCTCTGACTATGTGATTCCGCGTCTTCTGGTCTGGTTCCAAACCACAGTGATTCTGAGCTGCAAGAGCACCCTTTCAGAGTCAGCTGAAAAAGAGCAAAGTGGGTGTTTCCAAACCCTAAAGCGACCAAGCAATCAAAAAATGAAGTCAAACCAATTGAAGCAACTCGCAGAAAAGGAAATATGGCAGGATTATCTAAGGCAGGAATACATGAACCTCTAGGCAGTTGAGAGAATCAGATCTCGTTTCATAAAAAGGACCTTGATACAGGCACCCCGCAATCTTAAGAACCAAGGAGATCTTCTTTCCTGTCTTCTTTATAGGACTGTATTCAAGGATAGGAGAGACAGATTTACGGGTCAGAGGCTTCCGTCCAGATGCCTCGCCTTTCTCATGAAATGACTTGTTTGGTATGTCAGTCTGATATGATAGATTGTATTGTTGTTCCCCATATTGGCTCTCTTCCCTGTAGGGTGACTGTGCCTCCCAGCCTGTTGCCAAGTAACTTGCAGTGCTTCTCTATAGGTGGGGTCTGCTTCTCTGCCACGTCATCAGGCTTGGCCATGTGACGTGTCTAAGCCAATGAAAGGCGAGCAGAGGTGATAGTGGGCCAGTTCTAAGCAGTTACTTTGACCCATTACACTTTTCATCCAATCCTCTGTTTTTCCTCCCTGACAAGAAGGAAATAGCATGTCCCGAATAAGGGCTGCTACTTTGCCTCTAGAATGAGACAACACAGGGCACAGAGTAGCAGCAGCTGACCCACGATCACCAACATGTAGGTGAAGTAGGAAATGAAAGTTTGTAGAGTGAGCTGCTGAGATCCAGGGATCGATTGTTACTGCAGCTACGCTGACTAATATGTCTGATACCACAAAGCAGTAACCCAACTGCACTGAGATAAGCATCCATCTTTACAGGCATCCCATCTCTTAAGGGGGGTTGGGTTTTATTCTAAAGATGAGCCCAAGGGGTGTTATGGTTGAATTGTGACTCCCCAAAATATGTGTTGGAATCCTAACACCTAAACTTGTGCATGTAATCCTGTTTGGAAATAGAGTTTTCTTTGTTTTATATTAATGAGGCCATATCAGTGCAGGGTGGGTTCTAAACCTAATCACTTCTGAGTTATAAAAAGAGCAGAATAGACACAGAAGCAGGCGTATACAGGGGAAGACAAAAGCCACATGAGGATTGCCAAGAACCAAGGAATGTACGGGGCTACCAGCAAGGAAGGAATTGACATGGCCGAAACCCTGGTTTGAACTTTTGGCCTCCAGAACTGTGAGAAAATACATTTCTGCTCTTTAAAGACACAGCTGCACCAGCGAACTAAGAGAAGGGGTTAGACAGAGTTGGTTCAAGCCCCTTGTCATCTGTGGTTAGAAGGAACCAGGGATAAAAGAGCAACTGCTGTCCTGTCCTAGAAGAGCAGGGACCTATAAGATAAACCATAGTTATCCCAGAGGTCACCTGTCCTGCAATTCTGGAAGTGCCCATGAGCTAGATCGGCCTTAAAGGAGTGGGGCACAGTGTAAGTTTATATATGCCCCATCGCAACCCACTTCTTGGACTCCACAGCGTGTTAATCTGCACGGTACTGCTGGGCTTAGACTCCAGGGAATAAACATGCAGACTCAGGGCTATTAGTCACTAAACAGAAAGTGCTTCTTTTGGCTCCTCGTTTTGCAACTGCCTTCATGGCCCCACCTCTTCCTTTTAATTTGTTTACTTACGGCCGTTTGACAACTCTACTGCCAAGCCAGTTGCCCTTGGGGTGCAGTTACAAATAGTTTAAAACTCAGCGTTAGCATGTTCTTCAGATCGATTAAAACTATCTGTAGAAGAAGCCAAGAAGAAGGAAAGTCCTGGCCACCTGGACAAACCCACGGGAACCCTTAGAGCTTGACAAATCCAGTCTTTCCAGGACCAGAAGGGGACGAGACTGCAAGACTCAGAAAACGAGCTGAATGGCAAGACGTCGTGACTGAGCAGAGGGGATTTGTTCCTCGAATGCTGCTGCCTCATCCAGGAAGGACAGACAGGGCCGGGAAGCAGATCTCCAGCATAGCTGTGGGAGCAACGCCCCGCTCCTTGGCAAGCGTCGCTTTGGTGGTGGGGCCTGGGCCTCATAAGAACAGCCAGCAACCCTCTGACTGGCTCAATTAGAGAAGATTTTTACTGTCTCTGGAGTGAGTTATTCTTCAAAAGATTAGTAGCAAAGAGGATTTACTCTTTGGCTAGACCAGTTTGAGGGGATGACTCATCCCCCAGGATTTATGCAGTCTGGGAAAGGATGAGGAGAAGGAGCAAAGCTCATCGGGAGCAAAACGAGGACTGTCTAACAAGGAGGTCTTATCACGGCGCAGCCACAAGCTGGTTTCTTGTTGTAAAACTATTTTATAGATGAGGAAACTAAGCCGGTTGTCAGCTGTCATCAAGCTGGCCTGTCCAGTCCTGAGCCATCCGCATGATCCACTGCAGATTGGACCCTTGTGACCCATAGGGTTTCATTGGCCGAGCAGAATGACTCACGCAAGGCTACCCGACAGAGGGGTGGAGGCAGAGCTGGAGGCTGAATTGCCTGGTTGCTGGTGAGAGCTCTTCCTTCATCGTCACACTGACCTAAATTAATTGTAAAGGTTTCGTCGGAGCCGCTTAAGTCAAGTTCAGGTCAGCAGACAGACGGTGTGACTACAACAAGGAGGTCCCCACGGCAGACCTGGAGCCTGGTCTCTAAAGGAGTTAAAACCCACTGCTACAAAAGGGAATCTGAAAATCGTAAATCTGAAAGACCGTTGCAATTAACAAGTAATCAAACCCAAGACATTGAGGTTTCCAGAAAAAATAGTGGTAAAAGACACCATTGTCTAGATATTATCTGCAGGTGGAAAAAAAAAAAAGATCGAACCACATGATGCCCACCCCTGAAACTTCATAGCTGAGAATTCCGTAAGTTGGCCATCAACGTCAGTTTTAAGGATCCTCCCTAACGAGAAATACGTAAAGCTTAAGTGAAACGCACCCCACACCATTTGGGGGTAGGGTGGAGAAGGCAGATGGGAGGGTTGGGAGGGGCCCAGAGAGAGGAAGAAGGATGAGGAAAGCGCTTAGCAAAAACACTGACAAACCATGAAAACGAAGACCTTGGCTCGAGTGGATGCAACTAAATTTTCATATGAGAAACAGAGTAAAGGTTCTTAAAATGCTTGTAGGTAGTCTGAAAGCTGTTTGAATATGCTGCATTGGAATAAAGATCTTAGAAACAGGTAGAAAATCCAAATGTCTGTAGATTTCCCTCACTCTTGCCAGCTGCCATGCTTCCTTTTCCTCCCTAATCAGATTCTAAATATCCATCCAACAAAATACTATACATGAGATCGTAGACAGACATCTCCAAGTAACAGAAAAGCGAGTTAACATCATTCTACAGATACTACCAGGCCCCAGCAGAAGATGTTCTTTCTTTTTTCATTTGATTATTTCTGGGCTTCACAAAAGCATGGACTTAGCAAGAGGGAAATGGTTCTGTAGCACTTGCTAGACACACGTAGTCTCTTCTTTTGACTGCCTCTCGTGGAATGCACTATTGCACTTGGGCTAGACTATGACCAGGGATTCTCTTTGCATAAACCACATAATAGCCATGACCTCGGAATAGCTTTCAGGGCTTACTAACCTGTGACCAACTCAAACGTCAGTGTGAGCTAAGGGGTTTCAAAGACTCACAGAGATATCTGAGTCCTTCTGAAATGATTCTGTCTTCTGACCATCTATGAGGGATTAAGACGGTTTAATTTGGAAATTAAGAGAGGAGAAACTAGATGGGCAATGTGATCACAGAAACGTGGGTTCTTCCTCCACAAAGGATGGAAGAGTAGACACAAGAGGGCACTTGAGCCCATGATCATTTTAGAAGCAAATTCCTTGTGACCCCCCACCCCCGCCCCCCCAGCTCCCACCTTGGGTCCTCACTGCAGACCAGGGACCTGGTCCTCAAAGGAATGTGGCACAGTGGGTAGGAGCTCAGCTGCTAACCAAAAGGTCAGCAGTTCAAATCCACCAGTTGCTCCTTGGAAACCCTTTAGGGTAGTTCTACGCTGTCCTATAGGGTCACTATGAGTTGGAATCAACTCGATGACAACAGGTTCGGTTACTACAAAAAGGGAGCCCCAGTGGCGAAGTGGGTAAGAACTCAGGCTGCTAACCAAAAGGTTGGCAGTTCAAATCCACCAGCCACTCCTTGGAAAACCTATGGGCCAGTTCTACTCTGTCCTATAGGGTCACTGTGAGTCGGAATCAACCGGACAGCACACAACAAAAGCTACAAAAGGAAACATTAAATGGGCTGCTTTTATGTGTCACACAATCACGCAGTATGTATCAGGGCGACACTGGTGTTAGGATTGATATTAGAACAGAAATTGGGTCTTTGTCCCATGTGGTAACTTTACAGCCAGCTCGTGATCACACAGCATGAAGGGGGTCACGGAGAGAGCTCAGTTTACAAATAAGCCCAAAGCCTTTCCTAGCCTGCAGTTTCAAAATCACCCTCCCAAGAAGGGTGAGCAAAGCCGATGTCAGAGAAACCAGATTGGTTGGTTGGAGTTTCATCTCCCTGCACTTAAGAAGTAATGCTGAAACACCAAAAATGCTACTTTAAAAACTACCTGGATTTCCCAGGTTGTTTTAGATCACCTCAGGAGAAGTACCAGAGAAGGCGAATGTAGAACAGTACTTGTTTTTTGTATGTTTATTTGTTTGTTTGCTCATTTTTTACCAGTCGAGGCCTCAGTTAGGTGCTTGCACTTTTCCAGTGTCAGTGCATCATGTATTGCATACATCGGTAAATGAGAAATTAACCACCCGGCAGTCACCTAAAAACTGTGCATCATTTCTCTCTCATATTTAATGCTTTGTTAATCTCTAATGCCACGTCTGTATAATTGAAATAATTGCTCCGTCAGGGTGGAGGTCTGGACTGTCTGATTCATTATATTTGATCTAACTATGTGGATATCAATCTTCACAGTTTGTGACTATCATCTCTATGTTACAGATGGGAAAAATGAGGCCTAAATGTTTACGGTGATTGGAAATTTGGCAACAATTGTGGGTGATGGTTGCACCACATGATCAATGCAACTGATATCACTAAATTGTACTCCTGAAAACTGTTGAATTGGCAAACTCTGTGTTATATATATATTTTTACAACAATTTAAAAAAAAAAGAAGAAGAAGCCTAAAAATGCTAAGTAGCTTGTTCAAGATCGCACAACTGGAAAAGGGCAGGGCTGGGATTTGAACCTAGGTTGTCCAAGTCAGAAGTTGTGCTCGTAACAATTAGGCTAGCCTGCCTCCCCAAGCAGGAAGAAGACAGGCTTACAAGCTGAGCTCAATGGCTGAAAAAAAGGTAGCATCACTGACAGAAACAAACAAGATCCCAACATTTTGTTTTGAGGGAAAAGATAATGAGTTGGATGTTTCCATCTGTTAACCCCAATGGAGATCCTTAGCAAAGAGCTGGGAGGGGTAGGGCAGGGCTCATGGTGGGAATACTGGGGTTCTTCCACTTCAAGCACGGAAGTAGACAATATCTCTAAGTGGAAAATCACAAAAAGAGAAAAGAATTTACGAGGACTCCATTTAGGTGGGGCCACAATTAAGATGAGGATGAAGGAGAAGAAGCTGTGTACAAGCCAGAAAGGCAGAAAATAACCAGAAAGCACAGTGTCCAGGTGGTCAAAGGTAAAATAATTTTAGGGATAAGGTGAATGACAAACTCTGCTGATTTGTGTTAGCAAATTGTAAGTGTTACCTTGAGCTATCTTTCACCCTTAGCTTTACTGGCAATTGGTTTGATTCAAACTTTTCATTATTGAGATCATTTTGAGTACTATGTAATAAAAATTAGCATTTTTCAAAAAAAACACTAAATTCTCTGTGTTCACTTGGATATGGAAAAATTATAAAATACAGAGAAACAGAAATATTATTGGCTTTGCAAATAATCACAACAATCTTGATATGAAATGATGCTGTAAAATTACTTCTTAAATTCAGGGAAAAAAAACTATTTGAGGGCTTAAAAAAATCAGCAGAGAGAGCTGACAAAATAGTGAATATCAGTAATGCAAACATCTGGTAATCTCTAAATTACAATAAGAAAAAATAAAAATGTAACCTAATAAGAAAGAACTAAAAAGTGTTGCTTGGCTCAACCAGTGGAAAAAAAAAAAAGGAAAAAAAACGGTTGCTCATGGTTATTGGAAAAGTGCTTACATCCCATACATTTATTATCCGGTTTCAAAGAATTACACTGACTCTTACTACTTAATATGGAATCTTTGGGTTGGAAAGGCCATATAGGCAGTAATTCCCTCTGCAACGGTCCTAACGGAGTGTCATTCTGTGCAATAGTCCACATCATTGTCTCTATTAATTACAGAAAATTTCTTCTTAATATTGAGTTTAAGATTGCGTCCCTGTAACATGGATCAGAATTCTTCCCTTGGAAGAAGTCTGAACCAAGGAATTAGCCTGTCTCTTATTAATCTTCCCTTCTACACACCCCTCAGTCTCCCACTGGACCTCCTACTATGTGGTTTTCAGACCCTCCCCCGTTGAGTTATCATTATCTGTGTATTCCGGATTATCAACTGATCCTTAAAAATGTGACAGTCAAATTTTAATCAACACCCCAGCTATGTCCTGACCATTATAGTTGTTATCCAATGAATCATACCTGAGAATGAAGTGAAAGACATTGAGCTGGATATTGGAAGTGGTTTTTAGAACCCAGATCTTGTGGGTCCTATCTGTAGTATAAGATGGTGTCGACTCTTTCGGGGGCTATTCGGCATTGTGGTCTCACAGAAATTTCTAAGTCAATTGGTTTGCCTATGTTTTATGTTCATTTTCACAAAAGCTGCTGTTGAAACAGGTTTTGTGTCTTAATACCTTATCTTTGTAAAATTGGTCTTTTGGAGTTGATAATATAAACTAACATATACTTAACATTATTTCAGAGCCAGTTGTCCAGCTTGGAGAGATCACTTAGAGCCTTTCATCTTTTACCCTTAGCTTTACTGGAAATTTGGTTAACATGGCGTCTATGTTTACATCCAAGTCATTGATCCTAATTTTTTATGGGAAAAGTCCAAGAACCAAGAACTGTGGCATGCCTGGAGAAATTTCCTTCCAGGTTGACCTCTGTTGATTTACATCCTTTTCTTGTCCAACTACATGGAAAGTCATCTGTTTGTCACATCAGCCATCCCAAATGTCTCTGTTTTGTTCATAAGGTTAAATATAGTCTTTATCCAATGTAATACAATAATAAACATTGTGGAGGGTTCATTTGTGCTGTTTATAGCTACTTCTACGGAAAGAAGAAGATGAACTACACAAATATCTAACTGATAAGAAAGCCACAGGAGGAACCAACCACAGAAACAACAGCAGAAACTGAACCTAAATAAACTCAAGGCTCAGATAGTGGGGCACACCACCAAATCAAGTGCAAAATAGACCTGAGAGGGCAGAAATACAAAACCCATTAGGAAACGCTCATGTTTCTAGGAAATATGCTTCTTCACTCCTTTAGTAATACTATGGAATAATATAGGGTGTGTTAAAGGAACACACTGAATAAGTATATTACAAAATGTAGTAAACACAATAATAATAGAGATGAGGACATCTGCCAGGATGATGGGAGGTGAGGTCTTGGTAGACTTTGGCTTGAGAGCTGATAACTCCTCTTCTAGATGGAAGAGACTTCTCTTCTAGATATTCCTCTTCTTCATGCTTATTGGTTATCAAAGTTAGTTTTAATAGGAAGTTGTTTGTTACTTTTCCCATATGGATTTTGGTCCAATGATGACAACCAGGGAATTCCAGAAATAACAAGAATACATTTCTTCTTTCCTACTATTTTATTGTGAACATTCAATCTAGGAAATCTATGATCAAAGGAAGAGGGAGTTCACTTTGCCTGACCCATTCTCAGTGTTGGTCCTATTGATTGCTACTTTCTGTTCCAAGTGTTCATCAACAATCCATCTAACAAAACATTCTAGAATTTCTCAGGTCTATTTCTTAAATACTTTGACATTTTCCATATTCTTTCACCTATTCAGTTTTCTAGCATATCTGATAACACACCTAGAAGATCTTTTATACTCTGAGAGGTAACTTATCTAATACTCAAGGTATGACCACATTTAAGATCTCTTGAGGTTCTCCTACTCTCTCCTCCCAAATCCCAGCTTTGGTGGTAGAGTGGAAAGAGACAAGCTTTGGCGTCAAGTAGTCATATGTCTGGCTCCTGACTCTTAACACTTATTAACTGGGTGACTTTGGGCAAATTATTGACTCTTCAAAGCCTAATTTTGCTTTTCTATAAGTTGAGGATACTTCTTAATTCATGGGGTTACTGTAAGAATTTAATAAAAATATGTGAGCAAATAAAACTAATGACAGCTATTATTATTCTCACTTTATAATTGTTATTAGCTTTTCCAGTTAGAATATCTTTTCCCTTAATACAGAAGATATGACATTCATTCACTTAATAGTTATTGAGTACTTAACCTTGTATCAAGATAAACGTTGTATATGCAAACATGAAAAAGACAGAGTCCCTGCCCGAAAGGAGCTTAGACAAGCAAAATATAGTACCGGTAAAACAAAAATCATATTAAGCCAATAATAGAAATTGATTGAAATTTATTATATATATGATTTGCAGATTGAGGTAACATTTCAACAAGAGTGTCAGAAATGTTCTGAAGATGAGAAGAACTTCCAAAATTCTTATACTAAATCTTAGCAAGATTGTCATGGAAAAAAGAGTGGAAACAGAACTGATAAATTTGTAATCAGGAGGGATTTTCATACAACATTGCCTTGAAGAACAATCAAGGTAATTACCAGTTTACCCTAAACATAGCTCCCAGTCTGTGATGGTTAAGGTTAGGTGTCAACTTGGCTAGGCCATGATTCTCAGTGGTTTGGCAGATATTGTGTAATCTTCCTCCATTTTGTGATCTGATGTGAGCAGCCAATCAATTGAAAAGTCAATCAGTTTCCTTAGGGGTGTGGCCTGCATCCAATATATATGTATGTTCTGGCAGAGCTCTCTCTGGATTCTGCATCCAAATCGTCACTCTCTGACCTCTGGTTCTCAGGATATGAGCCAGCAGCCTGCCTCCTGACCTGCTGATTTTGGGTTTGTCAGCTCCTGCAACCAGGTGAGTCAGGAGAGGCCTCCAGCCTGACACCTGACCCGCAGATTTGGGACTTGCCAGCCTCCACAACTGCATGAGCCATTTCCTTGAGATAAACCTTGCTCTCTCTCTCTCTATATATATATATGTAGTGTATATATATATATGTAGTATATATATATATGCTTCACTGGTTTTGCTTCTCTAGAGAACACAGCCTAAGACATAGTCTGATCTTTGGAGTCTATTTCCCGAAACTAACTGAATTCTTCAGAAGAGCACAATGCCCAAAGCAAAATGGTTTTACTAGCTTATCTGGACCATTCTTTGACTCAAAGGTAGCTTTTAGGGGTGAGTTTTTTTAAGTCTTCAGGTTCAAAAGGACACCTAAGGGCAATGGCCTATGTGGGTTACCCCAACTTCCATGAAAGCCAGGAATCTGGATCCTAGGAGAATTAAAACTCTTTTGTCAGTACGTATCAAGCAGTACACCTAGGATGATTTGAGAGCATACAGAGGATTGAGATGGGGAAGGTGAGAAAGGCCAACTTTCTGTAAAGAAAAATTCAAATTGAAAATAAGAGGTTTTGATTCTCCCTTTTGAGAATAAGGGCGGAGGCTCTTCTTCTCCCCTGTTCTTTCAGAATTCACTTTAGATAACTTGTCACTGTGAATTCTTTCTTTGTCTCTTTGAAAAGTACGTGTAAATCTAAGAGGTCTCCTCAAAGATATGGCAGCTACCTCTTTGACATGTAACTTCAGGTGATCCTCCCCTACCCTCCTATTTCCAGGAAGGAGATTAGCATAATTTCAGTTATCTTGCCATAAAGATACCGGAAAATCAACAATTTTATCTTAAACATGGATGGAAGGGGTTGCTTCTACTTAGGCATATAAAGGGTCAGATTCCTTTCTGCCTCTGCAATCTCTTAATTGGATTGCCTGTGATGCATCACATGCTGGTTTAATACTTATTCAACAATAAAACTTTTTTTTTCTCTTCTATTTTTATGGAATAGTTTTCTGGGTTGGGAGTAGATTTTGTTTTTAGTAACTTTTTCCCAACACTCTTAAATTGAGTCTTTTAAGTGAGCCTTGACCAGGAGAAAAGATGTGACAAAGGCAAGCACTCCAAGCATAAAGAGAAGTTTGTGTAAAGGCACAGTAGTGAATAAAGGCTTGATGAAAAAACACAAATGGATCAGTTTGGATGGAATACAAGGATGAGAGGGCAGCAAGATCTGATGACGGACACTGGCAGAGGACTGATCACAAAGCAAAACAAAACAAACAAAGAAAACCAGGAACAGCATGCCTGGGAGTTTATTCTTTGCTTTAACTGCTACAGAGGATCTATGAAGGATTTTCAAAAGGGTAGTTAGGCACTCATATTCACTATTCAGAATATGGCTTGGCTACAACATGTAGAACAGTTCAGGAGGGAGGTAAGACCAGAGGCAGAGACATCCTTTAGAAAGCTCCTGAAAGAATATTGGAGAGAAATAATAAGAGTCTGAGCAAAAGCAGTACTGACAGGCTAGAGAAAAGGGAATGTGTCCCAGATGTATTAAGGAGGTAAAAATGTCAAAACTCAGATGCCAATTAGGCAGTCAGGGAGAGGGAGAAGTGAAGAAGTACCCTGGTTTTTGCCTTGGGTGAGTGGATGGTGCCATTTGCAGAAGAATGGTATATAATAGGAAGAAGGGATCTGGGAGTGTGTGGTAACAAATCACCTTACAAAAAAAACAATTTGACCTTTGTCCTTGGTTCTTGAGAGACAACCCTTGGAATCTCCTGAGGAATTGAGGTGTTTTATTACATAAAACCTCTAGACCACACCTGAGGATTATGCTAATAAGCAGGAGATGGCCAGACCATAAAGACCACCTGGTAGCCCAACAACGAACCTCAGGAGGCATGATTTAACCTATCATGTATATTAAGCGAGGCCTTGATCATGGCTATGTAATTAAGCCAATAAATGTTCTGAACATGGAGGCTCCGAGAGCTTCCTGGCTGGTGAATGGTAGGTGACATGCCCTCTTTGGGATATGGAAGCTCTGCATTGGGAACCCTCCAGACCTTGCCCACACGTCTCTTCCTTGTGAAGAACCTGATTTGTATCTTTTTTCTATAATAAATCTGTAATCATAAGTATAGTACTTTCTGTGAATTCTGTGAGTCATTCCAGCAAATTATTGAACCGAAAGGAGTAGTGGGAGCCAGCAGATGAAAAGACATAGCCCAGGGGAGGCCCCAGAGCTTACAGCTGGCATTCTGAAGGGGTAGTGCGAAAACCCCAAATTTGTGAGCAACAGGTCAGAAGATAAAGGTGTTGTGTGGACTCCTGAGTTTGTGGTTGACATCTGTCCGTTTGGCAGTCTAAAGGACAGTGTCCTTTTAACTTGTGAACTCTGACTCAGCTCTGGGTGGCTAGGGGCAGAAAGAGAGAGTGTCACATCGGCAGCTGGTGTCAGAGATGATTGAGAAGTGGGAAAGTGGGGATTTGATTAATTAAAGGGTTTCTCTGCCTCCGGTCTTACCCCTTCTAAATGATTCTACACATTGCAGCCAAACCATATTTTAGGTATTGGATTTATGTTGATTCTTATCCGTGAAGGAAGACATATGATGAAATTTTGTTCATATTGAGATTGAACTCAAGTGAACTCAAAATTGAACATATTGAGAAGTACATACATACACACTTATATATAAATAAGAAGGATCTGAGCAAAAGCAGTACTGACAGGCTAGAGAAAAGAGAATGCATTCCAGATATATTAAGGAGGTACAAATGTCAAAACTCAGATGCCAATTAGGCAGTCAGGGAGAGGGAGAAGTGAAGAAGTACCCTGGTGTTTGCCTTAGGTGAGTGGATGGTGCTATTTGCAGCGGAATGATATATAATAGGAAGAGAGGATTTGGGAGTGTGTGGTAATTATATATATATATATATATCTATATATATATATGGAGACCTGGTCGTGCAGTGGTTAGGAGTTCAGCTGCTAACCAAAAGATCGGCGGTTCGAATTTACCAGCCGCTCCTTAGAAACCTTATAGGGCAGTTCTACTCTGTCCTATAGGATTGCTGTGAGTTAGAATCGACTCGACAGCAATGAGGAGATATATATATATATACAGATAGATATATAGTTAGATATACACACACACACCCCCAAACTCCTCACTTATCAACATGGTTAGGTTCCAAAGACCAGGTCATTATGCAAAAATTGGCATTATGCAAAAATGAAGGATGACCACATCAGATCACAAAATAGAGGATAACTACATCCTTATATTACCACCAAATTACATCATTACATAACTGTCAAACCACTGTGAATAATGGCCCAGCCAAGTCAACACATAACTTTAACCATTATAGCTAGCATTACTCTCACCTTGTACCTCAGCATTCCTTACTGCCAGGCATACATCATTAATGCTTAAAATAGTTAGATATATTTTTTACTATTGCTATAACTGCAAAATGTTAGATAACAAGACAGTTGGTAAGTGAGGAGTAGGTGTGTATGTGTGTATGTATATAGATATATGGTGCAGATGGTTAAGCACTCGACTACTAGCCAAAAATGTTGGCAGTTCGAACCTACCCAGAGGTACCTCGGAATCTGCTTCTGAAAGGTCACAGCCTTGAAAATCCTATCAAGCAGTTCTACCCTGCACACATGGGGTCACTATGAGTCAGAATCAACTCAACTAACAAAAACAGCAATGCATATATGGACCTAACCAAAAAAAGAAAAAAAAGTTGACTATTTCAAGAACTGAAAAGAAAAAATTTACCAGCAGCTATCAAACATCGTGACACAAAACTCAATGTCGAACTTTAATAAATAAAAATAAAAAAGAAGCATAAAAATAGAACAGCAGAGCATAGCACCTAATTTCTCTTCTACTCTTCAAGAAGTCATGTTAGTCTGTCAACAAAATCCTGAGAATTCTAATACACACACACACACACACACACACACATGCACACACACTCACATACACACACACGCACATCCCTGAAAAAAAAGCAGATGAAAATACAATTGATTTTGTTGTTGTTGTTGTATCCTACAACTTTGCTAAACCTACTTATTGCTAGGAGTTTTTGTTGTTGTTGTTAGAAACCATGGGGATGTTCTTGTAGAGAATCATGGCAACTGAAAATAGGGACAGATTTCTTTCTTTGTAATTGGAATGCCTTTATTTCTGTTTGTTGCTTTATTGTACTGGCTAGAACTTCCATTATGCTGTTGAATAGGAATGGCGAGAGTGGACATCCTTGGCTTATTCCTTATCTTAGAGGAAAAACATTAAAGTTTTCACCATTAAGTATAATGCTACAAGAAGGTTTTTTGCAGATGTCCTTTATCAGGTTTAGAAAGTTTTTAAGGTTTAGGAACACCACGTTGTTGTGTTGTTATATGCCATTGGGTTGATTTCAAGTCATATGACTCTATAGGACAGAGTGGAACTGCCTCATAGGGTTTCCAAGGCTGTAATCTTGACAGAAGCAGACTGCACATCTTTCTCCTGCAGAGTGGCTGGTGGGTTCAGACTGCTGACTTTTCAGTTAGCAGCTGATCACTTAACCACTGCACCACCTGGGAACACTGTAAGATGGAAAAAAAAGAATACTACTCTCAGCAAATGAAATGAGGACCAAAACAACAGCATTAAAAATAAACAAGTTAAAAACAATAAGAAACAAATAAATATGATAGAGTAACAAACAATATCAAATAACTAACATTTAGAAAAAGATGGTGATATCACAGTAATGAAAATGAACGTTGGGTATTTAAACAATCAGAGAGAAACTACTAAATATGGAAGACAAAAATAAGCAATCCAACCAATGTGTACTTGGAGACTTAGAAGATAGCAACTCTACAAGTGGAACAAGGAAAGTGTTCAAAGACATAAGAAAAATATTCCTGAAATGAATTCAATTTGTACAGTGAATAAATATGAAAACTAGGTATGAAATTCTTTATATTGATATATGGTTAAGTTATTGAATTTCAATAATGAAGAAATAATTATGCAGGCATCAAGAAAAACCTAATCACCTACATGGAGGGAAAAAAAAAATCAGACAGACCTCAGACTTCTATATCACAACATTGAATATTCAGATATAATTGAGAATTGTCTGTAGTGTGTTGTCTAAAGTGATAGCTATTAGCTTCATTTGGCACTTGAAATGTGGTTAGTTCAAACTGAGATATGCTATGAGTATAAAATACACCCTAGATTTTGAAGACTTATTATGAAAAAAGAATGAAAAATCTCATTGATAATATTTTATGTTGATTACAAGTTGAAATGATATGTGGATATATTGGGTTAAATAAAATGTATTATTAAAATTTACCTAGTTTTGTTTTGAGATTTTTAAAGTGGCTACTAGAAAATTTTCAATTACATATATGGCTCACATTATATTTCTATCGGACAACACTAGTCTACACAGTTCTTAAGGAAAGAACATAACAGCGAGCCAAGATGTTTAAAAAAAAATATGTAACAGACATACGTTCACAAATATAAAAAAAATGAAAGTCATATCTCAGAAACCCTTATTAAAGAAACTACTTGATTAAATCAAAAATTATCAAAATAAAAGACTCATAATTAGAGGAGACATGGTAAAGAGGGCTGGCGGTGAGCAATGTATCCATTTACATATAAAATGATACCAAAATTGTGGTATTCAAACAGAATATAAATAAATGCCATAAACCTTGGTATCTTGAGATACTGCGTGGTTTAAAATCAGGAAAGGTGTGCGTCAGGGTTGCATCCTTTCACGATAATTATTCAAGGTATATGCTGAGCAAATAATCCAAGAATCGGGACCATATGAAGGAGGAAGTCTCATTGACAATCTGTGATATGCAGATGTCACAACCTTACTTGCTGAAAGCAAAAGGACTTGAAACACTTACTGATGAAGATCAAAGACTACAGCCTTCAGTATGGATAACATCTCAACATAAAGAAAAGAAAAATCCTCACAACTGGACCAATAAGCAACATCATGATAAACAAAGGAAATACGGACGTTGTCGAGGATTTCATTTTATTTGTATCAACAGTAAACACCCACAGAAGCAGCAGTCAGGAAATCAAATGACACATTGCATTTGGCAAATCTGCTGCAAAAGACTTTTTAAAGTGTTAAAGCAAAGATGTCAATTTGAGGACTAAAGGGCACCTGACCCAAGCCATGGTATTATCATTTGCCTCATATACATGCAAAAGCTGGACAATGAATAAGGAACACTGAGGAAGAATTGAGGCATTTGAATTATGATGCTGGCAAAGAATATTGAATATACCATAGACTGCCTTCTGAATGAAAAAATCTGTCTTGGAAGATGTACAGCCACAATGCTCCTTAGAAGCAAGGATGATGAGACTTCATCTCACATACTTTGGACATGTTATCAGGAGGGACCAGTCCCTGGAGAAGGACATCATGCTCTGTAAAATAGGTCAGCAAAAGAGAGGAAGACCCTCAATGAGATGGATTGACACAGTGGCTGTAACAATGGGCTCAAGCATAACAACGATTGTGAGGATGGTGCAGGACCGGGCAGTGTTTCGTTCTGTTGTACACCGGGTCGCTGTGAGTTGGAACCGATTTGACAGCACCTAACGGCAACAAAAATAATATAAAAATTAAAAACGTAACACAGAGATCAGCAAACTTTCTGAAAACGATCAGGCAGTGAATATTTTAGGTTTTGTGGTTCATACGGACTCTGTCAAGACTGCTCAAATGCACTGTTGTAGCTCAAAGCAGGGATTGGCAATGCATAAACAAATGGGCATGACTTTGTTACAATAAAACTTTATTTACAAAAAACAGGCAGTAGACCAGATTTTGCCTTTAGATTGTATTTTGATGACCTCTACTATAGCAGAGAGGGGGGAAAATAAATGTGATATGATAAAAATCCCTGTCATGGTTTGAATTATGTCCTCCAAAAAATGTGTGTATCAATTTGGCTGGGCCACGATTCCTGGGACTGTGTGATTTTCCTGTGTGTTGTAAACCTGCCTCTATGATGTTAATGAGGGAGGTTGGGTGGCAGTTGTGTTAGTAAGGCAGGACCTGATCTACAAGACTGGATTGTGTCCTGAGGCAATCTCTTGAGATATAAAAGACAGAAGTGAGCAGTGAGACAGGGGGACCTCATACCATCAAGAAAGCAGTGCCGGGAGCAGAGCGTGTCCTTTGGACTGGGGTCCCTGTGCCGGGAAGCTCCTAGTCCAGGGGAACACTGATGAGAAGGCTGACAGAGACAGAAAGACTTCCCCTGGAGCTGACGCCCTGAATTTGGACTTTTAGCCTACTTTGACTGTGAGGAAATAAACTAGTCTTCATTAAAACCATCCACTTGTGGTGTTTCTGTTATAGCAGCACTAGATGACTAAGACAGAATTTGGTACCAGGAGTGGGGTGCTGCTCTAGCAGATACCTAAAATGTGGAAGTGGTTTTAAAACTGTGAATGGATAGACGTGCAGCAGTGACAGAGGACCAGCAGCAGCAGAGAACCTGCAGCAGCAGAGAAGCAGCAGCAGAGAACCAACAGCAGCAGAACCAGGAGACCGGTAAAAGATGGGGCTGGAGCCGACCCACGGAGCGAGAGAGCTGAATGCCTGTGAGCAGGAGGCTTCCTGGCGGAGTGGGGTGCCTCTGGGCACTTATAGGTGGAGCTAGGCTTGCGGACCCACGGAGCGAGAGAGCTGAGTGTCTGTGCACAGAAGGCTTCCTGGCAGAGTGGGGTGCCTCCAGGCACTTATACCGGTGGAGCTACTGAGCTTTGGAACTCTTGCCCCAACAGGGCAGAAGTGGGCGTGAGGCCCGAGGGCTGAGAGGCCATAGGAAGCAGAAGCTGAAGAGACAAGGGACATAAGAAGCCGAGCTGCTTCAGCCTCAAAAGGTATGGCCATTACCTCAGGGGTTTCAAAGGGTGGCGCCATGGCCTCTGGTGTTTCTAAGGGTGGAGTTGTCACTCCAATGGACTAGGAGAATGGTACATGCCTAAAGCCAAGGGAGCAGAGTTGCTGTCCCAGTGGGCCTGGAAGGCGGAGCTGAAGCCTAGGGCCAAGGGGCCTCCACTCAGAATCCAGAGACTGTGGCCAATACCTAGAGTCTGGAGGGCAGGGCTATTGTGTAAATTGTCTCAGAGAACAGAAGATTATTTTCAAAGCCTTGAGAGCTAATGTAATGTGTTCTTCTGACTTGCTTGGTGCCTGTTATCCCTTCTTTCCCTCCAGTTTCTCCCATTTGTAACGGAAATGTCTAGCTTGTGCCTGTTCTGCCATTGTACCTTTGGAAGCAGATAACTTGTATTCTAGATTTCACAGATGAAGAGGAATTTTTGGATTTTGGACTTGGAGTTAAGACTTTTGCTATGATATGATGGGGTGAATATGTTTTCCATGTTACAAGGATGTGATTTTTTGGGGGCCAAAAGGTGGAATGTCATGGTTTGAATTATGTCCTCCAAAAAATGTGTGTATCAGTTTGGCTGGGCCATGATTCCTGGGACTGTGTGATTTTCCTGTATGCTGCAAACCTGCCTTTATGATGTTAATGAGGGAGGATGGGTGGCAGTTGTGTTAGTAAGGCAGGACCTGATCTACAAGACTGGATTGTGTCCTGAGGCAATCTCTTGAGATATAAAAGACAGAAGTGAGCAGTGAGACAGGGGGACCTCATACCATCAAGAAAGCAGTACTGGGAGCAGAGCATGTCCTTTGGACTGGGGTTCCTGCGCCGAGAAGCTCCTAGTCCAGGGGAACACTGATAAGAAGGCTGACAGAGAGAGAAAGACTTCCCCTGGAGCTGACGCCCTGAATTTGGACTTTTAGCCTACTTTGACCGTGAGGAAATGAACTTCTCTTCGTTAAAACCATCCACTTGTGGTGTTCCTGTTACAGCAGCACTAGATGACTAAGACAATCCCCAACTTTCATAATAGATGTTTAAAAACTACTATCTAAAATTCAGATGTATTGTTTTTAAAACATACAAAATCTACTTAAAATTACTTTACTATATTTTTCTTTAAACAGGAAATTTTTTACAGAAAATATTTTTTAGAGTTAAGAAACCTTAGTCTAAAATTCAGTTATTCCCTCAGCTTCACCTAAATTTATTTTCTGTATTAGTTAAATTAAGATAACATTGAAAAATTCTATATTTTAAAAAATTATTCATGGATTATTTTCTATGCCATGATATTAACAGTGTTCCTTCACTGCTCTATAACCCTTTTATAACCCATACCAAAAAATGAGTTTGCATGCCTTTCTTTAAAGTGGTCATTGAAAAATCTTTTTACCCAACAAGATTTCGATTGGGACTGAAACACTTCAGAGGGTAAAATAAGCAATTATGCTACAATTATGATCTGCCATGTCAGGCTCAGTCTTAGAACTCTTGTCCACGTTTGCCCTGTTACTACCCTCTCAGAGTTCTCTACTGCTCTTCTGTCTGGCGTTAGCTATTTTTTAAAATAAGGTATCATTTTTGTTTTTTCAGCTTAGGTTCTTTGGTCAGCTGAGGTCAACTGCTCTGACACCATGCGATCCTTTCTTATGTCATCTGATCCTACCCATATGTCCCTCCAAAATCAAAGAATATATTTTTCTTACAAAGTCAGACTTGATTTATATTTTGGCAGGTAGCAAATTCTTAAACTAAAGAATTATAACTAAGGGCATTTCAACATGGAGAGCGCTAGGTTGAGAAGATTTTTGTTAAGGCCCTGTGTCCAGGAGCCTTTTCTGATCCAGATTTCTCCCTTAGTTAGAAGAAAGATCGTCGAAGGGTGGAGTGTTGTCCATAGAACATGGCTAAAATCAAAAGGGACCTCCCAGTTCTCTGAGCAAAGCAACAACTGCAGCTTCATACGACAGTGCCAGTAACTCATAAACAACTTAAGTATCTTTTACCAGGGAGACTGTGAAATGATAAATCTGTTACCTGATTCTGGTTCAAGCATGAATTCAAACCATCTGAACCCTTTATCAGATACTGTCTTTCAGTATAATTTCTTTTTTAATACTATAAAATTCTTACTATGATTCATGACTAAGATACCTTAAGCAGGATTGCCAATCATCAATTAAATGCCAACCATTTAAATCTTAAAACTTTTAAATCATTTCTACCGTGTATTTACTGTGGTGAAACCCTGGTGGCACAGTGGCTAAAGAACTCAGCTGCTAGCCAATAATGTTGGCAGTTCAAATCCACCAGGTGCTTCTTGCAAACCTTATGGGGCAGTTCTACTCTGTCCTATAGGGTCACTATGAGTTGGAATTGACTCTGCAACAAAAAGTTTAGTTCTTTTGGATTCACTGTGTTTTTATTTCCCATAAAAATCCATTGCCATTGAATCAATTCCTACTCATAGCAACGCTGTAGGACAGAGTAGAATAGCCCCGCAGGATTTCCAAGGCTGTAATCTTTACAGAAACAGACCGCCACATCTTTCTCCCGTGGAGCAGCTGGTGGGTTCAAACTACTGACCTTTCAGTTAGCAGCCGAGCGTATTAACCACTCCCAGGTCTCCACAGACAAAATAAACACAGGGTTTGAAGCGTTAACCTAAATATGATAATTTAGGTCTAAAAAGAAAAACAAAACATTTTCACATGAATAGCCCACATTACACCTCACAAATAATCTCATCTCAATAACCATCCATTTTCTGAAATTCACTGTTACTGCAACAGGGTGAGTTTATTGAAAAAGAAAAATGAAGTCCCTGGTAGACTCTGTCAGTTATATCCATTTTCCTCTGCTCTCACCATGGTTTTTAGGCTGTGTCGTTTTGGTGACATCGTAAATTGCAGAATAATTTTCATGCCCAATAACATTTTACGAAAAGGTCATCCAAACATTTAAAAATCCGTTTTCTCTTGAAGAGAAACATCTATTCCGGACTTCAGATAGGATAATTCTCCAGCACTCCTTAAATAGTAAGGTGGGTCATCAAACCCCAAATGCCAAACACTCAGGGTTCCTACCAAAATAGTCTGTCTGTTTGTTCAGCTGCACATCACCCCGCATATCTCAGTCCCATGCCTGCTCGGTATATTTAGTAACCGATCAAGTTGCTTATCTTTCTTTAGCATATTCCTTAATAATCCTAAGGAAGAAACTTCTGCTGCTATCAGAGACGTAGCCCCACTTTGCTTAGAGTCAATGAGTCTCGTGGCTTGAGAGTCTTTCACTCTCTCTTAGATTCAGAAGAGGGTATCATTCCTTCTCCGGAATATTCCATCAAAGGAGCTCAGATAAGAGATGGGATCGTATTAGTAATGTAGGAATCACGGGTCGTCTGCACCCACACGTCTGAGCATTGTGCCACCGTGGGAGTCGGAATGGTGGGGTGGATCCCTTTACTTTGCTCCACTGTGTCTTCATTCATGCTTCTGGGTGAACCTGAGGGGAATGAGTGAGCAAAGGCCATGGTGACTTTGTATCAGTATATCCAAAATGTCAATAGGGGCTTTTTGGATTCTAAAGAAAATGGATATATTACTGAGTAATTTCTAATCTAAACCAGCCTCTAATTTTGTTTCCAGGAAGACAAGGAGGAGGTAATTGTATTTATCCTTTTTCTTACCATGAATAAGGATGGAAAACAAAAATGATGATAGGTTTTTAAACTGCAACACATGAGTTCTAGATTAGACTCTGGGGAAGGATTTTTACACCCATCAGTTAAACACGGATACGGATTGCTTACTGGGTGTCTTTGTTATCTAGTGCTGCTATAACAGAAATACCACGAGTGGATGACTTTAACAAACAGAAATTTATTCTCTCTCAGTCTAGGAGGCTAGAAGTCTGAATTCAAGGTGTCAGCTCCAGGGAAAGGCTGTCTCTCTCTGTTGGCTCTGGGGGAAGGTCCTTGTCATCAGTCTTCACCTGGTGTAGAAGCTTCTTAGCACAGGGACCCCAGGTCCAAAGGATGTCCTTTGCTCCTGGCTCTTCATTCTCAGTGGTAGGAGGTCCCTCTCCTCTCTGCTCACTCCTGTTTTATATCTCAAAAGAGATTGACTCAAGATACAACCTAATACGGTAGATTGAGTCTTGCCTCATTAACGTAACTGCCTCTACTCCTGCCTCATTACCATCATAGAGGTAAGATTTACAACATATAGGAAAATCACATCAGATGACAAAATGGTGGACAATCACACTATCCTGGGAATCATGGCCTAACTGAGTTGACACACATTTTTGGGGGACACAATTCAAGTCGTAACACTGGGTGAAATAGTTAACATTCCCAAAGCAGGGTGTTAAAAAGAGCCTGAGCAGTCATTAGAAAACAATTACAGTGAAACTTGCGAGAGCCAGAACTAGTCGGGACGGCCTTGTTTTCCCAGGACTTGCAAGTTTTGCACTCTTGACAGAGCGCAGTGTTACCACTTCTCTATCGCTCGTTTTAGTGGAAAATATTTGTTTTCCTCCTCTGACAGGTTTCTGCCTTACACAGCTTTTGCAGATTTACTGTATTTGGACTTACAAATAGCTAGAGTTTCTTTGTTTTTGTTTTCTAAAAAATCATGGGGCCAGGACTTCCGGCAACATGATGCTCTAGGCAGAAGCACCACACCATCCCTCCACAGCAAAGAACTGAAAAACTAAGCCAAACAGAGAAAACAGAAATCCTGAAACCCTAAACCATCAAATGAAGAGATACAGAACTCAGCCAAGCACCAAATGGAGTGAGAAAACTGACAGAGAATGGAGAGCGAGGAGAGGTTCATGCAGAGGTCCCCTATCAG
>NW_004443948.1:30751495-30805184 GCF_000243295.1 Trichechus manatus latirostris | reverse complement strand
GTCATAGGGCAATATGTGTACTACCTGTTTAATGAGAAAATATTTGTTCTGCAAACCTTCATTTAAGGTACAAAAAAAAAGAGAATTCTTTATGTGAGATCAAATTGACAACAGCAACTCTAAAGGTTTGATGGGAAGCCTAGGGGACAGTGAGTTGAAGATAATGGTGATGGAATAATTTGGAAAAGGATAGTGAGACTAACAGCACAACTGGAAAAATGTAAACGATGTCACTGAATTGTACATGTAGAAACTTTCAAAATGGTGTAACTTTGGCGGTGTATAGTTTCACCAAAAAAAAGTTCCTCAAGGTCAAGAAGGGAGAGTGTTGACATGTCGTGGGGTTGTTAACCAGTGTCATAAAACAATACGTGTACTGGCTGTTTAATGAGAAACTATTTATTCTGTAAACCTTCATCTAAAGCACAATAAAAAAATTAAAAAAAAAATTCATGGGGCCCAAAATTTCAATCTGTATCCTTCATTAGTGTTGCCAGGTTATTTAATACAGTGGTTAAAAGCATTAACTCTGGAGCCAGACGGTTGCTGTTAGTTAGGTGCTGTCAAGTTGGCTCCAGCTCATAGTGACCCCATGTACAACAGAACTAAACACTGCCTGGTGCTGCGCCATCCTCACGATCATTGTTACGCTTGAGCCCACTGTTGCAGTTACTGTGTCAATCCATCTCGTTGAGGGTCTTCCTCTTTTTTGCTGACCCTCTACCTTACCAAGTAAGATGTTCTTCTCCAGGGACTGGTCCCTTGTGATAACATGTCCAAAGTACGGAAGACTACCTGAGCTCAAGCCCTACCGCTGTCTTTTATGAGCTTGGACAAATTATTTAACCTTCAGTTTCCTCATCTGTGAAACAGAGATGTTAATAGTATCTACATCAAAATGCTGTTGTGAGAATTCAGTGTATTAATGTGATGTGCCTGGCAAATGGTGAGCAAGACCTATGATGGCTTCTGCTCTCTTCATTGGATGTTCCACACTTCACTTCTTGTTGAGATCAGATACGTTTTTATTTTACTTTCTTAATGCCTTTGTGGGAGTCCCTGGGTGGCACAAATGGTTAAGCCTGTGACTATTAGCAGAAAGGTTGGTGGTTCAAACCCACCCAGAGGCACCTCAGAAGAGAGGCATGGCGATCTGCTTCCAAAAGATCACAGCCTTGAAAATCTTATGGAGCACAGTTCTACTCCGCACACATAAGGTCGCTATGAGTTGCAGTCAACCCAACAGCAATTCAGGCAACAACAACAGTATCTTTATCGATGTAGTTTACTGGGGAAACCTGGCGTAAAGGCAAAGACGGAAAAAAGTTGCTGGTGAGTGGATTCCAACATGGCTCCCCATCTGTGACAGAGAAGATCTGTGCTCCACCGGGTTTTCGCTGGCTGATTTTTTGGAAGTGGATTACCAGGTCTCTCTTCCGAGGCACCTCTGGGTAGACTCCAATCTCCCACCTTTCAGTTAGCAGCCATGCAGGTTAACTGTTTGCATCACTCAAGGATTCCTAAAGGCAGAGACAAAGGAACTACAAATTCTGCTATTCTTTCTTTATTCACTCGTTCCTTCTTTTATGTCTTCCTTAATTCATTAGTTTGGCATGTATTGTAGACCTCGTATGGACCCTGGACAGTGTAGGACTCTGAGGATAGAAATAATGTAAATAAACATGATCTTCAGGGAGGCAGAGATTGCCATGTACAGCAGTAAGCACACCAACGTCACGGTGTTATGGTAGAAGAATGAACGGTGCAGAGACCACAATTATGAAAACTCAAGAAAAGGTTTACGTGCAGAAGGAAACCATCTTTGAGGGAAGGCGGGCTGGGGAGGGAAACCACTCACTAGATAGTAGACACGTGTTAACTCTGGTGAAGAGAAAGGCACTACACGCGTAGGGGAAGTCAGTACAACTTGACTAAGGCGAAGGGAGCCACTGAGAGACAGGAAAACCAGATGAATGGCAACGGGGAAGCAGGGAAGAAAAGGGAGAGAGTGCTGACACATTGCAGGGACTGCAACCAATGTCATGAAACAACTTGGGTACATTTTTTTTTTTTTTTTGCCCTTGATTTCTATTTTTTTTTTTTTTTAATTGTACTTCAGATGAAGGTTTACGGAACAGTTTCTCATTAAACAGTTAGTACACATATTGTTTTATGACATTGGTTAACAACCCCAGACATGTCAACATTCTCCTTTCTCGATCTTTGGTTCCCTATTACCAGCTCTCCTGTCCCCATCTGCCTTCTAGTCCTTGTCCCTGGGCTATTGTACCCCATTAGTCTCACTTTGTTTTATGGGGCTGTCTAATCTTTGGCTGAAGGGTGAACCTCAGGAGTGACTTCATTACAGATTTTTTGAATGAGAAACTAATACGCTCTATCAATTTTCACCTAAAGCACCATAAAATGTTCAAACTCATAATAATAATGGTGCACAGTGGTGGTATGAGTGAGGAGAATGTGAATTCTGCTGTGGAGGAGAGTTATGGAAGTTTTCACTGAGGGACAGTCGAGCTGAACACCAAGCGTTGTTCCTCTGGGGCCCGGGTTAGTTTGGGGACAGAGCACTACAGCAAAGCAAGACATGAGTACAACCACAGCGAGTAAAGCAGAGGCCCTCCAGCAAAATGGGGTGCAGAGCTGACACAGGTTCTCTCACATGCTGGGTAAGATGTCAGAAGAAAAACTTTAAAAAAAAAAATAGCCAAGCTTGAAAGAAGGAAAAGAAAACAAACCCATACATTCAAGAAATACAGAGGAAAATCAAATACAGAATAGTAAATCAGGTTAGGGAGGGTGTGGTGGTTCAGTGGCAGAATTCTCACCTTCCATGTATGAGACCCAAGTTCGATTCCCAACCAACGCACCTCACGTGCAGCCACCACCCATCTGTCAGCGGAGGCTTGAGTGTTGCTATGATGCTGAACAAGTTTCAGCAGAGCTTCCAGACTACGATGGACTAGGAAGAAAGACCTGACCATCTACTTTGAAAATCAGCCAATGAAAACCCTACGGATGACAACACTTCTATCCCATTGAGCATGGGGTCACCCTGAGTAGGGGCCAACTCAACGGCAGCTCACAACAAGAACAACAAATCAAGTTGACGAGGTAGCCTGCCAAGGCTCTGAGTCCTGACAAGCGGGAGCTGAGTTTTCATGTCCAAGCAGGAAGAACACAAGGGGACTGAGCCCTTGTGAGGTGGAGAGCTGGAACTGAGCCCTCTGCACTTAGCCAGGCTCTTCTGGGAAATAATCCATTCGCCAGCCTAGAGAAGTAGCAAGGAAGCGTGTCATCCGCCTGGGACTCTGTATGAGGAAAACTTAGAAACCCAAAACCTGAGGCAGACATGCGTGTGAGATCCCAATCAGGATGTTATCTTTGTATTAAAACCTCAAGCAAAGACACAAACATAAAATTAGTCGTCGTTAGCCCCCAACTCATGGCTGCCCTGTGTGTTACAAAGTAGAACTGCTCCACAGGGTTTTCTTGACTGTGATCTTTGTGAAAGTAGTTCACCAGGCCTTTCTTCCGCAGAGCCACTGAGTGGGTTTGAATTGCCTACTTTTAGGTTAGCAGCCAATGGGAAACCGCTTACATCACCCAGGCCCTTTAAGCTAGTCTAGGACCTATCAAACACAGGGAAATGGGAAAATCTGATATTTCCACAACCTAGGGCACGTGGGACTCTCATGAAAAAAAAAAACAACCCCTGCTGAAGATGACCTCACAAGTTAAATAAATAAACACACACACACACAGGAACAATCCACCTCCGTGAGAGAAAGTCAGTGATATAATAAATGGTAGAAATTACACCACAAAAACTAGATACAATAGATCTGAACGAGTCTATAAAATAAATAGTAATGAAGAAAAGAAAAAATAGAAACAACAATGAAAGAACAGGACAATGATGCAAAAAGGCAAAGAACAGAAGTGACTAGTTGCAGTATGGAGCCCTGGTGGCACAGTGGTTAAGAGTACGGCTGCTAACCAAAGGTCAACAGTTCGAATCCACCAGCTGCTCCTTGGAAACTCTATGGGGCAGTCCTACTCTGTCCTATAGGGTTGCTATGAGTTGGAATCAACTCGATGGCAATGAGTTTTTGGGGTTTTTTTTGGAGTCCCTGGAACATGCAAATGGTTAACTTAGCTGCTAACCAAAAGGTAGTTCAAGTCTACCCAGAGGTACCTTGGGATAAAGGCTTGGAGATCTACTTCTGAAAAAATCAGCCGTTGAAAGCCCTATGGAGCACAGTTCTACTCTGATACACATGAGATCACGCTGAGTCAGAATCAGCTCCATGGCAATTGGTCATGCAATGTGGTGTGTAAAAGAAACATATGAACAGAAGCCTGGGGAGGCTGAGGGCACAGGAATGTCGGCAAAGGCACTGTAGAGAAGGGAACATTTGGATTGAATCTTGAAGGAAGAGTAAGAACATTCATCGTGGGAGGAATTTTCTATCAGCAAAGACTCATAGATGTGACCAAATGAGTAATTCCTATGACTGGACTATAGGGAGTGGAGGATAGCAAAGGGAGAGTGTGATGGTTAAGGTTGTGAATCAAGCTGGCTGGGCCATGATTCTCAGCAGTTTGGCAGTTACGATGTAGTTTGGCAGTTATTTAATGATGTAAACACCTCCATAATGAGATCTGATATAATGTGATCACCTCCATGATGAGACCTGTTGTGAGCATCCAATCAGTCGAAAGAGAGTTTCCTTGGGGGTGTGGCCTGCATCCAATATAGGTGAACTTTCTGGCAAGGCTTGCTGGCTTTTGCTCACTCTGGATCCTGCAGCTGGCTTCTGTTCCTCTGACCTCCAGTTCTTGGGACTTGAGCTAATAGATTACCTGACATCTCAGCTGCCAATCTTGGGGAACAGATTCTTTTTAAGAATGTGCTATTTTGCTGAGCAGCTGGTATTAATTGCACCTTCCCATGCAAAAGCACATTAGAGCTAGTAGAATCTAAATTGCTTTCTCTTTGAGGAAACTACCCTCTTGATCGTAAATTACACATCTTTGATTGGACACCAGATCTTTAGGTCGCTACTAAATTATTGAGAAGATTACTATTCCACCACCATACGCTGTTGTTGTTAGCTGCAGTGGAGTCAGCTCCAACTCACGGTAACCCTGGGTACAACAGAACAAAACATTGCCCGGTCCTGCGCCATCTTCATGATCGTTGGTATGCTTGAGTCTATTGTTGTGGCTATTCTGTCAATCCATCTCATGGAAGGTTTCATTCATTTTTGTTGCCTCTACTTTACCAAACATGATGTCTTTTTCTAGCAGTTGGTCTTTCCTGATGATGTGTACAAAGTAAGCGATCCGAAGTCTCAGCATCTTTGCTTCTAAGAAGCATTCTGGTTGTATTTCTTCTAATTTGTTTGTTTTTCTGGCAGTCCATGGTATATTCAATATTCTTTGCCAACACCATGATTAGAATGTATCAATTCTTCTTCTGTCTTCCTTTTTCTTTGCCCAGGTTTCACATGCATATGAGGCTATTCACCATTATATACGCTCATTCAAATATATAAAACTTCTTTGATTTCTGGGAAAGAACACGTATACACAAATAAACTCTAGGTGTGGAATTAGGTCAAGTTAGTAAACAACTCTTAGTTTACAGCAGGAGCTGGCTAACAAGAGCCCTTGGGCCAAATCTGCATATTGCCTGTCTTTGAAGTTTCATTGGCGCACAGCTACACCCAGTCAAAATTTATGTATTGTTCATGACTGTTTTCCTGCTACAAAGGCAGAGTTGAATTGCTGTGAATGAGACCATATGGTTTGCAGAGTGTGAAATATTTACTACCTAGCCCTTTACAGAAAATGTTTGTCAACTCCTCTTTAGTCTGTTTTCTTACCTGCAAAATAGGATTAAGAAAACACCTTGATCCTATTTCCCCCATTCAACACACATTTATTGAGTACCTACAAGCACCTACTTTGCTCCTATTCAGAAGAGCCATCATTGTAAGTGCTGAGAAAGAGGTAACGTGGATGATTTTGTGTTGGATGCTACGTCCTGAAATAGAGATATGCACTGACACCACAAAGGCAATATGAGAGAACTTACCAGAAGATATACAACGTTTTGTTACTATCCGTAAGATTTTCAACATCATGATAAATGGGAAAAAAAATAGTTGTCAATCATTTCATTCTACTAGGATCTACAATCAATGTCCATGGAAGCAGCAGTCAAGAGACCAAACGATGTATTGCATCGGGCTCATCTGCTACAAAAGATCTCTTTAAAGTTTTAAAAAGCAAAGATGCCCCTTTGATGACTAAGATGTGTGTCTTGGTCATCTAGTGTTGCTATAACAGAAATACCACAAGGGGATGGCTTTACCAAGAGAAATTTATTCTCTCACAGTCTAGTAGTCTACAAGTCCAAATTCAGGGCGTCAGCTCCAGGGGAAGGCTTTCTCTCTCTGTCAGCTCTGGAGGAAGGTCCATGTGATGCATCAGGCTCCCCTTGGTCTGGGAGCATCTCAGCGCAGGAACCTCAGGTCCAAAGGACGCACTCTGCTCCCGGCGCTGCTTTCTTGGTGATGTGAGGTCTCCATGTCTCTCTGCTTGCGTCTCTCTTTTATATTTCAAAAGGGATTGGCTTAAGACACTATCTAGTTGTCTTAGTCATCTAGTGCTGCTATAAGAGAAATACCACAAGTGGATGGCTTTAACAAAGAGAAATTTATTTCTTCACAGTCAAGTAGGCTAAAAGTCCAAATTCAGGGCATCAGCTCCAGGGGAAGGCTTTCTCTCTCATCAATTTTCCATAGGATTAGGAGCTCCTCTGTGCAGGGACCCCAGGTCCAAAGGATGTGTGCTCTGCTCCAGGCACAGCTTTCTTGATGGTATGAGGTTCCCCTGTCTCTCTGCTCACTTCTCTCTTTTTATCTCAAGAGATCGCCTCAGGATACAATCCAATCTTGCAGACTGAGTCCTGCCTCACTAACACAACTGCCGCCTATCCTCCCTCATTAACATCATACAGGCAGGGTTTACAACCTATGGGAAAATCACACAACACCTGGAATCACGGCCCAGCCAAATGGATACACACATTTTTTGGGGGACATAATTCAATCCATGACACTAGTCTTGTAGAGCTCATCAATATAATTGCCACTATTCCATCTTATTACATCATAGTGATAGAGTATACAACACACAGGAAAATCACATCAAATGACAAAAGGTAGACAATGATACAATACTGGAAACCATGACCTAGGCAAGTTGACAGTTATTTTTAGGGGACACAATTCAATCCATGACAGTGTGCCTGACCCAAGCTAAGGTCTTTACAATCGACTCACATGCATGCAAAAGCTGGACAATGAAAAAGGACGATGGAAGAAGAATTGATGTATTAGAATTGGGGTGCTGGCAAAGAATATCGAATATACCATGAATACCAGAAGAAAGAATAAATCAGTCTTAGAAGAAATACAACTAGAAAGTTCCTTAGAAGAAAGATGGCAAGACTTTGGCCGGCTTACTTTGTACATGTCAACAGGAAGTATCAAGCTCTGGAAAAGGACATCATGATTGGCAAAGTAGAGGGTCAGTGCAAACGACCCTCTATACAAGAGAAGTAAGGAGATTCATAGAGTTGTTGTTGTTTTCCCAAATGCTTGCTCTCCCTCCCCAAGAGTGAAACGGGTATTCATCTCCTTTTCTCATGCCAAATGAGGGCCTTCAAGAGAACCACTTGTAAAGCCTGGGGTGTCTACAGAAGCCTATCTATGGAAAATAGCACCTATGGCACTTAGTTTTAAATTGCTGAATGATCTCTCACAGCTCACTATGGAAACTGCAATGGCCCATAGAAACTGCTCTTTAGCGCTCCTCCTCAAGTACCTGCTGTACCTTAGTTACACCTCTGGGTGTCTGGCAGGAGGGGTGTTTGATGTCTCACCACTACCACCCCTCCCACCATCGTCCAAACCCAGCCAGTTGGATGCCACTGAGCTAGAGCAGCTCCTGAGCGCCAGTGACAGCACGGGCCCTCAGTGGAAGACAGTGATCTGGATTCTTGGGAAAACTGGACTAAAGTGCCCTCGATTTGTGGGGACACAGAGACAAGTGCCTGACTGTCACCTGGCAAAGTCTAATGAGTTCCCACCTAAGAAAAGTGAAGAGGAAGCAATTGGGGTGAGACTAACCTACACCTTCAAGGTCTGTCTGGAGCCCAGTGCTGAGCGTTCTGTGGATTAAATGGGCACTGTGGAAGGTAGCCATCTTGAAAGTCTTGGAAGGACCCTATCAAAGGGGTCTGACTGTCAGGGCAAAGCAGTTCCTACAGAAGAGGCTGTGGGAGATACTCCGTCAGATACGGGGGCTAAGCAGGCTCATAAGCCGTATTGGGGCATGCAGCTTACTTCATAAGGAGACGGTTTTGATTCTCAAAGCCAAAGAATGAGGCAGTGAGAAGCCTTAGGGCATTCTCACAAACCACTCCAGGAGAGAAAACGTGAAGTGTGCATTTGGGCATATGTACCCCCAAAACCAGGAACCAGTTGCCATCGAGTTGAACACACTCCATGTGTGTCAGAGTAGAACTGTGCTCCATAGGGTTTTCAATGGCTGATGTTTTCAGAAGTGGATCACCAGACCTTTCTTCCAAGGCAACTCTGGGTGGACTCAAACTTCCAATCTTTTGTTGAGCAGCTGAGGTCAACCATTTGCACTACCCAGAGACTCCATATGCCACCTCCCGACCCCAGGTGGCTCTAAACACCAAATTCCAATGGTGCCCGTCAACAAAAAACTTTGCCACTGGTCCACTGATCCTCCCTGCACTTCTGTATCCTACCCTGGAGGCATGGAAAACATCAGATAGCAAGTGAGAGAGGATGGTCTGGGGAAGAACAAAGTAGCTGACCATACCCCTCCTCCCCATTGCAGACTTCCAGGTCCAGACAGACCCAGAGCTGTGGCGGATGGGAGAAGGTTTAAATTGGAAGCATTATTGAATGTGTGATATTATTGGATTTTCTAATACCTGAAAACAAGACCTGTAAGACAGATATTATCCAGAAGCAGGAAAGGGAGATCTAGAGGGGATTTGTTATTTTCTATGTTGCTTCCCGATAAGCCCAGTCCATTCAGAAATGAGTTATATATGCAAAGCATAATTACCACATCATGAAATTGGTCTCTTTGGGTGTCATATAAACCCATTCTGAAGGAAAGACTGGAGGAGAACAAATGATGTTTTTCAAGAAACACCATTAGCATTACATTTAAAATAAGGAAAGAGGTCGTCGGGTGCTTCTTTGGAAGTTACCACAATCGTTGGTTCATTATCTGAAGGCTTTGTAGGCAATAGGACCGCAGGCAGGCAGTGTCTGCGTTTAAAAACTGAGTCTCCTTATTTAGTCTCATCTCAAATTCTAAACGCCAGTCAGAAGAGGACAAAACGTGTAATCCTTTTATTTATCCCCATATAAATCAAAAGGTCCGGTAAAACTATTCAAAACTATTAAAAGTAGAAACAGAAGGAAAGAGAAGACGGCAGACCTACAGAACCAGCAAGAACGTCCTCACTGTGTCTGTGTTTCCCTCCATCGTTTTCAATCAAACCTCCCACAGGTATACCAGTGTTAGGGTATCTTGGCCTTTATGTCAGTGTTACATCTTCTAACATTGTCTAATGGGGGCAATGGTGGTTCAGTGGTAGGATTCTCACCTTGCACGCAGGAGACCTGGGTTCATTTCCCAGCCAGTTCACCTCAGGCACAGTTACCATCCAACCGTTAGTGGAGGCTTGCACGTTACTATGATGCTGAACAGGTTTTAATGGAGCTTTCAGAGTAAGACAGACTAGGAAGGCCTGGCAATCTACTTCTGAAAAATCAGCCACTGAAAACCCTATGGATCACAATGGTCTGATCTGCAACCAATCATGGGGATGGCGCAGGACCAGGAAGTATTTCATTCTGTTGTTCCAATGGGGTCACCATGAATCAGGAGCCAACCCTTGGGCAGCTAACAACAATGAAACGTTCATGTCATTATTTCCAAAAAAATCTCTAATGAATAGTACTAAAAAAATTATGCAATTTATTCTCAAAAGGTGTTCATTTAATATACATATAAACTAAAAAATGTTGAAAATTAAAAATATTGCTCCAAATTTTATTTTAACAATGGACAGAAAATATTCCTAGGGCTGCATTGTCCAATACTATAGTTACTAGCCACATGTAGCTATTTAAATTTAAATTAAATCAAATTAAGCATCAGTCACATTAGCCACATTTCAAGTGTTCAATAGCCACATGTGACCGCTGCTGTTAGGTGCCATTGAGTGGGTTCTGACTCATAGCCACCTTGTATAGAACAGAACGAAACATTGCCTGGTCCTGTGCCATCCTCACAATCATTGTTATGCTTGAGCCCATTGTTGCAGCCACTGTGTCAATCCATCTCATTGAGGGTCCTCCTCTTTTTTGCTGATGCTCCACCTTACTAAACATGATGTGATGAGTGGCTACCATCTTGGACAGTACAGATACACAACATTTTCATTACCGCAGAAAGTTCTAAAGAACAGTGCTGCTCTAGGGTTTCAGAGCCAATAATTTTTGAAGCTGAGAAAACAACTCCTGTTTTCTCTGCATGACTAGGTTCTTAATATTTTAATCCTCAGTGAATTTGAGCTTCTGTAAAGTATTAAGATATGTGATGTCAGAGGCTTGTAAGTGCAAGATATTATTCCTCGTTTTAGAGACAGGCTGAGCTCCCTTGATACTTTATTTTTTAAACACTCTCATTAGGCCCAGCATCAGGCAGAAGTCCAGAGTTGCAAAACTACTCCCTAAAAGCCTGATTGCCCTTCGGATTAGTTTTGAACAGTAAAAATTCAGCACTGGGGAATTCAGAATGTTGAGTTATGATCTCATTCATTCAGCTTTTTCTCAGAAGTCTTCTTGGTTTCTCTACTAAACATGTAATGCACTTCTTTGTATCACATTCTTTTCCCATATTTGTAATTTTCACTTCTCTTTCACATAACGCATATTTTAATATATGAAGGCTACATTATTTAGATGCTAGTGGAAGTATTGAAGAAGAGGGAACTTTCAGAAGCGTTTTGGGGATTCTGTCATGTTAAAGACTAATAAATGTATAGACGAGTTATTTACTTGAAACAAAGAAAATCATGAGTTTTGGATATTTTAGATTTCTCTCAGTAGCTCTTCTTCTCCACCAAAGAACAAGTTGGATATATCTTTTAAGAATTTAAATTTTTTCTCTAACTCCTTCCTTCAGAAGGATGTAGAAGACTGGATCATCAAATACGATGTTCGTTGTCTAGTGAAGACCTGCTCAACCCTAGCAATTCTATCTAGTGTCTAGCCAGAATATGTTACTTAATCTGCCCGTTGTGGTTAGCAACCATCAAGTTGGCCCCTGACTCATAGCGACCCCACTGCCTACAGTAGAAAAATATATTCTCAACCTATAGCTTCTCCTTGTAATATTGTTTTAAACTTTCCCTGAATGACAGGGAGACTGAAAGGCTATAACCCATTTACAAAGAAAATGGTCACCAACACAGAGCAACACCTTGACCCATCCCGGACCAGTGAAGCCAATGGGAAAACAATGTCACTACAGAATTTTAGATATGATTTTATGATATTTACTGTGGCTACCAGATATGTTTCTAGCAGTCAGACTTATGAAAATAAACTATTGTGATAAAGACTGTTGTGGTGTCATACACATAAAGCTTATATTTTATCTCATTGTTGTTACTCTTGTTGTCAGCTGCTGTTGAGTCAGCCCTTGACTCATGGTGACCCCGCGCACAATGGGACCAAACACTACTAGGTCTTGCACCATCCATCTCCATACAATCAGTTGCGGATCGGAATAGGGTTTTCATTGGCTGAGTTTTGGAATTAGATTACCAAGCCTTTCTTCCTAGTCTGTCTTAGTCTGGAAGTTTCACTGAAACCCGCTCAGCAACTCGCAAGCCTTCAATGCAGACAGGTGGTGGCTGCACATGAGATGTATCGGTGGAAATCAAATCCGAGTCTCCTGCCGGAAAGACAATCATTCTACCACTGGACCGCCACGGCCCCCTCTGACACACACGGGGTCCCCATGAGTCAGAGCTGACTTCATAACAATTGCTTAAAGGGCATAGGAACTGAATATTGCCAAAATGCAGCTTTTGATTAAATCGGTCTGGAGTGGAGCTAAGATTCTGCATTTCTCACAGGCCTCCAGGTAATGCTGATGCTGTGCTTCTAAGGACTACCTTTTGAGCAACAAGGCTCTGATAGACTCAGTTATCATAATCACTTAATAAATCATGTTTATATTGACGCTTTGAAGTCTAGGACTGGCCTGCATATATTTTACCTCATTTGATCATCAAATGAATGCTACAGGATTCTGTGAAATATTTGGTCTTGTTTTATCTGTTACAGCAACACACTCAAGCAGACCTCAGGGACTGAGCACCATACCACACTCCAAGCTCTTTAATGAACTCTCCTTCTAACAAGTTCTGAAGATCACGTTGAATCTTCTATACCCGCCTTTTCCAAACAGGGTGTTATTAGATATACAAGTGATAAAAGTGTTCCATGCTCAGAGAAGCTTGAAAAATGTTGAGTTAAACACAGTTTCTTTACTACAAGACTATTCAGAGCCTTTAACACAAATGTTCATTATAAATCTTCAAAAGAGAGATTTGACCACGGACTTAATGCTTTTTTTATGTTAAATCTTTTAACAGGAGTCCCTGGGTGGCACAAACAGTTAAGCACTCGACTTCTAGTCAAAAGTTTGGTGGTTCAAACCCCCCAGAGGCACCTCAGAAGACAAACTTGAAAGGTCATAGCCTTGAAAACCCTGTAAAGCAGTTCTACTCTGCATATACGGGGTTGTCATGAGTTGGAATCAACTCTATGGCAACCAACAAACTCAACAATAAACAACAACAACCAACAACCACAAACCTTTTAATATCTCCTGGGAAGCAAGTTACGAGATCTCATTGTTCTTAATTTCACAGACTCTAGTTTATCAGTGTAACTAGTGACCTACACTCTGTCAGTCACTGATACAGGGTTTTGAAAAGCAGCCAGGACACCAGGTGCACCAGTCAATCCAGTGGGGTTGGGGAGCGTCCTAGTCATCTAGTGCCGCCATGACAGACATACCGCAAGTGGATGGTTTTAACGAAGAGAAATTTATTCCCTCACAGTTAGAGTAGGCTAAAAGTCCAAATTCAGGGCATCAGCTCCAGGGGAAGGCTTTCTCTCTCATCAATTTTCTGTAGGATTAGGAGCTTCTCTGTGCAGGGACCCCAGGTCCAAAGGACGCGCTCTGCTCCAGGCACAGCTTTCTTGATGGGATGAGGTCCCCCTGTCTCTCTGCTCACTTCTCTCTTTTATATCTCAAGAGATTGCCTCAGGACACAATCCAGTCTTATAGATCCAGTCCTGCCTTACTAACACAACTGCCACCCAACCTCCCTCATTAACATCATAGAGGCAGGTTTACAACATACAGGAAAATCACACAGTACCAGGAATCATGGCCTAGCCAAATTGATACACACATTTTTGGGGGGACATAATTCAAACCATGACAGGTAGAGAATGGCTACTGTAGAAAACGTTGGAAAGAGCATCACGCTGAGAATGCACAGAAGGCATGTTGAAAACTGCCATTTCAAATGGTGGAGCAAAGCTGCAACCTGCAAGGGAATGGTAGCAGCAAATGGGACAGATCAGTCTTCAGAAAGGGAATGGCTCATCATAAGGAAGAGGAGACGTGCTCAACCCAGGGACTGTAGTTTAGGTACAAGTCTTCCAGTCCACACTCCGCAAGACCACGCGATCACTGCCTTTGCATGTGAAGAGCAAGGACAAACACGTTCCATCATTAGACTTGGGAAGTCTGGTCTCACTCTTGTCCACTGTGGTGACTGGTAGAGAAGCTTATAACTATCTAAAATGTGTAAAACCCGAAAGCTTCAAGAACTCCTTCTCTGACCTTTTCTTGGACTGGTTAAAAAAACAAAAGACAAACCTGTTGCCTTTGAGTCGATTTTGACTCATAGTGACCCTATAGGATGGAGATGGACTGCCCCAGAGGGTTTCCAAGGCTGTAATCTTTTTTTTTTTTTTTTAAACAATTGGTACACATATTGTTTTGTGACATTGGTTACCAGACCCACGACATGTCAACACTCTCCCTTCTCGACCTTGGGTTCCCTATTACCAGCTTTCCTGACCCCTACTGCCTTCTCATCCTTGCCCCTGGCCTGGTGTGCTCATTTAGTCTCGTTTTGTTTTTTTTTTAAATGGGCCTGTCTAATCTTTGGCTGAAGGGTGAACCTCAGGAGTGACTTCATTATTGAGCGAAAAGGGTGTCTGGGGGCTGTACTCTTGGGGGTTTCTCCAGTCTCTGTCAGGCCAGTAAGTCTGGTCTTTTTTTGTGAGTTAGAATTCTGTTCTACATTTTTCTCCAGCTCTGTCCGGGACCCTCTAGTGTGATCCTTATCAAAGCAGTCAGTGGTGGTAGCCAGGCACCATCTAGTTGTGCTGGACTCAGTCTGGTGGAGGCTGTGGTAGATGTGGTCCACTAGTCCAAGGCTGTAATCTTTACGGAAGAAGATTGCCACATCCTTCTCCTGTGGAGCAGCTGGTGGGTTTGAACCACCAACCTCTCGATTAGCAGCTGAGCACTTAACTACTGCACCACCAAGACTCCTCTTGGACTGGGTAGGTTGAAAAACTAGTAGATTCAGGTTTTGCTTGCAGAAAATGGATACTGAGTTTTGATGGGCCACTTCCTACATAAGATTTGAGTAAGCAGATAACGAACTCCTTCCTTTTAATATAAGAAGTGAAAAAGAGCTTCTAGCAGACTGACTTTCTTTTTTCAGACATATGTAGAATTTTGTGCTTTCAAAATGCAAGAAGAAGTAGCAAATATGATCTCATGGTGCCATGGATTGAATTGTGTCCCCCAAAATATGTGTATCAATTTGGCTAGGCCATGATTCCCAGTACTGTGTGATTGTCCACCACTGTATCATCTGATGTGATTTTCCTATGTGTTGTAAATCCTATCTCTATGATGTTGATGAGATGGGATTAGTGGCAGTTATGTTAATGAGGCAGGACTCAGTCTACAAGATTAGATTGTGTCTTGAGCTGATCTCTTGTGCGATATAGAAGAGAAAAGTGAGTAGAGAGACTGGGGAGCTCATACCACCAAGAAAGCAGCACCGGGAGCAGAGTGCATTCTTTGGACCCAGCATTCCTGCGCAGAGAAGCTCCTAGTCCAGGGGAAGATTAATGACAAGGACCTTCCTCCAGAGCTGACGGAGAAAGCCTTCCCCATGGAGCTGATGCCCTGAATTGGGACATCTAGACTACTAGACTATAAGACAATAAACTTCTGTGTTTTGAAGCCATCCACTTGTGATATTTCTGTTATAGCAGCACTGGATGACTAAGACACATGGTAACTAATAAATCTCCCTGATATCAAAGTTCTATCTCATAGGAAACTAGAATGTAGTGGTTCTCAAATGTTAGCTGTTGGAATCACCTGGAGTGCTCATTAAAACACAGATAATGGGGTCCCACCTGCAGAGTTTCAGTAGGCTGTGGTAGGGCCCAAGAATTTGCATTTCTGATGATTTCTCAGGTGATGCTAATGTTGCTGGTCTGAGGACCACACTTTGAAAAACACCGCTGGAGTACAAGGAGCCTTAGTGACCACCTGGTCCCTCACCTTACAAGTAGGAATCTGAGCCACAGAGAAGACCTGATCACCCAAGGTAAGGCCATTAACAGTCCCTTGACCACAAGTCCTGTGTACCACCCTTACATTATGCTCAGTCTTCATCCGCTATTTCAGTGAGACATCCAGTCTTTCAAAATATCACGCATACCCACCCTACACTCTTCTCCTCCCCACTCACAGTCACAAAAAATTGGGAAAGATTTTAAAATCTGCAAAAAAGATTACTGGGTGTCCTAGTTATCTATCTACAAATGTCCCTGGGTAGCCCAGGGGGGTTGTGCTTGACTGCTAACTGAAAGGTTGGTGATTTGAACCTACCCAGCAGGATCTGCTTCTATAAAGATTACAGCCAAGAAAACTCTATGGAGCAGTTCTACTCTGTGACACATGAGGTCTGTCTTTGCTATCTAGTGCTGCTATAACATAAATACCACAAGTGAATGGTTTTAAAAAACAGAAATTTATTCTCTCACAGTTTAGGGGGCTAGAAGTCCAAATTCAGGGCACCAGCTCCAGGAGACTTTCTCTCTCTGTCAGCTCTGGGAGAAGGTCCATGTTGTCAATCTTCCCTGGGTCTGGGAGTTTCTCAGTGCAGGGACACTGGAACCAAAGGACGCACTCCACCCCCAGCTCTTCTTGCTTAATAGTATGAGGTTCCCCTCCTCTTTGCTCAATTATCTCTTTTATATCTCAGAAGAGATTGACTCAAGATACACTCTAATCCTGTACCTTGAGTCCTGCTTGATTCACATAACTGCGTCTAATCCTCCCTCATCAACATCACAGAGGTTAGGATTTACAACACATAGGATAATCACATCAGATCACAAAGTGGTGGCCAACCACACAATATTGGGAATCATGGCCTAGCCAAATTAATACACATTTTTGAGGGGCACAATTCAGCCCATAACAGGGTTGCTATGAGTCGGAATTGACTCAAGGGCAACAAGTTTTTAATCTATCGACATTTCCAGCGTATCTCCACCTTTTTATTGTCTTTGAGCTGTTTTATAACTCCATATGTTGTAGAAAACTGATAATAATGCAAACGGTACTTGTCCAAAGACAGTAAAATAAAGTGTGCCTTATAGAATACAATTTATTGTGGTGTAAATATGGACCAAATTTGCATCTATTTGTAAAACTATTTTAACATTCTTGATTGCCTGTGTATGTATGTATGGGTGTGTGTTCTTTGAATTCTCTTTTGATTTATTTATAATGTCATGCTGGTCTCTTCATTAATTAACGAGTTAAATAAAATATTTGGCATGTATTCATTTTATATTTGTATGAAAAGTGATGATTTTATCTTTTTAAAAATTGTTCTTTCACATCTTAAAAGGAAGAGCCTTTTTGAAATGGCAAAGTAACAACCTCCAAAAAATCCACTTCTCTAGAAATGCAATGAGAAATACACTGGGGAAAATCATCAAAATCAACTTTTTCAGAACTCTGGAAAGTAACTACAGGGTCACAAAATTCCAAGAAGTGTTTATTCAAGAAGAACAGCTGAATCTTGGTAAGAACAGTAAGCTTTGTGACATTTTCACTTGCTCTAAGCCATCCCCCTCTCCTCAGAATAAAGAAATGAAAGTAAATATTTAAGGAATCTGTTAACATTAGCCTAGAAAATCAATAGTCTACCACTATGACGGCTGTGAAAACCAGCAGCTTATCAGCCACAGGGGGAGGTAGAATGGTTTTGGAGCTCCCCCAAGACCCATAACTGTTTCTGTTTTACATGTCTGGCAGCTTGATGAAAAGCTCCATTCTCAGGGTTTCCCTTTATTGGACCTGACTCAGCACTTGCTCTGTGTGAACAGCCCTCTCCCTAGGGCATTTTTTGAAAAAAAAGGGAAATAAGCAGCAATTATTTAATATTAGGTGTTGTTACCAGTTGGGACTAACAGGAGGCTGATGAAAAACTTAAAAGGGAAAATGGAGGATAAGGTGTCCAGAAGGGGCCTTCAAAATCTGCAATATATTCCTGGGAATCTAGAAGGCCATGCACGTGTGCAGGGCTCTGTACATGCCAAGAAAATATCTGAGAAAGTCCTAATCTTTCAACTCGAGCTGGCCCTCAGGCTCTGCATAAGCAGGAAATGAAGGCTAAGACAGTGTTGTAAACTGTCTGACAGAGCATTGAAGACATACTCCAATACACACAGAGACCCTCCTCAAAGGCTAGGACTTCTTGTTTTAAGGCATTTATGGGACTCTGGGTCCAACCACAAGCTAATCACTAAGCTAACCAAACAGAGGCTTCCATGGCTGCACAGAGAATACACACTTCACAGAATTAGTCCAGCAAGTCACTAAACAAACAGCAACAACAGCAAACAGAAACAAGAAACCTTTGAGATGAAGGAGAATCTGAACACTACTGACTTCACCAAAATAGAAAGACTTAGAAGAGAATGCCATAGACGATTGTGAGTGAACAAATTAGAGAGCCTAGATGAGATTAAAGTCCTAATAAGAAATAAACTCTCAAAACTGAATCAAGAAGAAATATAAAATCTGACTAGAAATTTAACAAGTAAAGAGATTGAATCAGTAATCAAAAAACTTGCCACAAAGAAAAGTCCAGGTCTGAATGACTTCACTGGTGAATTCTACCAAGCATTTAAGAAGAATTAACACCAATCATTTATAAACTCTTCTAAAAGAGAAAGAACACTTCTCAACTCATTCTATGAGGCCAGTATTACCCTGATACCAAAACCAGACAAAGACATCACAAGAAAACTACATACTAACATCTCTTATAAATACAGATGGAAAAATCCTCAATAAAATAGTAGCCACCAAATCCAGCAACACAAAAAAGAATTACATACCATGACCAAGTAGGAAAATGCAAAATTGGTTCAATATATGAAAATCAATCAATGTAATATACCATAGTAATAGAATAAGAGACAAAAACCACATGATCATCATCATAGATGCAGAAAAAGCATTAGACAAAATCCAACACCCTTTCATGATAAAACCACTCAATAAACTAGGAGTAGAAGGGAATTTTCTCAACATGATAAAGGGCATCTATGAAAAACTCACAGTTAACATCTTACTTAATGGTAAAAGACTGATGCTTGTCTCCTAAAATCAGGAAGAGGATAAGGATGCCTGCTCTCGCCACTTCCATTCAACATTGTACTAGAGATTCTAACACATGGGGTTGTCATGAGTCAGAATAGAATCAACGGCCCCTGAATGAAATGAAAGACATCCTGATTAGAAACGAACAAGTAAAACTATCTGTATTGGCAGATTACCTGATCTTGAATATAAAAAAATTCTAGAGATAGTCTAAAAAAAAAAAATTTAGAACTAATAAACAAGTTCAACAAAGTTCCAGGATACAAGATTTATATTAATTTTATTTCTGTACTCTTCCAATGAACAATCTGAAAATGAGATTAAGAAAACAATTCCATTTACATGGCACCAAAAAGAATAAAATACCTGGGAATGAATTAAACCAAAGAAACACAAAGCTTCTACTCTGAAAAACTATAAAACATCGTTAGAGAAATTAAAGAAGAAAAAAAAAATTTTTTAAAAAAGAAATTGAAGAAGATCTAAATAAATGGAAAAATATTCCATGTTCATGGATCAGGAGACTTAATATTGTTAAGATGGTAATATTCCCAAAATGATCTACAGATTCAGTACAATTCCTGTAAGAATCCCAGCTAACTTCTTTGTAGAAATTGACAAGCTGATTCTAAATTCATATGGAATTGTGAGGAACCCAGAATAGTCAAAACAATCCTAAAAAGAAGAACAAAGTAAGAGGACTCACACTTCCTGATTTCAAAACTTACTACAAAACAACAGCAATCAAGACAGTAATTGAAAAACGTGTCTATTGAGTATGGCCCCTGGACACCCTTTTAGCTCAATAATGAAGTCACTCTTGAGGTTCACTCTTCAGCCAAAGATTAGACAGGCCCATAAAACAAAATGAGACTAAATGGGCACACCAGCCCTGGGGCAAGGATGAGAAGGCAGGAGGGGACAGGAAAGCTGGTAACAGGGAACCCAAGGTTGAGAAGGGGAGAATGTTGACATGTTGTGGGGTTGGCAACCAATGTCACAAAACAACATGCGTATTAATTGTTTAATGAGAAACTAGTTTGCTCTCTAAACCTTCATCTAAAGAAAATAAAAAAAAATGTGTCTATTGTCAACTGATTTTCGACAAGGATGCCAAGGCTATTCAATGGGGGAAAGAATAATCTTTTCAATGAATAGCGCTGGGACAACTGGATATCCACATGCAAAAGAATGAAGTTTGACTCTTACCTCACATTGTATTCAAAAAAAAATTAAAGTGAATCAAAGACCTAAATGTAAGAGCCAAAAGTATTAAAAACTACTCTCAGAAAAAAGCATAGAGGTAAATCTTCATGACCTCTAATTTTGCAAAGGATTCTTAGATATGATAACAAAGGCACAAACAACGACAAAAAATAGATAATTTGGACTTCAGTTAAAATTAAAAACTTATGCGCTTCAACAGACACCGCCAAGAAAATAAAAAGACAAACTACAGGATAGGAGAAAATATTGGAAATTATATATCTATTAAGGGACTTGTATCCATAATATGTAAAAAGCTCTTACAACTTAACAATAAAAAGACAATCCAATTTAAAAGTGAGCAAAGGATTTGAATAGACTTTTATCAAAAAAGATATACAAATCGTAAATAAGCACATGAAAGGATGCTCAACATCATTAGTCATTAAACAAAACAAAAGTTGCCGTTGACTTGTTTACGACTCATGGAAACCCCATGTGTGTCAGAGTAGAACTGTGTTGCAGAGGGTTTTCAACGGTTGTGATCTTTCAAAAGTAGATTGCCAGGCCTTTCTTCCAAGGCACCTCTGGGTGGATTCAAACTATCAACCTTCAGTTAGTAGCAGAGCATTTACATTAGTCACTAGGGAAATGCAAATCAAAACCACAATGAGATATCACTTCGCACCCATTAAATGACTAGAATCCAAAAGTCAGATAATGACAAGCGTTGACGTGAATGTGGAGAAATTGGAACCCTCATAGGTTGCAGATGGGAATGGAAAATGGTGCAGCCGCTTTGAAAACCAGCAATTTCTAGGTACATACCCAACTCCTACTCCTAGATATAGACCCAAAAAGATGAAAAACATAAGTCTACACAAAAACTTGTAGATAAACATTTATAGCTCATTATTCATAGTAGCCAAAAAAAAACACAAATGTCCATCAATTAATGAATGGATAAACAAAATGTGGTATATCCATTCGACGTAATATCATTCATCCATAAAAAGGAACAAAGTATTGATACAACAGGAACCCTGGTGATGCAATGCTTAAGCACTCGGCTGCAGAGGTTTGAACACACCCAGTAGCTCTGCAGGAGAAAGACCTGGCTATCTGCTTACATAAAGACTACAGCCTAGAAAACCCTATGGGGCGTGTCTACTCTGTCACATGGGGTTGCTATGAGTCGAAATTGACTCAACAACACCTAACAACAATAGTTAATCATAGTTCAAATACTGATCCATATTACAACATGGATGAAGTTTTAAAATATTATGCTAAATGAAATTAGCTTGACACAAGGGGGTCACATATTGTATCATCCCATTTATATGAAATATCCAGAAGAGGCAAATTCATAGACAGAAAAGTAGACTAGTTGTTGTTACAGGTTGTGAGGAAGGACAATAGGGAGTGACTACTAATCGGTACCGGGTTTATTTTTGGGTGACAAAAATGTTCTGAAATTAGATAGTAGTGACGGCTGCAAAACTCTGTGACTATAATATAGGTTGCTGAATTGTACACTCTAAAGGGTGAATTTTATGGTATGTGAATTATATATTAATAAAGCTGTTATAGATTTTAAAAAAAAAACTAAACTAAAATGATACACCTTCCAAGCTCGTTCCTCACAGCCATCGATCTGGTTATTTTAAGCTGATTTTTCTTTCCATAATAGCCATTGACTACCATTCAAAACAAACAAACAAAAAAGATTATAGTAACATATATCATAAAATCTCCCAGATTCAATTTCTTGAAATCAAATCAATCCAGAGGAAAAACTGTACATACCTAAAAAAGAATCTTAAGTTTGAATTCTGAAGGAATCTTTCGGATTATTTTCCAAATCCCTCCATGCCCTCACCGTACAAATTAGGAAACTAAGGGAAGCCCAGGTAAATGAGTTCCCACATCACCATGATATACTGAGAACAAAGTCAATCCAAGAGTCCCTCTATGATACCACGATGCATCCTCATACATGGGAGTAAAATAAGTCAATGTCACCACTTGCTGAGGTTCCTCTACATCTGGTACAAACCAAAAAGCCAAACGCGTTGCCTTTGAGTAAATTCTGACTCATGACGACTTCATGCGTTACAGAGTAGAACTGCGCTCCATACGGTTTTCTTGGCTGTAATCTTTATGGAAGCAGATCACCAGGCCTTTCTTTTGTGGTGCCACTGGTGGATTCAAACTGACAACCTTTTGATTAGCAGTCAAGCTAGTAATCTAATGCATACCATTTGCACCACCCAGGGACCTTAATTATGATACAAAAGAGCTTCCTAAAGAAGTGATAGGTAAAGCACAGCCTTAGATAAATATCCTCATCCCTTCTTCTAGATCTACTGCCAAGCCTGGCCCCACTTCCTAGGTGGTATAAATTTTAGAACACCTTTCATTGTATTCCTCCCCAAGACTAACCCATTCCCACCATCCTACATTCTTCTCTGCCTCCCTCCTCTTTCCCCATTGGTAATGACAAAGAAAGAATCCGTCAGGTGCCTCAAATTACCTTCTCCTCCCCCTCCCAGGGCCCTTCTCTACAGAAAATATCTTTATCTTCAGAAGAAGCCCATTCCTACTGCCTAGTTAACTGGCTAGAAGGTTGTCTTGCACAAGCTGTAGAAGCATAGTAAAGGGTGGGAGATGTTGCCCTTGGTAACGAGCTGGAAAGCTGAAAGTTATCTTTCCCACAGATCAGGGCTTCAAACCAGTTTTTCCTGGTTCAGTCATGACCAAGGAAGCAAAACTGGAACAGATGCCAATTTTTTAAATTGAGTGACCAGAACGATAACCAGATGGGAAAAATTACAGATTGAAGCCTTGCTAGAAACATAATCTCCCTCTTAGAAAACAAGTGCAGTGTACTTGTTGCATAGCAACCAAATCTCTTGCCCGGTGGATTTTGAGCAGAGTCAGAAACAGCAGTGCCCCACTCAAAGATGGCGGCCTACTGCTCTGCTGTGAATGTGTGTCGATCTCCACAGTCCAGCCAATAATCCAATCTCACACATCAGGCTCCTGAAAGGGCTCACTACATCTCTTCCAAGTCTTCCATTCCAGGGCTCAACCTGTAATTTCTCCCATTCCAGATCAACCAAACTGTAAAATTCAAGTCTGTTCCAGTTTCGCTTGGTCAGCCATGACTGATCCGGATCGAACAGATTTAAAGGCCTGCCACAATATTCCATTCGTGAGGGGTTGGCTTCCAGGTCAGCCATCAAATGCTGTGCCTGCTTCAGCCACTAGGGGCTAGAATATGCTTGGGTGGGTGGTCCATGAGCCCTCCTAACCACCATGTTGTTAGCTACCATCCAGGCCCCAACTCATAGTGGCCCCATGCACAACGGAAGTCTGCTGACAGAAAAGTGGTAGCTTCGCATGAGATGCATTGGCAGGCACTCAAACCAGGAATCCTGGGTCTCATGCATGGAAGGCAAGAATTCTTCCCCTGAACCACAAATGCCCCCTGACCTAACCACCACAGAGGACATACAAGAAACAGAAACTGCATTCCCACTTCCAAACAACTACTTCTTCTGTTCTTCAGTTGAGGATATTTTGTGCCTGACCATCTTTTCTATAGTTACTGTTGTTTTAAAATCAAATTATTCCTATATTCCTGCAGAAAACCCCTGAACATGTATCCTGAAAACATAGTTTCTGTGATCCAGAGAGGACACAGAGCAAGAGGAAGGCCAAGTAGGGGTTTTCCTGAGGGTGTGGCAATAGTCATGATTCATGCTACTTCTTTGTTCTGACCCTTCCCGCTAGCCAGATGGAGAAAGCCCACAGTCAGACCTGGGGGCAGCCTTCTCTATTTAGAGGTGCTCTTAGTGCAGTGATTGCTTTTTGTTTTCCTTTTTGCCAAAGCAAAGCTTTATGCAAAGCAAAGCAGTGAGAGTTTAGAATTGTAACTATAGGGCAAGAAGACAGATACATCTGTAAACTAAATTAAATGTCATATATACTAAAATTTGTTCCCTGGTGCATGGAAAAAAATACTCAAACTCAGCATATTTCTTTTGTGTGTGCGCGCCGTAGTCAGGTACTAAATTATTCTTTAAGCATGCAAAGCAGATCAACAGAACAAAGACAAAGGAAAGGAAGTGCAAAGGAGAGGGTAAATGGGAACCTAAATTCGCTTTCCAATGGGGGTAGTCCAGATACTATCTCAGTTCCCCAAATGGCCTTTGTTTTGTAATTTCAGATATTTCTTTCAGATGTAATTTCAGCTGTTTTTTTTTTTTTTTTTCTTCTCTGAATGGCTAGAAGTCAACAGTTCCAGACTCTAAATCTATTAAGGCAAAACACTCAAGTCCTTTTCAAGTCTCTCCACTCATGAAAAGAGGGGTAATTGAGGTTTTTATACCTTGAGAGATTTTTCAAAGCACTGCACGGAGATTAGCCATCGGCAGTTATATAAAGCTACCCATAACTTACAGCTGAGGGGTAAGAAGTCACCTTAGGGAGAGAACCGAAGCCAAAAGGTGATCGCTGTTAAGCTCACTGAACCATGAAATACTTTTGAAATACTGTAATTCAGATCATTCAGTGAAACTTGTTTGGTTGAGAGTTCTTCTTTATTAAAAAGATGGATTTAGAGTAAGGAAGGCATGAGCTGCTAGTCCGTAAAATAGGCATAACTACATCCACTATAAGTGGCTTTATGAAAATTAAATTTTTTAAATTATAGATAAAATGCCTAGCTCGGTGTCTGCCTATGTTGAGGGATCAGTAAGGTAACCGGACTGAGGCCTGCTCCGCGCGGCCACAGAGACGAGAAACTGGTGAAGGCAAAAGAAGCAGCTTTATTTCGTCGGCCAGGCTAGAGCACACCGAGACTTGCGTCGCCAACATGGCTCCCAGAATCGCCCCAGGGTTTGGGGTCTTCAGGAACTCCTCGAGGTGGGGCCAGCTTGCTGATTGGTCTGGCCCGAAAAGGTGTTCCTGGGGCAGTCCAACCTTTCTGAACTTGCTCAGTCTAAAAAGGGGAGGTCTCTCACACTGGATCTTAGGCTTGGACCCCTCGCTTCTGAAAGCCTTACCCCAATCTTGGGCCGCTAAAGTTTGGTTCCATTGGGTGGGAGGAGAGTTCCGGGGTCACCCAGAGGATGGGGTCGATGGTTCTGCACATGTCAGGCCGGCCGGATCTAGTTCTTGGCAGTTTCAGCTGGTCCACCTCGTCTTGTTTTCCTCAACTTGGCCAGAAAGAGGCAGCATACCTAAATAAGGAGATTGCTTAAGGACAGGGAGTTCGTTCCTGTATCACAGAAGATGGCAGGCACAGCCCTTTGCCTGTTCAAGATGGCGGGCAGACTGCCAATCTCAGTAAGACTAGGCTGCCACTGTTTTTATCGTTGTTGTTACTATGGTTATCATGGAGGTGGTTCTGGGAGTTACAGGGAGGTTGCTGGTAGCTGGATAATTGATCCAAATCATTCAGAATGTTTATATTGTATTTCATGGACCATGTCCAGAAAATAGAACAATATTTCATTTTTTGTGACAAATTATAGTTAATGTGAGACCCTCAAAAGAACCCTTGATTTTTAGCTTATTATCTAAGATGAATATAAATATTTCAATGCCAAATTTCCTTATTTGAATGTCTTGGACTTCAACAAGAAATTTAATTTACTAATTAATTCTTGGATCATGATTTATTTATCATTACAAAGAAGTCAGATGCACCAAAATCACCCTGTAAGGAGGGAATAAAGAATATGTAATTTTTTTTTTTTTTTTTTAATGTGAAAAACTTTGAAATTCACTGGGTGTCCTGTCTAGTTCATCCATCTGGGTTATCTATGCCTTTTTGCCTCTATTTCACAAACCTTCTATTTTACAACCCTCTAGATGTAGAAGTCAACTTGGAGAAAACTGATAATAATGCGAATAATTCTTGTCCATAAAATTTTCAAATTGCGTCCATGTGGACATTGATCAGTTTCATAACTATTGGTAAATCCATGTCATATTCCTTATCTGACCATGAATGTGAGGTTCCCTTTTGATCTGGTTTCAACATCTACTGGTCTCCTCATTCATTTATGAGTTATTATCTTCGACGTGTTCAGTTCATATTGTATGAAAGTCATGATTCTATCCTCATTTATTTAAAATTAACCCGTTAATAAATACAAGCACCCAACTTACATTACTTGCTGAGGAACAGATATGAGATTCAAACATGTTAACTTCCTTGCAATGATTCTCTCCAAGACCAGAATCACACCTTTCTTTCCGTAGCTTCTAGACTGTCAATATCAGACCTACACTTATCGAGTGAGGAGCAGTGCCCTGGGCATTATTTTTTTTTTTTTAAGTTTATTTTGTTGTAGTTGTTGAGAATATACACAGCAAAACACACACCAGTTCAACAGTTTCTACAAGTACGATTTAGTGACACTGATTACATTCTTCAAGTTGTGCAACCATTCTCACCCTACTTTTCCGAGTTGTTCCTTCCCCATTAACAAGTTCACTGTCCCTAAGGTTCCTATCTCATCTTTCAAGTTGCTGTTGTCAGTTTGATCCCACAGAGCTAGTTCTTAAAAGAGTGTAATGCTCCAGGCAGACATTTTTTACTAGTTAAGCTAAACTATTGTTTGTTTTTAAGAAGACTTCAGGGAATATTTTTGGTTAAATGTTTAAAGATTATCACAGGGCAATAATTTCAGGGGTTTGTCCAACCTTCATGGCTCCAAAAGACTAAAGTCCATGAGAATTTTAAATTCTTTTCTGGAGTTTCCCCCTTTTGATCAGAATTCTTCTATAGAATCTTTGATCAAAATGTTCAGTAATGGCAGCCATGCCCGGGGCATTTTTTAATAGCTTTTTTTATACAAGAAAAGCCTGCAAGTCTACTAAGGCAACATAAAAAATAAGTTGATGAGAGAAAACAAGTAAGCATTAACCAAGCATTAACCAACAAGTTTTCCTGGAGAGAGAGGATTCAGAAGGCAGATTTGGGTTCAAGAACAGAAATAATAGCTCACTTCACAAGGGAGTATTCAAGACAAACTCTTCGGTGTTTTAAATTCAAATTTGATTAATGTCTTTTGAGAAAACAAAACATTGAAAAACATTTGGTTTCTCGTATTTTATCATCATAGTTGTATTTTTTTAATTATGCTGTTGTTAGCTGCCGTTGCACGTGGAATGGAAAGCTGCCAGGTCCTGCAACGTTCCCGTGATCGGTTGCAGATCACTGTTTAAATCCATAGGGTTTTCATGGGCTGCTTTTCAGAAGCAGATCACCAAACCTTTCTTCCTAGTCCATCTTAGTCTGTAGGCTCCACTGAAACCTGTTCAACATCATAGCAACACGCAAGCCCCTGCTGACAGACAGGTGGTGGCTGAGCATGAGGTACACTGGCCAAGAATCAAACCTGGGTCTCCCACATGGAAGGCAAGAGTTCTAGAAAATAATAGGATCGAACTATTTTTTTAAGTTTTCTCCAGGGAACATGTTGCCAAAATTTCAAGTCCTCCCCCCCCCTTTTTTTTTTAACTTACTTTAACCTTACATAATTACAGAATTTAATATTTTACAACCACAATACACTGCAGTTATGTCAGTAACATTTTATATAATTGAAATAATTGTGTGGGAGGAATTTAGTCAGCCCAAATATATTAATCACTCACTCAGGTTACAAGATTGTAAAGAAGTTTAAAATATATTTCTGTGTGAATGTTGATGTTTCTATAAAAATGGCACCATAGTATAATCATATAAGTAGTTGAAAATCGTAAATAATAACAATTTAATGAGTATGACTAATGATGGTAGTGGGTGTTTAACAGAGAATGGGAGCAAGTATGAGAATTTAAATGTGTGTCATCAGTGTGAAACATTTCACGAAAGATTACGGATACCTAGTGAGAAATTTTTAGAAGAAAATACAACATCCGTTTTTTAAACTATAATGCTTCTTTTACCTGAGTATTTTACATACACTGCTGTGAGTTGGAATCGACCCAATGGCATCACTGGGTATGGTTTTTTTTGCACATTATTAAGCCCATTAGACTGTAAGATAATGCTGTCAATCGCCACTCAAGCATCACCTACCCTTTGAAGCCATCTTTGACAGCCACAAGACAGAATTAGGGGTTACCTCCTTTCTGCTCCCACAGTGGATCTGTCATGCACTCAATAACGGTTAGTCGTCTGTGGATCTATATCTGTCGGTGTAGTGTAATGGAAACAATATATATGTTGGGGTCAGACCAGACCTGAAATCCAAAGTAACTACTGACTAGTCAAGTGATCTTAGACAAGAACTTAAACATATGAGCTGCAGCAAGATGCACGTAACAATTCTTAAAGTGTTATTATGAAGATTAAGGGAAATTACTCGTTACACCTGGAACATAGGAGGAGCTTGATAACGTTTATTTAAGCATTTCCACCTCTTTCCTAGATAATAAATCAACTATTTGTACTATTAGATTATATACTTATATGTAGAATACTATACTATATATAATAATATCTAACACTGTTGTTAGCTGCCATGTAATCGACTCCGACTCGTGGCAACCTTAGGTACGAGAGGATGAAACATTGCCTTGTCCTGCATCATTTTCATGATCACCAGCATGTTTAAGTCCATCACTTCAGCCTGTATGTCGATCCATCTCAGGGAGGGTTCCCCACACCCTCATCCCTCTACTCCTCCAAATGGGATGTCCTCCTCCCAGCAAGGAAGTATCGTTATTAGTGTCACAGAGCCACAGTGCACGCTAGCCAGAAGTCTTAAAACTGAAAGACCTCTTTACCTTATTTCACCCAGTGTTTCTCTAACGTATTTGACCGTGAAAAGTTGTTTTCTTTTCTCACTTTCTTCTTTTCTTTTCTCTTCTTTTTTTTTTTCAGAAGCGCTTACTAATGTTTCAGACGCTGGTGTTGAAAGAGCGTAGTTTTAGAAATGGAGCCCTGGTGTCATGACAGTTAAGTGCTCGGCTGCTAACCAAAAGGTTGGCAGTTCAAACCCACCCAGTAGCTCCACGAGAAGAAGAACTGGTGATCTGCTCCCAGAAGATTACAGCCTAGAAAACCCTATAGGGCAGTTCTACTCTGTCACATGGGGTCGCTATGAGTTGGAATCAACTCAACGGCAACTAACAAGACTGAGATTTAGGCCTTAACCCTAAATCACAAACTCAAATCCAGCTTTGTCAGACGTCTCTACTTTGGGGGTTTCAGCACTTGGCTAACCATAAAGACGTTCCTTGTTTCCCATTTCTCAGTTAGGTAGGGAAATATCAATTAATGCCATTCAGTAGGCTTAACATAAGCTATTGTTATTACTATCACTACTATTATTGTTGTTAGGTGCCGTCAAGTAGATTCTGACTCATAGGGGCCCCATGTGACAGAGTAGAACTGCCCCATAGAGTTTTCTAGGCTGTAATCTTTACAGGAACAGATCTCCAAGTCTTTCTCCTGTGGAGTCACTGGGTGGTTTTGAACCAGGGCTTCAAACGGCTTCTTTCCGGTTCGACCCCCTGCTGAGTAATTAGCATTTCCACCTCAGATATACTGAACCAGAATCTACATTTTAACAACATCCCCATAACAATCACCTGAGAAGGTGTCAATCCTACCCAAATTGATCTACAGATATAAGGCAATCCCAATCCCAATACCAACAGCATTCTTTAAGGAGATGGGAACACAAATCACCATCTTTATATGGAAAGGAAAGAGACCCCAGATAAGCTAAGCATTACTGAAGAAAAAGAACAACACTACTTGATCTCAGAACCTACTATAAAGCCACAGTAGTCAAAACAGCCCGGTAATGTTGCAACAACAGACACATAGACCAGTGGACCAGAATCAAGAATCCAGATGTAAATCCATCCATCTACGGTCTGCTGATCTTTGACAAAAGACCAAAGTCCATTAAATGGGGAAAAGATAGTCTTTTTAACAAATGATGCTGGCAAAACTGGACGTAAAAAAAAAATGAAACAGGATCCATACCTCACATCATACATAAAAACTAACTCAAAATGGATTAAGGACCTAAATATAAACCTACAACAATAAAGATCATGGAAGAAAAAATAGAGACAATGCTAGGGGCTCTAATTCATGGTACAAATACAGTACAGGCCATAACTAATAATGCACAATAACCAGACGATAAACTAGATAACTGGGAGCTCCTAAAAATTAAACCCTCATGCTCGTCAAAAGAGTCACCAAAAAAGTAAAAAGAGAACCTACAGACTGGGAAAAAAAAAATTTGGCTATGACATATCCAACAAGGATCTAATCTCTAAAATCTACAGAATACTTCAACACCTCAACAACAAAAAGACAAATAATCCAATTAAAAAATGGGCAAAGGATATGAATGGATACTTTACCAAAGAAGACATTCAGGCGGCTAACAGACATATGAGGAAATGCTCACGATCATTAGTCGTTAGAGAAATGCAAATCAAAACTACAATGAGATACCATCTCACACAGACATTACTGGCACTAGTCAAAAAAAAAAAAAACAGAAAAGAACAAGCGTTGGAGAGGTTGTAGGGAGACTGGAACTTTTATGCACTGCTGGTAGGAGTGTAAAATGGTACAACCACTATGGAAAACAATATGGTGCCTCCTTAAAATCTAGAAATAGAAATACCATATGATCCAGCAATCCCACTCCTAAGAATATATCCTAGAGAAATAAGAGCCACCACATGAACAGACATACGCACACCCATGTTCATCGCAGCATTATTCACAACAGCAAAAAGATGGAAACAACCTAAGTGCCCATCAACAGATGAATGGATAAACAAATTATGGCACATCAATACAGCGGAATACTATGCAACAATAAAGTATAATGATGAAACCTCGAAACATCTCACAACATGGATGAATCTGAAGGGCATTATGCTGAGTGAAATAACTTAATCACAAAAGGACAAATATTATATGAGACCACTATTATAAAAACCCAAGAAAAGGTTTACACACAAAAAAACAATCTTTGATGGTTACGACGGAGGGGAGGGGTAGGGAGGGGAAATCACTAATAGGTAGTAGACTAGTTACTTTTGGTGAAGGGAAAGAGGACACACAATATAGGGAAAGGCAGCACAACTTGACCAAGGCAAAGTCATAGAAGCTTCCTAGACACATCCAAACACCTTGAGGGACTGAGTTACTGGGGCTGAGGGCTGGGACCATGGTTTCAGGGGACATCTAGATCAACTGGCATAACATAATTCATAAAGAAAATGTTCTACATCCTACACTGGTGAGTAGTGTCTAGGATCTTAAAAGCTTGTGAGCAGCTGTCTAAGATACATCTATTGGTCCCATCACATTCAGAGCAAAGAAGAATGAAGAAAACCAAAGACACAAGGAAAATATTAGTCCAAAGGACTAATGGACCACATGAACCACAGCCTCCCCCAGCCTGAGCCCAGAAGAACTAGATGGTGCCCGTCTATCACCACCAACTGCTCTGACAGGGATCTCAATAGAGGGTCCTGGACAAAGGAGGAGAAAAACGTAGAACAAAATTCAAATTCACAAAAAAAAAAGACCAGGTTTACTGGTCTGACAGAGACTGGAGGAACTCCCAAGACTATGGCTCCCGGACACCCTGCTAACTCAGAACTGAAGCCACTCCCGAAGTTCACCCTTCAGCCAAAGATTAGATGACAAGCCTAACAAACAATAATACACGTGAGGAATGTGCTTCTTAGTTCAGTCAAGTTTACGAGACCAAAGGGGCAATACCTGCCCAAAAGCAAAGATGAGAAGGCAGGAAGAGACAGGAAAACTGGACAAACGGACACAGAGAACCCCAGGATGGAAAGGGAAAGGGGGAGAGTCCTGACACATCTCAGGAATTGCAACCAGGGTCACAAAACAATTTGTGTATACGTTTTTGAATGAAGAACTAATTTGCGCTGTAAATGTTCACCTAAAATACAATTTAAAAAAAATAATCATTTAGGGATCTTGTTAAAATGTAGATTCTGATTCAGTATATCTGGAGTGGAAATGCAAATTCTCAGCAGGGGGTCGAACCAGAATGAATCTGTTTGAAGCCCTGGTTTGAACAACTCCTTTAGGTTAGCAGCCGAGTGCTTAACCGTTGTGCCACCAGGGCTACTTACTACTATTATTAACACCCTAAATGCCAGCATTTATAACATTCACGTTGTTGTGTAACAGGTCGGGAATGGGGCTCAGTGCATTCAAGTACCCTCAACGCTCATCCATCTCTATAGAGGGAGAAAGTACAACGCAGTTCACAGTGGCTCTGGGATGAGTCTTGAGTCTTGCTTCTTGCCTGGGATCTGGGATCTGACCACTATGTCCATGTTGTTAGTTCCCAGAAATCACAAGTCCCTAAGATTGAGTTGGCAAACCAGATGTTCTCAGAATTCCTCAAACTAGGCACGTAACAATTTAAATGAAAAACAAAACAAAAATAAAAACCAAAGGGAAAAAAATGTTAACCGTGACTGATTTCTTGCTTTTTTTCCAGCTATTTTTAAATAATCAAATCACCATAGTATCTACGGCATTTTGGATATGGCAGGGTTTATGAGTCACATCCTTCTTTACAGGAATAAAGGGGAAAGTTAGCTTGTTCAGCATTTACTCTGTTTATGAGAAGTGAGAAGGCAGTTAAGGAGCTGGGGGGAAGCTTCATGTATAACTTTACCTATTATCTCTTTATCTTTCATTTTTCAGGATTCAGACCTGAGCGAACAGCCACTGCCCAGACACGTTCAGTAACAGAAAAAATAGAGTGCAGCAGTGTGCAAATGCAAATTCCTCTTCTCTTGGTTAGTAAAAAACTTGGCTCCTCCTTAATGCACACTGACTCAGTCCTTCTGCTCAGAATGCTCCTCCTTAACTCCTTAGTCCAAAAGCAACCAATAAAAAGTTCTAATAAGTCAAACTCCTTAGGGAGAAACCTTGTTTTCCAGCTTTGTGTGACTCAGGCCACCACCTCATGGTCGTTACGATAGCCTCAATAATGTAGAATCATAAAAGTCTCCCGTTTTATTACTCTGTCCTCAAAGATGCCTGAGCAGTATGCACGTATCAGGGCTGAATACGGACAATTCAAAGTTTTAGAGAGCAAAATGGAAGAGTTAGGATTTCAACACTACAGCTTAAACCTCAGCTGTTGTAGTTGTTGGTTGCTGTTGGGTTGGCTCCAACTCACAGTGACCTTCTGTGTAACAGAAGGAAACATTGCCCGGTCCTGGGCGATTTCCACCATCTTTACTACGTTTGAGTCCATTGTTGAGGCTATCGTGTCAGTCCATCTCATTGAGAGTTTTCTGTTTTTGCTGACCCTCTACTTTACCAGACATGATGTCCTTCTCTAGCAATTGTTCTTTCCTGATGGCGTGTCCAAAGTAAGCGAGCCAAGGGCTCACCATCTTGGCTTCTAAGGAGCTGAACTTCCAGTTGTACTTCTTCTAAGACTGATTTGTTCGTTCTTCGGGCAGTCCCTCGTATAGTCAATGTTCTTTGTCAACACCACAGTTAGAATGCAGCAATTCTTCTGCCTTGCTTTTTGTTGTCTGGCTTTTGCATGCATATGAGGCAATTGAAAAGACCATGGCTTGGGTCAGGTACACCTCAGTCATCAAAGTGACATCTTTGCTTTTCAGTACTTTAAAGAAGTCCTTTGCAGCAGATTCCCCCAATGTAAAATGTCATTTGATTTCTTGACTGCTACTTCCATGGGCATTGATTGTTGATCCAGCTAAAACAAAATCCTGAACAACTTCAATTTTTCTTCCTTTATCTACTACATATATTTTTCTTTCAAGGAGTGTTTGTTTGTGACCGTAAGAAATGGAAAAATATATTCCTAGCTAATTAAAAAGAGAATGTTAGAACTGGAAGGGGATTCAGAGACTCTAAAGGTTAATTCTGTCACCTTCGTGGGTTATTTAATCTGTGCCTTTGTAGGTTTAGCTGTCTATGTTCACGTTTGGCATGATCTACATTCCCGTCTCTACTTATGATCATCCTTTAAAAATAACAAAGGCAGGTGAAAAATGTTGTTTTAAGGGTTTTCTTTTTAAAGTTGCCTTATTTTAAGTTGCTTAGAGTGTTGAACAGGGTTATTTATACTGAACACATTTCACTTGGAAAGTCAATTTAATGAATATTTTTCTACATAGAGAACAAGTGAACCCTCAGCAGGATCCTGCCTGAATGTGAAGAAAAGAAAAATCCTCACAACTTGGCTGATATACAACATCTTGATAAACGGAAAAGAAGTTCAAGCTGTCAATGATCTCATTCTACTTGGATCAACAATCAATGCCCATGGAATCAGCAGTGGAGAAATCAAAACAACGTATTGCATTGGACAAATCTGCTGCAAAAGACCTTGTTAAACTGCTAAAAAGCAAAGGTGTCACTTTGATGACCAAGGCGCACCTGACCCAAGCCATGGTCTTTTCAATTGCCTTATATGCGTGCAAAAGCCGGACAACAAAAAAAGAAGACAGAAGAATTGATGCATTTGAATTGTAGTGTTGGTGAAGAATATTCAATATACCATGGACCGCCAGAAGAATGAACAAATCAGTCTTAGCAGAAATACAACCAGATTGCTCCTTAGCAGCAAGGGTGGCAAGATTTGGGCTTGCTCACTTTGGACACATCATCAGAAAAGACCAATCACTAGAAAAGGATGTCATAGTTGGTAGAGAGTCAGCAAAAAATAGGGAAACCCTCCATGTGATGGATTGATGCTACAATGGACTCAAACATACCAATGATCATGAAGATGGCACAGAACCAGGCAATGTTTCATTCTGTTATACATAAGGTCACCATGAGTCAGAGCCAATGGCACCTAACAAGAACAACAGGATCAAGTGGTCTGGCAAGAATAAAAGGTAGACTGAGTCTACATCCACTGTCACTTGATGACATTAGTAATCCTCCTTTGTATGAAAATTGCTGCAATCTACTTATTCTATAATGCTTAGCTGATGTTTCAAAGTCACCAAACCCAGAGCTCGTAACCAAATACTTGTATTCTTAAGCAATTAGAACATGATCACCATTCCCATCCCTGCATACATAAGGGAAACACTGTCCATCTGAATGAAAGTATTAGTGAAGTTTTTGCATTTTCATTAGAAAACATCAGCTTTATCACTTGCATTCAACAATACCAAATACTTGAACTTCAGAGGAATAGGGGTGGGGGGTGGATGCCATTCAGGCAGCCGGGTAGGTCTCAGGGACCCAGATGGGCAAATCACATTGCAGGGGTGATCCAGGCCCCATGTTCCTTCCTTTCTGACCGTAAACATAAGCTGCCTACATTCTGCCTTAGATGTTCTCTTCGTCCCTCTGTTCACTGTCACCCTCGTGACACCATCCACCCTCCTGGCTTCTAATATCACAACCATTCAAATGGTTTCCAGAACATACAGCACCACCTGTAGAGCAGTCTCGGGGGAAAAAAATCTGAATTTGATCAGGTTTCTAGAGTTATCTATCAATTTATAGGAAATATAGGGGCAGAGGAGTAAGTTAAACAGCATCTTGGAGTCAGAAGATCCAGGATATGGGCAATTCTGCAGGACAAACTACCTAGTTCCTTTACGGAAAAAAAAACGTAGAGGGTCCACCAACAGATGAATGGATAAACAAAATGTGGTAGATCTACATAATGAAATATTATTTGGCGGTAGAAAAGGAATGAAGTACTGGTACAAGCTACAACATGAATGAACTTTAAAAAAACGTTATGCTAAGTGAAAGAAACCAGGAACAAAGGCCACGTATTGTATGATTCCATTCTATATGAGATGTCTGTCATCGGCAAATCCGGAGACAGAAACTAGATTAGAAGTTTCTAGGGGCCGGGGGAAAGGAGGAATGGGGGTGACTGATAGTTGGTATGGGGCTTCCTTTAGGAGTGGTAAAAAAAATTCTGAAATTATAGTGCTGATAAGTTATAGATGATATAATTATAAATTATAGCAGTGATGGTTGTACAACTGCGAATATACTAAAAACCACTGAATTGTACAGTTTAAAAGGGAGGTCTTTATGGTATGTGAATTATATCTCAATAAAGCTCATATTTTAAAGGAGGATAAACTATAGACTAAGAGACACTTAGAGTCATATCTACCAACTGCAAAGTACGGACATTATGTTGATCATAATTCAAAGAGCAAACTATAAACTGTAGTTACATATACATATATGAAAACAATTGTGGTAATTTGAACACTATGTATAGGATGATACCATAAAATCTGTTGCTGTGGAGTCAATTCCGACTTCCAGCGACACTATAGGACAGAGTAGAACTGCCTCACAGAGTTTCCAAGGAGCAGCTGGTGGATTTGAACTGCCAACTTTTTGGTTAGCAGCCGTAGCACTTAACCACTATGTCACCAGGGTTTCCAAGTATAGGATGATACTGAGTATTTATTGTGAGGTGTTCTGATTGAATTGTGTTCCCCAAAAATATGTGTTGAAATCCTAACCCCTGTACCTCTAAGGGAGCCCTGGTGGTGCAGTGATTAAAAGCTCACTGCTAACCAAAAGGATGGCAATTCAAATCCACCACCTACTCCTGGGAAACCCTATGGGGCAGTTCGAATCTGTCCTAGAGGGTCTCTATGAGTTGAAATCAACTCAACGGCAGTGGGTTTTGGGTTTTGGTACCTGTGAGCATGACGCTGTGTGGAAATAGGGGTTTTATTTTGTTATGCTAATGAGGTCATACCAGAGTAGGGTAGATTCTAAACCTAATCACTTCTGAGCCATAAAAAGCAGAATGGACAGAGACGTGCACTGGGGAAGATGAAGACAGACCCTGGAGACTGATGCATCTACAAGACCTGGGAGGCCAAGCATTGCTGGAAGCTACGAGAAGCCAGAATAGACAAGGAAGGTCTTCTCCCTAGAGTCACGCCCTCAATTCAGACTTCTAGCCTCCACAACTGTGAGAAAATAGATTTCTGGTTTTTAAAGCCACCCACTGTTGGTATTTGTATTATACAGCACAGGGTAACTAAGGCATGGGGGTTGTTTGTTTGCTGGTGTTATAATGCTATTGTGGAGAAGTTTTGAACAAGACAAGTCCTTTACTTTTAGACATCTATACCGAAAATTGCATAGGTGAAATGATATTATGTCTGTGATTTTTAATCTGGGAGTGGGGGTGTAGTGGTCAGTGGGGCTTAGATGAAAAAAAAATTTGGTCGTAAGTGGAGAGTTGTTGAAGCTGGATGATGACTACATCTGGTCCTTCAGAATGTTCTCTCTACTTTCACAAATGTTTGAAATTTTTCCTGATAAAATGTATTTTACTTGGTTTCCGAGTCCGTATCTTTAGCCCCAGCCATGTCTTCATATTCTTAGAGTCATGTATCCTGTTTCCTCTAGGAATGAACCTCAAAGCTCTAGCAGCACCCCAAAGTCACCATAGCCCTGTCCCTCCCAGTCAGAGTTAGGGGCCCTGACCTCCATGCTAAGGAGCACTTTGTCATACTCCAATGATGGCCCGTAGAACTACAGTTAGTTATACCGTGTGTCTCGGGAGCCCTGGTAGCGCAGTGGTTAAGCATTTGGCTGCTAACCAAAAAGTCAGCAGTTCAAATCCACCAGCCGCTCCTTGGAAACACTATGGGGCACTTCTACTCTGGCCTACAGGGTCGTTATGGGTCAGAATCGACTTGAAAGCAACAGGTTTGGTTTGTTTTTTACCTTTCCATATAGACCATAAATGTCTTAAAAACATGAATCATATCTTGTTCATCTTCATATCTACAGTATCTAGCAGAACGGCATATGCTGAATACAAAATAAATACACGGTGACGGAATGGAAGGAGCCCCTGGTGGCACAGTGGTTAAGCACTCGGCTGTTAACTGAAAGGTCAGCGGTTTGAACTCACCAGCCACTCCTTAGGAGAAAGATGTGGCAGTCTGCTTTCATAAAGATTACAGCCTTGGAAACCCTATGGGGCTGTTCTACTCTGTCCTATCGGGTTGCTATGAGTCGAAATTGACTTGACAGTGAAGGGTTTGGTTTTGGTTTTTTGACTGGATGGATAGACAGACGGATAGATGGACGGACAAAGAGCTGAAAAAGTTACTTTATCGTTGCTCCTCCTGATTTCCCTGTTTTTTCTTTTGACATGCTCATACTTCCAGTCATCTGGGCTTGACATCTGGAGTTATCTTCAAACAGAGCTGTCTTTTCAAAATCTGGTTTGACCAGTTCTGATTGTCTTATTCCCGTGCTTACAATTCTTCAGTGGCTTCCATTGCTCTTAGGATTAAGGTCAAAATTCTTAACGTGTCCTTCAAGTTCCTTCCTTTTTCTAAAGTCTCATCTTGAACCACCCTCTCCCTCTCTCTTCATGTTCATCCACACTGGCCTTCTTTCAAGTCTCTGAACATGCCCCAGGGCCTTTGCACATGTCTTCACTCTGTCTAGCTCTTCTTCCTTCATCTGCCCTTTTTGTCCCTGTAGCCCTGATCCAGCCATCAGATTTTATCTCAGTAGTCACTGCTTCATGGAAGCTACGCCAGACTCCTCATCTCAGTCAGGTTCCTTTTTGTATGCACGTTCGTAAACTGGGTTTCTTTCCTTTTTAGCACTTACCTCATTTGTTTGGTGTATTTTTACCTATTACCGCGTAACAAATTATCCCAAAACTTAGTTGCTTGAAACAACAAACATTTATTATCTTAAAGTCTCTGAGGATCAGGAACCAGGAGCAGTTTAGCTGCGTGGTTCTGGCCAACAGTCTCTCAGGAGGTTGTACAAGATGTCAGCCAGGGCTCCAGTTGTTTGAAGTCTTGCCTGGGGTTGAAGGATCTGCCTCCAAGCTCACTCGTGTGGCTGTTGGCCAAAGGCTTCAGTTCCTCACCATGTGGGCCCTTCCATAGACCTACAGGACTCTGTTCACAACACGACAGCTGCTTACCCCAGAGCAAGTGATCCAAGAAAGAGCAGTTGAGAAAGAAGTCCCAATGTCTTCTGTGGTCTAGTCTTGGAAGTCACACAGAGTCATCCTGCTCTACTCTGTTATTAGAAACAATCTTTAAATCCAACCCACCCGCAAGGGGAGAGGAATTAGGCTCCACCTTTTGAAGGAATTTTTCTGGCATATTTTAGAGCTACTCCGGGTAAGTAGGTAAACGTCTACCTCCCTCACTAAGGACCCATGTTTGTACTGTTTATCATTGTTGTCCCTGGAACTTGTCAGAATGTCTAGCAAGGCATAGACATTCAGTTTTTTTTAATTGTGGTAAATATATATGTGTGTGTGGTGTTGTTGTTGTTAGGTGTCATTGAGTCGGTTCCAACTCATAGTGACCCTACGTACAACAGAACAAAACACTGCCCAGTCCTGCACCATCCTCCATAATCATTGCTATGCTCGAGCCCATTGTTGCGGTCACTGTGTCAACCCATCTCATTGAGGGTCTTCTTCTTTTCCGCTGACCCTCTACAAATACAGATATATATTTAATAAAATGTTTGCCATTTTAACATTCTTCACATGTACAATTCAGTGACATTAGTTATGTTCATCATGTTGTCCAAACAACACCCTTGTTTCCAGATTTTTCCATCATTCTTCACAGAAGCTCAGTGTCCCCTAAGCAATGTCAGCCTTTATTGAAGGAAGGAAATCTTGTGTTTGAATCCCAGCTCTGGGAAACATTGTACAAATTACGGAAACTTAGTTTCTGGTTTTGGAGAATGGGGATAATTACAGCTACCTTACAGGTTGTTGTAAGAATTAAATAATGCAGCCTATACGAAGCATGTAGCCCAAAGAGGGGGCTCATTAAATGTTGGTTCTCTTCACCTTCCTTGCTTCAATCCAACACACAGTCCATTCCAAGTCACACAGATTCCACTTCTCCTACGCCTTTCCCATCCCTACTAGTCTGTTTCTGTTGTTGTTGCCAGTTGCTGTCTGACTCGTGGCAATCCCGTGAGCCGAACTGCTTCATAGAGCTTTCAAAGCTGTGAGCTTTGGAAGCAGATCACCAGGCCTGTCTTCTAAGGTGCCTCTGTCTGGGTTCAATCTGCCAACCTTTCAGCTAATAGTCGAGCACTTAATCATTTGTGCCACCCAGGGAGTCTGTTACTTCAGTTGCTACTGCTCTAAGGCGAATTTTCTTCAAGTCCAGCCCTGACCCTTCACTCCCCTTTTCAAAATATTTATTTTGTCCAAACTCCCCCCACCACTAGGTCCTGGCGGAACTTTCCAGCTTAATTTCTCCCTATCCCCTTACATATACTCTTGTAAGGGAAGACTACTTACTGCAACCAAATGTGGGGCTCTTACCTTGTGATTCTCCAGCACTGTGTCTCTGCTCATGTTATTCCTTCCTTCTTTGAACCCTACTGTAAACTGCATTTATCTTACTGCGCTTATAATTATTCTTGGCTTCCAGAAGCCAGAGTCCTAGTGCTATTCCTGTTACTAAATCAGAAAACATATTGAGGGTGGATTATGTCTTCTTCCATTTTGCATCCTCTGTGGTAAATGTGATGGAGCCCTGGTGGCACAGCGGTTAAGATCTCAGCTGCTAACCAAGAGGTCTGCAGTTCAAATCCACCAGCTGCTCCTTGGAAACTCTATTGGGCAGTTATACTCTATCCTATAGGGAGGCTATGAGTTGGAATCAACTCAATGGCAACGGGTTTGGTTTTTTGATTTTGGTATGGTAAGTGTCTAATACATTTTTGTTGAACTTGAGTTGCCAATCCCTTTTAGTTCTTTATTTGCACTGAGTTAATAATACATCCAAGACCAAGTACCAGGATGAGATAAACACCCTCTGCCGAGACCAATGGTGAGAGAGTTGACTTCTAGCCATCCGTAACCACATTCTTTTCACGTCTACACAAAATGAATGATCCCAAAATAGCAAATTCTTTGGTAGAGCAATTGCAGAAGATAGTGGGTTATATTTTCCTTTAATTCTAGCTCAAAAGCAATCTCCTTCACCCTAATACTTACAGAACCTTTGTGCTCATTTCGAATGCTCCATGCATAATTATTATTAATGTGAATATCAAGAATATTATAAATGTTTGAAGATAGAAAACTCTTAAATTGTATGTTACATAGATAATAGGAGCCCTAGTGGTACAGTAGTTTAGAGCTTGGTGGCGAACCAAAACGTCAGCAATTCAAAACCACTAGCCGCTCCTTGGAAACCCTACGGGAAGTTCTACCCTGCTCTGTGGGGTCACTACGAGTCGAAATCGACTCAACGGCAACGGGATATAGACAATAGGCAGTGTGATAAAGAAGACTGGTGGAACTTGCCAAATGCATGAAAAGATGATACTGATAATGTAAGATATTTTGCCTTTTGATTTCTCTGAACATACTATGAAAGTAGAAGATATTTTCATGTTTTTAATTACTAAAAATCTGCTGGAAAGTCACACACTTAGGCATATACTTGCTTCTGAGTTGCAAATATATGTCTTTTGGAAACACACTGCCCAATTTCAGGCTGAGACTAGCACAGGTATGAAAACTATGCGCTCAGTGACTCTTTAATATAAACCAGTGCTGTTCAAACATTTTAACCACATTGGTTTCATTCTGGTAGAGCAAAGAGATTTTGGAACTATGTTTCTCTGATTCCCATTTTCTAGAAGGACCGTGACTGTTTAAATTCTGTAGATGTATGTAACAGCATGTATGGGCGTCTAAATGCAGGGCTAGAGACCAAAAGCTCATCCCTGTATTGAAAGGTTGGTAACTTACCCTTCTTCCTCCCATTCCATTAAGCCTGGATTTGTATAAATTTAGTGAATAAACCCTCCTTTGTTTTAGTATTTATAAGCCTTGAGGTTACTCTGAAAGAAGGTTCTGCCAGAACAACAGAGACTTCAGCTTGGGTCAGATGTTTCAGGAGCCTCAGGGCTAACAGGCTTACAAACATTAAAACTGGAGAGAATGTTTTAAGAGCTATTGAAAAGCTTCATATTACAAACGAGGAAAACAAAGGCCAGGATGCTTCAGGGACTTGCAGACTGCGCCCCACTGCCAGAAACAGGTGGCCCTGCATGGTGCTTCCCTCGGCATTTGTCCAAACTCCCCAGTGATGCGTTTAGCCCAGCATGTCTCCATCTCAGCACTACTTGGGATTGGATAACTCCTGTTTTGGGGGTTGTTTTATGCATTGCAGGATGTGTAGCAGCATCCCTGGCCTTTATCCACTCTGTATGAGTAGCCCTTCCCAACCCCATTTGACATACAAAACCGTCTCTATATACTGCCAAATTGCCAAATGTCCCCTGGAGGAGGGGGACAAAATCACCCCAGCTGAGAAACAGTGGTCTATCCCAGGTCATTTTATTGTTAATCCAGTTTTGTTTTGTTTTTTTTTAAATAGTGTCTGCATAAATATCTCAAGACAAAAAGGCATCCTATTCCGTATGAAAGCTCTGAGTTGTTTGTGTGAGGAACCACAGACCTTTCCAAGAAAGGAGGCTTCACTCCTTTTCTGGGACATGTAAGTATGGCTAAGAACAATGTTTGACTAGGGTCAGGCAATCCCATTGTTTCATTTACAGGGGTTAAGAAAGAGGCAAACACAAACTGATAGTTTTGATCCATGTTTAATGAAAAAAGTTACATGAACAGAAATGGACGTATAACGAAGAGATCGATTTGGGAAAATATAGTGATAGGTAGAACAAGGGGAAAAAAAATCATTTTAATCCTCAATTTACTCACATATTCCTATGACTTATTACTGATCCAAAACATCTCCTGAAATCCAAAGCAAAGTGGTAGCTGTAATTTCACTATGTTCTCATGGGAGCTCACCAAGGTCATGTCCAAATGATACTTTTCCATTTCCCCCGCGCCCCTAGAACGTACGCCAGCAAGCGAGGGCAGAGATGTCAAGCGTGAGGTAACATCGCGTGAAGAAAATGCAGCCTTAACTTTCTTATTACAACAGCAAGTTAGCACTGGCAAATGTGCTTTTGGCACTGAAACCTGCTTTCTTGCTCATCTTTTCATGAGAAAGCTTTTTGGATATGCAACCATTTATTCTGAGTACACTCAATCACTGAGGGATTAAATCTGACGCTGGTGAACATAAATATATACGGAGACGTTTCTGACGGTTTAGGTTCGAGCACATTTGAAATATCAAAGACGTGAAGTTTTAAAATACACAGATGGTGGGCTGCAGTGAGCATTTCACTAGCTAGTTTCATGGTTTAACTTTGCTCTGCTCATGATTCTTAGTGGGACCACTTAATACTCTATTTTTATCATCTACCCTGATGGACAGTCTGATCATATCTTCCTAAATAAGAAAAAATACCCTTGAAAAAGAATTCCGATCTCTGAAAACATATAATGGCAATAGATTCCATTTAATTATCTTACTTAAAAGATCCTTTCTCTCAGGCTAGAAGCTGGCAAGCATTAGACTCCTCATAGGCCTTTGCCATGTGGGTAATAAAGCTATGATAGATTTTACTCTTATCCCTTGGAAATAAAAATCTTTTGGCGAGTGCACAGCAGGCACTAACCTCTAAAGCTCCCGTTGAATAATTTAAAGTTAGGATGAGCCCTGTCTCTTCTGATACTGTATTCTAAGTTTTTCTAGTTGTTCTACACACTGCGACTGAGCCAGCTTCAATGTCCGGTTCTCCTCCATCAGCGCCTCGTACTCCTGGGCTAGCTGAGCAGCATCCACCTTCTCCTTTTCCGCCTGATCCAGCTTGGCAATGAGCTCCTTTCTGAAGATTCAGGGGGGCACAGGAGGAAGGAGTACACACTTTAATGCAAAATATTAAATTACATCGTAATAGCACAATGGAAATAAAAGTTCCCATTTTTACCACATCTACTTGCTTCCAATAACTTTTATTTTCCCAGCTGCACAAGTTTTCGCTAGTTGCTGTCGAGTCAGTTCTAACTCATGGCAATCCCTTGTGTCAGGTAGAACTGTGCTCTACAGGGTTTACAACGGCTGTTTTTTTTTTTTTTTCTGGAAGTAGATCGCCAGGTCTTTCTTCTGAGGCACCTCTGGGTGGGCTCAAACCACCAGCCTTTTGGTTAGCAGCAAAATGCGTTCACCGTTTACACCACCAGGGACGCCTCACAAGTTTTAGATCCCTTTATTTTAGTCTAGCACTCCTACTGAAAAAACAAACCCATTGCTGTCGAGTCAATTCCAACTCATAGTGGACCCTGTAGGACAGAGTAGACCTGCCCCATAGGGTTTCCAAGGAGCGCCTGGTAAATCTGAACTGCCCATCGGTTAGCAGCCGAGTTTACTAGGCACATTCAAAACACTATGTACACACACAGAAAGCCCAAAGTTCCTTCAACAGTACAAAAAAAATTAAAAAGTGATCTTTTTATGAGTACAACACATTATAAAAATGACAATTTAAGAAGAAAGCAGAATCCGTTTATAATTTTTTAATTGAAGACACGCCTATTGTCTTGTAGGTAAGAGAAGTATGGTGTGCCGCTTACCTAATCTTTGCCTTCTTCGCCCTCCAAGATTTAGCTGTTCTCTTCCTTTGTTTTCCTACTTCTGAGCTTAGCAAATCTTTACTAGGCTTCTTGCAACTAAAGAATTCCACCTCCTTCTTTATAGATACTATTTTCCATACCTTTCCCTGGTGGCATAGTGGTTAAGAGCTACGACTGCGAGCAGTCCAAATCCACCAGGTACTCCTTGGAAACCCCATGGAGCAGCTCTACTCCGTCCTATTAGGGTCACTATGAGTCGGAATCAACCCGACAGCAGTAGGTTTTTTTTTTTCTGTTTCCCCCTAGTCCTTACAGATATACTGAAGCCCTAATTAACAAAAGGTCTCTGGTTGGCGTAAGTAGTTAGCACTCAACCACTGACCAAAAAGCTGACAGTACGAACCCACCTAGCAGCCCTGCTAGAAGTTGAGATATTCCTATGTATGTGTGCACTCAGAAATTATACATATATGCTACTATACTAATATATTTTGCACATTATAAAGCACATTCAAATTGAGATACTTAAAAGGGTGAGATGGAATGCTAAAATTACTGGGGGAATGTTCAATGAGGAACAAGATATTTTCATAGTCTCAAAGTATCTCCCCACAAATGACTTACTAAGCGCGAAAGGGCAAAGTGTGGAGAAGCCTGGTAAACCACCTTAAACAAGCGATCAAACCTGACATCATAGTCATGGGATAAACAGTTATCACACGCACTGAGAAGAACACACATCATTTCTGCGGTATTCCCACCGCAAACGCACAACTGGAATCTACCAGGAGGAACCCTAGACAACCTCAAGCTGAGAGAAATCACTAGCCTGTACTCTTCAAAACAAAGTGAAGAGCTGTTCCAGATTTCAAGGACAGTTCTAGATTTAAAGAGACCAAAGAGAAATGACAATCACATGTAATGTGTCATCCCGCCCTGGGGAGAAAAGAATAACTATGAAGCACATTATTGGGAAATTAATGCAATTTGAATATGGACTGTGAATTAGATAATAGTACGGTATCCGTCATCGCTGCGACAATGGGCTCAAACATACCAACGATCATGAAGCTCGCACCAGACTGGGCAACATTTTGTTGTGTTATGCATAAGGTCGCCACGAGTCAGAGCCAGCTAGACAGCAGCCAGCAACAACCAGATCCACACTAAGTTTCCAGATTTCAATTACCGTACCATGGTTAAGTGAGAGAAGGTGCTTATTCTTAGAAAATATTCACTGGAGTATTTAAGTGCAGTGGGGTACAATAGTGTGTATACAGGCCGTCCCTGGGTTATGAATGAGATCCATTCCTAACTGTGACTTAAGTCTCTAAGTCGAATTTATAGGTAAGTAGAAACAGGTGCATAAAGTTCCTATTTAGCCTTACTTTAGTGCAAGAAACAGCTCGAAGCCTTTACGATGATTTAAAAGCTGCATGTGCAGCCAGTGAAGGGGATTGCGATGAAGAATTTGTTACAAGCAGGAGTTGGTTCAATCGCTTCAAAGTGAGGCAAATGTACATAACATTGAAGGGCAAGTACAAGTGGTCCGTCAGTCGGATGTTCGTAACCCGGGGACTGCCTGTATATGTACAGCCATGGATACACGTACACATATACATAGAGAGAGAGGGAAAGCCGCATGAAGCATGCTAGTGGGGTCAGGGGTAGGAGGATAAAGCAATGGGTAAAATAGTAATAACTGATGAATCCAGGTAAAGGATATATGGGAATTCTATTATTTTTTCAACTTTCCTGTAAGTTTAAAATTGTATCCAAAATAATAAGATACACCAGAAAAAGGATAAAAAGAAAGTTGGAATAGAAGTTGTAGTATTTTGTTCTTGCACAAAATGAATTGCCTTGTGCACCCATTTTGGTGACCACTGAATGAAATTAAGTAACGGGGAAGTAAAAAAAAAAAAAAAAAAGTGTCCGATCAAGGGCAGATGGAAAATAATCAGAAAAGCTGAGAAAACGACGAACTGCTCCTTTGGGCTGTTATTGATCTTTGGATCCTCTATGGTGTTTAGAGTATAACAGAGATAGATAGGTAGCTGCTGTAAAGTGGACTCAGACTCATGGTGACCCTTATAAACGAAATGTTGCCCAGTCCTGCCTCATCCTCACGATCGCCAGCAAATAACAAACTGGTTCAAAGCCCTGGATAGAAACGATAAACAAGAAATCAGAGGGTTTGTTTCTGGCTGTTTCTTATCAGCTGTGTATCTTTTTCAGTTAGATGAGCACGTTAAGCTTCTGTTTTCTCATCTTTAAAATGGGATAATTAATGACACTTGCTCTCTTCTAGCCATTTACAAACATTAATTCACTCCTCAGATCATCTGTTTGTAAGGTTGTAGCTTGATGTACCAGAGTTTAATTATAAATTGCTAATGGTTGAACATAAATATGTCCATATAAATAGGTCCTGGACAGGGTACAACAGATATTTTGACAGTTTTCATTAAATATATGTATAATTATTTATCAAATACATGACACTAATTTATTTAAACGATCACTTGAGTCATTTGGATTCCAGTGAGGGAGGAATTATTATTGACTTTCTCTGATGTGAGAAGATTGGACTAGAGATTCTCTATGATTCCATTTAGCTATAAAATCTGTAATTTTATGATTTGCCATCCCTACCAGTCAAAACTAATAACAGATGACTTTGGGAGTTTTAAACAAGTTCAAATATGGAACTAGGAAAATAGTCATTGTTACTTCCAGTATTACTAACTCCCAGATCAGGATTTTGAAATCAAAACTCTATTCCACTTGAATTATTTGTATGACGCAGTTAATTTGAAAAGAAAAAAAGTAGAACAGGAATAGATGATTCAATGGGTGGGGGATTTCAAAGCATGTCTCTTTTATAAAGATTTTATTTAGCAATTTCTTCAAAATAGTTATATGAGGAAATTTACTAATCAATTATCCTGTTTACAGCTTAAACTATGCTTGGGGTAAAGAGCGCTAAACATTTAATCAGAAGGTTAGATCTTGTTTCTGGCTGTTTCTATCAGCTGTGTGACTCTTTCAGTTAAATTAGCACTTTAGGTTCCTATTTTCTCATCTTTAAAATGGGACAATTAATGACATTTGCTCTATCACCTGGGCTTGTTGGGAGGTTCAAACGAGATAATTAAGGAGGAAAAAAACAGCTTATAAACTGTGGTGAAATGCAAAATATAGATTTTTTTTAAGCAGAATTATTTATGATGGCGGCATATTTCTACAGCCAAACAGATTTTGTTTTGGTTTTTGTGGTCTGTTTTGGCTGACCTCATACCCATTATTTGTCTCTGAGGTACCTTGTTCTTCAATTATTCAATCAGCAACTATTTACTGAAGGTTTTGCATGTTGCCATGATGCTGTGAGCTAGGCGACGGTATTTCAGATACGAGCAGGGCACACATGGTGGACAGGTTTCAGCCAAGCTTTCAGACTATTCAGATTAGGAAGAAAGGCCTGACGGTCTGCTTCTGAAAATAGCCAACGAAAACTTTATGGATCACTAAAACATATGGTCCGACCTGCTTGCTTTGGATGCGTCATCAGGAGGGACTAATTTGTAGAGAAGGACATTGTGTTTGGTGAAGTAGAGGGCTAACGAGGGTGAGGAAGATCCTTAGTGAGATGGATTGACACAGTAGCCATTAATGATGGATTCAAACATGCAAATGAACCCAAATCCCATATCTTACATAGAAGGCCATATCAGACATCTTGGGAAAGAAAGGATAGAACTTTTTCCCCACATTACTATGTACCCTGCAAACACCTGGGGACAAAGATCTGTTTACCATTTCTTTATGACAGTGGAGACCTAGCTTCCGGAAGGCTGGGTAAAAATTTAAGAAAAATATCCTTGGAACATAAAAGTGGGATTTGGTTTTCAATGTTTTCTAGCCGTGGAATCCTTTTTCAAAGAAAATCTTACACTGAAGTGAAGCAAATAAAACATAAAACTGGACCTTCTCTAGTTGATTCTGGCACAGTTCCCTGCCCGCCACCCTCTGTATCCCCACTATCCTTTGAGAGGCTTCTAAGAACACAGTTTAAGAACTTGTACCTTCGGAGATCTCCTAAAGAAATCAATATTTCTGGCTAAATACAGAAATTGTCTATTATTAGAAATTTTAGAAAAAATCAAATGCCATGATTGAAAACAAAGCAGGGCTAATTTTAGACTAATTCAGATGAATTTTGCAAATTACATGTGCTCCTCTTTCCTTTATCCTGATATGTCCCCCTAGAGGAGATGCTGCTTGCCCCTTCATCATATGATATATTTCAAAAAGACATGAGAATATAAGACTGCATGGTTATGTTATCCCCACAGAAAAATCCTCTTTAACGTTCGCCTGAAACCCACTAAAAGCATATAATATTTTTTCAGCTCAATAATAAAAAGACAAATAATCTGATTTAAAATAGGTAATAGATTTGAATGGATATTTCTCCAAAGAAGATACACAAATGACCATACCCACTGCCGTTGAGTCGATTCCGACTCATAGCGATCCTACAGGACAGAGTAGAACTGCCCACAGGTTTTCAATGCTGTAATCTTTACAGGAGCAGATTGCCACATCTTTCTCCTGAGGAGCTGTGGGTGGGTTTGAACCACCCACCTTTCAGTTAGCAGCCCACTGCTTAACCATTTCACCACCAGGGCTCCTCACATATGACCAAAAGCACATGAAAAGACGCTCAACATCATTAACTATTAGGGAAATGCAAATCAAAACCACAATGTGATAGCACTTCCCATCCACTTAAAAATAAAACAGTTGCCATTGAGTTGATTCCTACTCAGAACAACCCCAAGTGTGTCAAGAGTACAACTGTTCTCCACAGGGTTTTCAATGGCTAAAAGACGACAAATAATAATAAGTATTGGTGAGAATGGAGAGAAATTAGAACCCTCATATACTCCTGGTAGGAATATAAAATGGTACCGCTGCTTTGGAAAACAGGCTGGCAGTTCTTCAAAAGGGTTATCACAAGACCCAGCCATTCCACTCCCAGGTACATATCTAAGAGAACGGAAAGCGTATGTCCGTACAAAAACGTCAGCATGAATGTTCACTTCAGCATTATTCGTAATAACCAAAAAGAGGAAGCAACCTAAATGGTCCATCAACTGATGAACGGAAAACAAAATGTAGTCTGTCCATACAATGGAAAAGCAGCAATAAAAAGGGATGAAGTATTGTACTGATTCATGCTCCAGTGTGGCTGAACATTGAAAACGTCACGTAAGTGAAAGGAGCCAGTCCCAAAGACCACATCATTATATGATTCTATTGTTAGGAAATGTTCAGAACAGGCAAATCTATAGAGACAAAGTAGATCAGTGGTTGTTTAGGACTGGAGGAAAGAGGGCAGTGGGGAATGACAGCTAAAGGGTACATGGTTTCTTTTTTGGGTGATGAAAATTTTGCTGAAGTTGATTGTGGTGATGGTTGCGTAAATCTGTGAATAAACTGAAAACCACTGAATTGTTTTAAAAAAATCATTGTAACATTTTTCAACCTGACTTTTCTAAGAGTCTGTCTCTTTGTATGACATTCTAAGTCGATCTTCTAAACCACCCAGCCTCTAGCAGTGTTCTGAAATGGAGCACAGCGGGTGGTCTCTCCTTTGAACAAGGTAAAATACTCCATCTGGAGCAAAGAAAATTTTACAGCTGATCAAATTGTAGTTTAATCATATACTTTAAAAAACCTTCTGTCAGGCCCATAAAGCAAACGATAATACATGTAGCTCAACCATGTATACAAGACTAAATGGGCACACCAGCCCAGGGGCAAGGATGAGAAGGCAGGAGGGGACAGGAAAGCTGGACGAAAGGAAATGGGGAACTCAAGGTCGAGAAGGGGAGAGTGTTGACATGTCATGGGGTTGGCAACCAACATCACAAAACAATATGTGTGTTAACTGTTTAATGAGAAACGAATTTACTCTGTAAATCTTCACCTAAAGCACAATAAAAATAATTATAAAAAAATTTTTTATAAAGAATAATATTCCTAACCAAGAAAACAAAATTTCTGTCAAACAACTTGGTGATAGATTTCAAAAGCCATAAAATGTCTATATTCCACTTCCATGGTTTTACATTATGTAAAAATTCTTATGGTAAAATATTTTGTGAAAAAGATGTGCTACAAATTCCATATTACTATGTGTGCAATTATATAAAAATATCAATTCATAGACAAAAGGCCTAGAAAGAAATATGCAAAACTGACAGCAGCAATTCTGTAAAGGTGTCAGAATTCTTGGTAATTTTTCAAACCTTGCTGTAAAGTTGTTTTTTGTTTGTTTTTTTAACAGTGGGAAGAAAAAAATTTCAATAAAAATAGGAAAGGGCTGCTTCTACATCATTTGTCAACAAGAAGCGGTTCTTTAAATTAGACTCATCCCATGCAGTTTATAGTCCTAGAAAATGTTTTACTTTCTTTATTCATTCCATAGACATGATTTAAAATAATAGTTGTATCAGCTCTTCTTGTCACCATGCCTCAAGTTCCCCCAAACAGGATCCAGGGAGACCCCGTCTGGAGACAAGAGAGAAGTTCAGCTTAGTCCAGACCTCGAGCTGCGCCCAAACGATCTCAATAGAGGACGACTCCTTTCCAAACACCTTAGCACCTCTCTTTGTGTCTGGTTTAGACTAACCAGTCACCAGAGGCAACATCAATCAGTTACTCTGTGAAATGACGGGGAAGATTCTCATTAGAATCCTCAGAAAAACAGAAAGCTAATTTCTTGGATCAAATCCACCTGGCCCAATTTATCTTGGTTAAAAACAAACAAGGAAAAACTGTTGCAAAATGAGTCTTCAGTGAAGTGCTGAAAACAGTGAGCACTATAAGCTTTGGGAGAGCCAACCTCATTTATTTATTAATATGAGATATAGCCAGACTTCCTAATTTAACAGTGTATCTCAGCAGCACTTTGTTGCAGACACGGACTCTGTGTTTTAAATACGTTGTTGTTGTTGTTAGGTATCCTCGAGTTGATTCTGACTCAGTGACCGCATGTGCAACGGAAGGAAACACTGCCCGGTCCTGCACCATCCTCACAATCCTTGTTATGCTTGAGCCCATTGTTGCAGCTACTGTGTCAATTTCATTGAGAGTCTTCCTCTTTTTCGCTGACCCTCTACTTTACTGAGTATGATGTCCTTCTCCAGGGACTGGTCCCTCCTGACAACATGTCCAAAGTATGTGAGACATAGTCTCGTCATCCTTGCTTCTAACAAGCATTCTGGTTGCACTTCTTCCAAGACAGATTTGTTGGTTCCTTGGGCAATCTATGGGATATTCAACATTCTTCACCAACTCTCAGTTCAAAGGCGGCAATTCTTCTCCCTTCTCCCGTCTTCTATATTCATTGTCCAGCTTTCACATGCATATAAGGTGACTGAAAACACCAAGGCTTGGGTCAGGCGCACCTTAGTCTTCAAAGTGACATCGTTGCTTTTTAACACTTTAAAGAGGTCTTTTGCAGCAGATTTGCCCAATGCAATGGGCAAATCGTATAGACCATACAAACTACAACGAAAATAATGTGTACACAGAGCATATTACTCTGGTGGCACTGTGGTTAAGAGCTCAAAATGTTAGCAGTTCGAATCCACCATCTGCTCCTTGGAAATGTTATGGGGCAGTCCTACTCTGTCCTATAGGGTCCCTATGAGTCAGAATCGACTTGATGACAATGGGTTTGGTTTTTCTTGTTTTGGAGACCTGGTGGCACAGTGGTCAAGCGTTTGGCTATTAACGAAAAGGCTGGCAGTTCAAATCTACCAGCTGCTCCTTGGAAACCCTGTGGAGCAGTTCTACTCTGTCCTGTAGGGTCACTATGAGTTGGAATTGACTCAACGGCAATGAGGTTTTTTTTCCCTTTTTTTAATATAGTGTTAACACCCACAGTTACCATTGCTGTCAACACGAGCAGTAGGGATTTCAAAGACAAGATATGAATCACTCTCATATCATTACCCTATCTTATTTTTTAATGCAGTACACAAAAATATAAACTTACAGAACATATACTTCAGTGGGTGAGTCTTGTGTTACCCCATCCCCCACAATTAAAGGCACGTATGGGGTTACTGTAAATAACAACATCCGCCATTACCTTCAAACTGAGGAGCTTACAGGTAAATACATAATTATCCGGTTTTCTGTGACACCACCACAGTTGATCACACACACACACACACACACACCCACACTGGAAGATACACTTGACTACACATCATCCAAGCCCTCTTTTGACTTCAGTAGTGGTCACATTTATTAATGGGCTTCGATTCCTTTGGGGTCCCTGGGTGTGAATGGTTACTACACTTGGCTACTAACCAAAAGGTTGGAGGTTTGCGTCCATCCAGGGGCACCTCAGAAAAAAGCCCTGGTGATCTACTTCCAAAAAGAACAGCACTGAAAACCTTATGGAACACAGTTCTACTCTGACTCACAAGAGGCTGTCGTAAGTTGGAACTGACTCCACGGCAACTGGTTTTCAATTCCTTTATGAAACTTTTTTTTAGGACTGAGATCGTGTGTAAATGTACAATCTAAGTATGCCAACCGATTTATCAAAACTCTTAGACCAAAAAGAAAGTCTCAGATTTATGAGGGAAAGGTTGTGTTTCTAATCTCCTAATGAGCATCTTTTAATTCCTAGAACCAAAGTCCAGGTCTAATTTTTATGTGTTAAGCACAAGAAAGCAAGAGGTAGGGAAGGCTTGGAAAGTGGTGAGGTCTTACTGCAAGTGCAGAAGCCTGGTCCCAGTGCCCAAGCTGCCTTCCACCATGTCATCCTGTCCATCCACCATTCCAGAGAGCCTCAAAAGAGTCCTGGGAATTTCACAAACTTCTCAAAACAAAATATGCTCCATTTGCTTTCACTTAAGAATTCAGTAATAAATCTGTAT
>NW_004443948.1:30749331-30750518 GCF_000243295.1 Trichechus manatus latirostris | reverse complement strand
AGAGTACTCTGGGACCTCTGGGCCCCTTCATAGGAAACAGTGTGGCTCTGGGTGGTGTTTGGGCATTTTTAATTCCCTAAACTGAAAATTCTTTATTTAAAAAACTGAGTTTTGAGTGGGAAGTACTCATGCCGTTCCTTTCACGGCTCCATAAAGTAAAGCATTTAATTACATTTGCGCCATTTCTGTAATCAACAGTAGCATCCACGGAAGTTGCCTGGTAACTTTGGAACCACGAAACGTTGGTTCCTGACGGCGCCCCAAACTCTGCTCACCCCCTCCCGGTCACCCCCCTTATCATCCCCTCCCTGTCAGCCTCTTCAGGTCACCCCTTCTTTATCACCCCCTGCCGGTCACCCCCTCCTTATCATCCCCTCCCGGTCACCCCCTCCTTATCATCCCCTCCCGGTCACCCCCTCCTTATCATCCCCTCCCGGTCACCCCCTCCCGGTCACCCCCAGTCCACCAGCAGTAGGCAGTGCTCAGAAAGAGGGCACAGCGCTCAGGGGGAAAGTACTTACTTCCTTTCCTCCAGCAGGGCGATTTCCTTTTTAACCTCATGGTATTCTTCCGCGATCTGGCAGTGCTGCTTGAACACCTGCATGGATTCTGGGGACTCATGACAAGGCGGCAGAGGCTTCACAGACAACAACGAGGAGAAATCAGTCCACTGGTTTGCATCAGAGTAAAATACCAACCATTTTCCTCCCTCCATATTCTTTACAGGAGCCCTGGTTGGCAATGGTTAAGAGATCGCCTGCTAACCAAAAGGTCGGCAGTTCAAATCCACCAGCCTCTCTTGGAAACTCTACGGGGCAGTTCTACTCTGTCCTGTAGGGTGGCTGTAAGTCCAAATGGAGGCGACCGCAACAGGGTTTTTTTTTTTTTTTTTCTGCTTGTATCAGTTGTCCCCAAGTGATTCCAACTCATGGCAGCCCCTGTGTGTCAGAGCAGAGCTGTGCTCCATAGAGTTTTCATTGGCTGATATTTCAGAAGTAGATCACCAGACCTTTCTTCCCAGGCACCTCTGGGTAGACCCAAACCTCCAGCCTTTCAGTTAGCAGCCTAGTGCATTAACCATTGGCACCAACCACTCAGGGGCTCCCTCAGCTGATTCTACTTGACTGGAAAATAGAGAGGTGGATCCCTTTGTTCATCTTCCAGTATCATCCACGGGCATTTTCAGG
>NW_004443948.1:30692472-30743636 GCF_000243295.1 Trichechus manatus latirostris | reverse complement strand
TCTACTTCCAAAAATACCAGCCGCTGAAAACCCTGTGGAACACAGTTCTGCTGTGACACACACGGGGTCGCCATGGGTTGGAACTGACCGATGGGGACTGGTTTTCCCCAGAAGCTTTTCCCGTGCGCGGAATATGATGGTATTTGGGCTCTCTTAAATAGCACAGAGCTCTAAGGAAGTTAAATTGAGACATCCTCCTAACAGTGCCTCAAGCCAACTTAGAAACACATTTTCCAAGACACAGTTTGGGACTCGGGTGAGGTCAGAGCCCGGGAGGGACCCTGCCTCCTCACCCCTTTTCTTCCTCCTCAGCCTCCTCCTGCTGCTGCCTGAGAACGGAGCTGGCGGGGCTTTCAATTACACGACCGTGGCACGGAGCCACTGCCATCTCCGGGATCCACCCCAGTCACCGGACGGATTTAACAAGATGAAGTAAGGGAGAAACCACAGGGTCCTGTTCCAAGAATGCTGGATTGAGCCACTCCGTACCGTCTCTGCTCTCTGCCCAGCCATCAGATCATAGCAAGCTCCTCCCCAAATGGGCTCACTTCTCTGGAAAGGGGCCCCGTGGGAAAGGGCTGAGCCAAGCATCCCTCAGCAAGGGGCAAAGCCAGCTTAAGCGTTTCCTTTTCTGCTTGGCTTCTTCAAATACTACTGGCTTCATCCACTTCAAAAATGAAAGAATTTAATTTTCCTATCCCAGCTTCCCTCCCACACAGAAGATATATTTAGGAAACCTAAACGTGCTGCAGTCACTGAGCAGGTTTTATGTTTATTCCTTGATTCTTGGTGTTACCTTTATTTTGGGGGGATGTGCGGGTGTCCAGTTTAAATTTACGTTGCCTTTTAATGTCTTAAAAATTAACAAACCCTAAGAGGGAAAACATCGCCCACGCTAATTCTAATACATTCAAAACTCTGTTATCTTAAAATTTTTAATATTTTTTAAATATTTGAAGGCCTGACATTTTGACAGTATCTCGATTATGGTCAAAGTCTCCGCTAATGATTATACTAAATACCTTGTGCATTATACAAGAGTGGAGTGAAGTATATTTAAGTCATTTCTAGCGACTTAACATGAGCCCTTGGATGGTACAAACAGTTCAGTGCTTGGCTACAAACTGACAGATTGGTGGTTCGAATCCACCCAGTGGCACCTCGGGACTTCTGAAAGATCACAACCCATTGAAAACCCTAAGAAGCAAAACCCTGTGGAGCACTGTTCCACTCTGAAACACGTGGGGTCGCCATTAGTTGGACTGGACGGCAACTGGTTTGCGTTTGGGGTTTTTTTTGTTTTGTTTTTGTTTTTTTCTTGACTTAAGCAATATAGAAGGAAGAGATAACTCAAGTTCCTCTCAAACTTTCCAGCAACACATACCTTAATGACCACCACAAATGGGCTTCTCAAAAAAAAATAAAAATTAAAATTAAAGGTACTATTATAAAGCCCCAAGTTATGTACGTAAATGCATGTTTTCTGTGTGGTCACAATAGCCAAAGAATGAATGTAAGATACTTTTCAAAATGTGTGAGAGAGAGAGAAAATGGTGGACATTTTCAGTGTTTTGGATGAGACTATCGCATTCCTGGATGTTCTGGATTAGAGTCGCAGAATCCTGGAATGCTAAGGTTTCTTCATTTTCTACCATTTTCATTTCCCAAACAGCAGGTGAGACACTGATGCAGGACCTATAAGAAGTGTCTGGAGAGGCTCTCGGATAACAAGCTGTGGTGACCACAACTGAAGCCGCGGAAGTGTTTATTTGTGGAGGTGATATCAGTTTCTGGATTTACCAGACTCTGTCTGAGAAAGTTCAGTGTGTACCACAGAGACACCTGTTACTGTCATCTCAACTTAGATGGGAGGACTTCAGGAGGCATTGAAGCCACTGCTCAATTCGATTAAAAAAAAAAAAAAAAAAAAGGCCATATTGTTTTCCAAGTACTTTGGCTTTGCGAAAAGAAGAGGGTATCAGAACCTGTATCCCGAAACCAAAAATCCAAAGTGTTGCTTTGTTTGTTTCATTTTAAATGTGGAAAGGTAAATTACTCATTATTAAACATGTCTTTCAATAAATGACGTCACTAGGGAAGGAAATTAACATTTAATTGAGCAATTATCTTGCCAAGCACTGTGCTAGATCCGGAGTCCCTGGCGGCACAATCAGTTAAGCACTCAACTACTGACTGAAAGATCGGCGGTTCAAACCCACCCAGAGGCACCTCAGAAGAAGGGTCTAGTGATCTGCCTCCTAAAGGTCACAGCCTTGAAAACCATCTGAAGTGCAGCTCCACCCCGCACAGAATCGGCTCAACAGCAACCAGCTTAGTTTTTTGGTTTGGTGCTAGATCTACTCACCATCACATTCAATTTCCACAGTGGTCCTGTGAGACAAGTATTGTTATCTCCGCTTTACAGATGAGAAAACTGAGGCTTAGCGGCTCGGCGAAAATGAGGGAAGCCCTGGGTGAGATGGACTGACCCAAAAGCCTCAACAATGGGTTCAGATGTATCAAAGATCACAGAGATGGCACAGGGCCAGGCAAGCTTTCTTTCTGTCGTACAGAGGTCGTTGTCTTAGTCAGCTAGTGCTTGTTAGAACAGAAACACCATGTGTGGGTGCCTTTAACAAGCAGAAATTTATTTTCTCACAATTGAGGAGGCTAGAAGCCCAAATTCAGGGTGCCAGCTGGTTTTCTCTCTCTGTGAGCTCTGGAGGAAGGTCCTTGCCTCTTTGAGCTTCTGCTCCTGGGCAGTCTTCGCGTGGCTTGGCGTCTTTCCCCCCATTTCCGCTTCTCTCGATTGTTCGTTTCATCTCTTTTACATCTCAAAAGAGATTGCTTTAAGACACACCCTACACTAATCCTGTCTCATTAACATAACAAAGACAACCCATTCCCAAATGGGATTATAACCACAGGCATAGAGGTTAGGATTTACAACACATATTTTTGTGGGACACAATTCAATCCACAATGGTCACCTTAAGTTGGGGCCAACTCCACATCAACTAACAACAGAGAGAGTACACATCATGCCGAAGATCACAAAACCAGTAGTGGAGAAATTCAAATCTAGGCCAATCTAATGCCAGGACTCATGCTTCGGTCACTAAAATTCCAGTAGGAAGTTTATTACAATCTACTTGTTAGCATGTACTCTAAACCAACAACCCATTGCCGGAGAGTCGATTCTGACTCATAGCAATCCTATAGAACAGAGTAGAACTGCCCCACAGAGTTTCCAAGGAGCAATTGGTGGATTCGAACTACTGACCTTTTGGTTAGCAGCCAAGCTCTTAACCACTGTGCCACCAGGGCTCTACCTGATTATAAAAACATATTCCTGACTCCAACGCAGTTGGAATGGCATTACAGCACAGCTTTGAATTGTCTACTGGTAAGACCACAGCCCCCGAAACATAACAATATGGTTAGGCTGTAAGACAAGTGTGGTTTGGGCCTAAGCCCCAGGGCTATTAAAGGATCCTGCTATTAGCTATGGAGAGGTCAGCCATTATCTCCGAAGGAAACTGAGGCCCAAAGAAAAGGAATGATTTTTCATCCATTCTTAGAAGTGGAAATAGAATTGCGCCTCCTTGCTTCTTACTGTATGGTCTAAATTAGCTCTGTCCAAACACTGCCACTCATGGGCATGGAGGATTAAGAAACCTAGTCCCAGAAAAGGAATCTGAACAAGATACAATCAACCTTCCACCTGCCCCTGGGCTGCGGCCCAAGGCCCACAAATGGATGTTATAAAGAGATGTTCACTTTAACACCTACCTTACCCTGAGCTCTCTTGCCCAACGTTTTGCATTAATAGAGACATCAAGAGAGATGTTTGTCACTGCTATTCTTGCACAAGGCTTTTTTTGGCTTCTGTGAAAATAGAAGCATCATGAATTACAGGCTCAAACATGCCCGCATTCTTGGCAAAGCAACGGAAGAATCTCAGGGGCCAAATTGGCCATAGAGCATCTACCAAATAGATATTTTATAGCTGCATTTCATAATCCACAAATACATGAAAGAATGTGCCATGGTATCAGAATGCCAGAATAGATTTTACAAGGTTTTATAACCGTGTTATGGTAACCTTGCAAATCAGGAAGAAGAAAAGAAAGTCTCCATTTATCAAAGAAATTTGTGTAGCCCATCGATTCCATAGAAGATGTGAGGATAAGAGGGTTCTCTGATTTCAAATCAGAGATCTGGTCTAAATTCTTACTCTGAAATAGCAATTTGTTTAGCCCAAAATTTAACCTCGAGTTTCTTATCTGTAGAGCGGAGATATAAGAGTTAGTTTCCATAATTGTTGCAAGGATCCGATGAGATCATTTGTGGGGAAATACTCATTGCCCAGTAGGTATTCAATGTGCATTGGTCGGGGTGAAGTCTGAGGGTGTGTAGAGAATAGGGCTAGTGATCATCACCTGGCACCATCTCTTGTTCACTAGGCAACTGTTAAGAGAGAATCAAGAGTCAGTTCATCCTCAAGCAAAAAGTGACAACCACAAGGCACTTCATATGCCTTTATTACCTAACTTTGACATCTTCCGTAGAGGATTAGGGCAGTGGGTAAAATTCCAAGAGCCATTACTGCATGATGACAGCGCATCATGCTGATTGTAAACCCAGCCTGCTCCATGGAACAGATCGTTCCCTTTGTCCATAAAGCATTTTCATTGCTTTCGAGACAGAGACTTCCTGCTGCAGAATGGCTTAGATTTACATGCTTACACTTGCTAAGCATGGACACAAGAATCTGCTTTTAGATGCCACTGACTGCGTGAGGTTTCTCATCTCCATTCTCATCGCTTTGAGTTTTCGTCACTCGTGCCCTGGAGCATAGAATAAAGGTAACAGGAAACAGCCCCAGGCAGAGGCAACCCTAACTCAATGGCTTGGCAACTGGCAAATGTTCGTAACCAACCCAATCATGCCCTTCACCCAGCAAACAAGCACCTAATTAAATGCTTTTAGTTGTGATGCTGCTAACATTCTCTCTGTTCATGAAGAAATAAATCAATATCATATTTTAAGGGGGTGGGCAATCAAAACCCGTGAGCTGGAAACCATCTTCTCAACTGTTTACCTCATTAAGGATCAGTGGCGATAAAATAGTCTCATCGGATTAAAATAATTAAACAGACTTAAGGTCTAATATATGTCAAATGGAATTAAAGCTGTAAAATTCATATGGATATAGTAAGGCTTTCCCAGAAAAATTATCTGGATAATTGCCAGGAGTGCTGTGAACTCAGTAGAGAGAGATCCATGAGCCTGGAAAACCATTGATGTTCCCAAAGGAAAAAATATTTTCATCAGTACAAAGAGGTAGAATTGAAGATCCCCACTTGGACAAGGGAACGAGAACCTGAATATGATTTTACTGTTTGATCCTCAAAACTTGTTTACTCCTTATTTGCCTCTAACTTCCACGACAATGAAATAGCTTTCAGGCAACAGTAAAATAAAGGAAAGAATTCTGGGACTGAGGAAAAATGGTTATTTAAATTTTACAATCCCCCAGCTCCACGAGCAGCAGCCCACAAGCGCCCCCATCTGCAAGGACAGAATGTAAGCAAGGAACATGGTGTGCCTTGTGAGCAGGCCGGAGGGAAACACTGAGCGAGCGGTGAATGGTTTCTCCATGGTGAAGAGAGGAGATGTTGGGGGATATGGTCAGTTACCAGAAACCAAAAGAGCTAAATTGCTGACCCAGCCTGGCTAATAGCTGAAAAAGAAATTTTACCGGAGAACAGAGCTATCTTTTCAGAGTTATGTGGCGATCAGTATAACCCTCCCACCTCCTAGACGAAAAAGAAAAGAAGCAGTCGCCATCATCAAGTTGACCCCAACTCATGGCAACCCTACTTGTGTCAGAGTAAAACTATGCTCCATAGAGTTTTCAGTAGCTGATTTTTCAGAAGTAGATCACCAGGGCTTTCTTGCCAGGCACCTCTGGGTGGACGCAAACCTCCAACCCCTCAGGTAGCAGCTGAGCACGTTAACTGTTTGTGCCACCCAAGGGTTCCATCTCCTAGACAATCTTCAGTAACATCTATATGACTCTATAGGCAGGTTTCCTGGTGGAGAGCTATAACAAGTCCCAGGACTGCTACAGAGGTGTGAAGGAGGACTAACGAGGCCAAGAGGCCAGGTAACCAGAGTTTTGCTGGGTTGATTTTTGGAGGACACCCCAACATGGCAGCAGTAGCTGTTTGAACCTATTTGCTTCCAGATGTTTACTCAATGCAGTGGGCACTAAGATAAGAGCTGGAGTGAACCAAAAGGAGCACCATCTTGGGCTGCATAAGGGCTCGTTCTTGGTTCTTCACAGCTCTGTCAAGGACTGTTCAGGACCAGGGGTCCAAACTCCAGAGCCTTCTGGACACTAGGCATGCCCCAAAATGGGAAAAGCTGTTAGGTGTAAGACAATAGGGAATATCAAGGCTTGTTGGAAACTGGAGATTCCAGACCCCGCCAAAAACTTTCAAAGTCAGTAATTTTGGTGAAAAAATTGGTGACCAAACAAAATGTCTGTACACAGCTTTCAAGAACCCTACTGAACTCATCTAAATGTGACCCAGTAAAATACTCAAGTGAACAGCTGACCCAAGGCCAGTAGCCGGGTATTTCAGGCACAACCTCTTCCCAAAGCCATCTTTGCCCATAACCATCATATGTTATCTAAAGAAAATTAAAATGTCATAAATTAACTCCTTTCAGATAATTCTGTATACTAAAAAGGGGGTACCTTTTGCTAGATCATCCACAAACTATGGACACAAAGTATTTTCTCATGGGTCAAACCAGGCTTCAGAAGGTTTAACTATGAATAATTATATTCCCATAAAAGTTGTCAGAGAACTGGGGAGGGGGCAGGCGTGGAGAAAGTAAGGTTACCCAGAAATCTTGGAAATCACAGCAAGTTCCTGCCACAAAATTTATCGCTAAATTGCTAACCCAAATCAGGGCCAAACTGCAGTAACCCAGAGGCATCCACGCCCAAGGAGAATAGGGATCAGCCCTTTGCCTAGGCTCCAGAACTCTTAAAAGTAGGGACTAGTTTACATTGTTTAAGTTCTTGACATCATGGACTATTCCATGAGGACCTCTATCTGACTTTAAATCAACCAAACGGTTGCCACTGAGTCGACTCCAACTCATGGCAACCCCTTGTGTGTCAGAGTAGAACTGTGCTCCATAGGGTTTTCAATGTTTGCTCTTTGGAAGTAGATCACCAGGACTTTCCTCTGAGGCTCCTCTGGGTAGATTTGAACCACCAACCTTTTGGTGAGCAGCACAGCAGGTTAACTGCTTGCACTACCCAGGAACTTTGGGGCTCTGGAAGTACAAACCTGGGTAACTAGAAGGCCCCCCACTCTTGTGGGGCATCACTTCTCAGGTCAGTATACTTTGCGAAGCTGAGAAGGGAAAAAAGAAGGACTTTAGAGAAATCGTTACCTGTAGCTGCTGGTCTAGTTCTGGAAAGACCAGAGGACTGGAGTCTTCAGGAGGTGTATCATCTAAAATGAAAATAAAATGACTCTTTACTAGATAGATCTTTCTCTCAAGACAGTCATCCTGCTGTTACCATCCTCAAGCCTGCGTAATTAAACCACCAATACATACTGCTTCGGTCATTTTGCCACTTCAATTGAGAACCGATTGAATGCAGAGAACATTTTTACTCATTTTCTGTGCAAAGAGAAACATGGCAAGCTTAGTCGACCTGCCCCAGATTTTGCGAACAAATGTTAAGATCTTCCAACATTCGGCCTGATAGCTCTCCAGTAAAAGGTGCGGCTTGTCTTTCAGTATTCCTGCGTTAGCCACAACCCAAAAATAGGATATGCAGAAAAGAGCTTTGACAAGGTGTTGACGAGGTGACCAGAACAATCTCAATGGGACAGAAAAACATATTAGTGAAACAATGAAAGTGTGAGTTCTACTCTGAATGACTCCAAGTATGGCAAGCTCTTCCAACAAACCACCCCAAACAGGCAGTTAACCAGAGCCTCGTTCTCAGCTGCAGAGAGGGTTGTGGGCAACCACCCAGACAGCACCAGGCAGCACTCCCAGCCTCAGGCAGAGCCCACAGCCCGCTGCAACGCAGTCCTCGGCCACATAAAAGGCCTCCTGGCAATAGAAAGGTGTTGTTGGATCAAAATGCAGTTCTCAGATCCATCAGAGGAAACCTGACAGAAGTTTGGCCTAAAATGTCTAAGTCATCCCCGTGTCTCTTCTAGAACATGCCGCTGGCTCAGCCCCGGTGCCAGACGGCAGCCCCTTGTCCTCAGAACCTCCGTCTCTCTGGGCCGACCTCTGGTTCTGGGAGGTTCCTTGTCCACGCATTTCCATTCCCAGCTTATCGACAACTCTAGTTAGTACATATGCTATGACAACAAGACAGAATACAAGCTGAAAGAATAATAATAAAAAAAAAAGATATTTTAAATTTTAATAAAGAAAGGAAAGATAATGGTTTTCATGTTCTCACTGCCATAATCAAATTTATTTGTAAAAACTGATGGATGTTCGATTCGAACTAGAGGAAGTGCTCCGGGCCTCACCTAATGCAGACACAAGCGCCCTCTCTCTAGCACGGTTTGCTAATCAAACGCAGCAGGCAGGGGGCTCTTGGCTTCTAAGTGATTACCGTTCTTTGAAGATAATCACCAGAAAGGTAATTCAAATGAGAACAGTATTAACCTCAGCCAGACACCTCAAGAATCACAGCATTTAAGAGTCCCTGGTGTATTTTAGTCAAGGTAGTATAATAATGTTCTCTTTTAAAAGTAGCTTAAGAAAATGACAATGCGTCCCCAAGTCCGTTGTGCACTTGTACCTGTGCCGTGACGTATTCACTGACACTATTTAGTGTCACAGAACAAGTAGAAACTGAGACATATTCCGCGAGACCCTTGCCACAGGCTAGAGGACTGCCTTAAGAGCAAACATGGAGATTCAATCCACAGGTCCTTTTAATGCTGTCTTCCTATTCAGACTGTTGTTCTTGTGTGCTGTCGTTCTATTCTGACTCACAGTGACCCCAGGTGACACAGTAGAACTGCCCCATAGGGTTTCCTAGGCTGTAATATTTACAGAAGCCAACTGCCACCTCTTTCTCCCACAGAGCAGCTGGTGGGTTTGACCACCGACCTTTGGGTTAGCAGCGGAGCACTTAACCACTTTACCGTCAGGACTTCTTACTAAAACCAAAAGCCAAACCAAACCCAATGCCGTAGAGTCGATTTCAACTCATAGCGACCCTATAAGGCAGAGTAGAACTGCCTCATAGGGATTCCAAGGAACCGCTGACCTTTTGGTCCGCAATCTGAGCTCTTAACCACTGCGCCACTAGAGCTTCAGGCTTCTTACTAGAGGCGACTAATTCTGCCAATTACTGTCGTTTTTTAAATCCACAAAGTCATTTGCAAAGAACTGGACAAAAGACAGAAATCTTCCTTTGGTACTGCTGACCTTCTGGAGGTAGTTGTAATTATAAAAACCATACTTCCTAAAACTGGCTTTGCTCTTAGGTGCTTTCACATTTACTCAAGCACGATTTCAATAACCTAGATATCACGATTATGTTTGCTTGTTGGCTTCAAGGCCAGAATGATTTGGCGCAGGTGAATGAGAACACATTATGCTTTGGCATCCCAGCCCTAGTGATCATAAGTGTGCAGCTGGGAACACATTATATTTTGGCATCCCAATCCTAATAATCATAAGTGAGCAGACACTCTGGAAGGAGAAACCATTTCTGTAGAGTACTGGAGTAAACTGGGCATTCTAGAATTCTAGAAGACAGATGGATACGCAACTCAGGGCTTCCTGGGACGATCCAGCTAGCTCCCTGTGAAGTCACACTCCTTCCTGCTCACTTATAAAAAAGGAAAGAAAAAGTTATCCATCTGTTTTACTGCAGTGTTAGCAACTCTGATGTAAATAGCAAATACCTGGCATGACTCAGAATCAACAAGGTCCATTACGGAAACCTAAGTAGTTCGTTACAGTCACACCACGTGTTGCTGTTGGGGGCTGCCCTCTAGTCCATTCTAACTCATGGCGACCCCTCGTGTGCAGAGTAGAACTGCTCCATCGGGTTTTCAAGGCTGGGACCTTTCGGAAGCAGACCAGCACATAGAGGCGCGTATGTGTGACCATGCCGATATTTTTGCAGATAAATCAAGCCTTAGGACTGGATTCCTTGAGTTAAAATAAAAGAATAATGGATTGACATCAAAATTTAACATGACTTAGAGAGACAAGCAAAATCAAAGTAAGACTTCTGTTAAAGAATGGATCAAGCAGGATCTATCGGAGCAGGAGACGGTGCAGAAACGAGAAAACCGAAGCAGAGAGAAGGATACTACCAGGTCTGAAGGCCAGACCTCCACTTTACTAGTAGACACCACCTGGTTTCGCTGGCATCCTGGCCAGCCAGAAATTTCCGGGCTTACGAAGCTGCTTACAAAGCTGCTCTGAGTTCATGTGTGGTGTGTTTACTTTTAAACGGTGGCTGCCTTCTTTGACTGGTTTTAAAAATAGGCAAGTATTCTAAAAGCAGAATGATGAATCACAGGACTAGGCCAAAAGGAAGAAGGAAAAAAGGCTCAGGCAGAGTAGTAGCACAGCTGTTCCACAAACATTTGGCCGTGTCACCGTAAAACATTTTGACGGTGACACTGGATCAGAGTTCCTCAGAGCAATTAAGCTTGTTTTGACAATTCCAGAAGCACAAAGCAAAGTACAGTAGGTATGCAAGAGAAAACCAGAAACCCAAACCCACCGCCGTCGAGTTGATTCCGACTCATGGCAACCCTATAGGACAGGGTAGAACTGCCCCATAGGGTTTTCCAAGGCTGTAAATCTTTAGGGAAGCAGACTGTCACATGGCTCTCCAATGGAGCAGGTGGTGGGTTCGAAGCACTGATCTTTTGGTTAACAGCCGAGTGCTTCAACCACTGTACCACCAGGGCTCCTTCTATGCAAGAGACCTCTCTGGAAAATTCAGCTTTTTAAAAGACAAGAACAGCTGGTAGATATGTTTATAGTGCAACAACATCACAGTACAAGTACATTTTTATTAAAACATATTTATTTACCAAATATTTATTGAATGTCTATTATGTGCAAGGCAGGGACTAAGTGTCTGTACTAAGATGGAAAATCATTTTATCATATTTTTTTGATGCATTAAAGAAGTCTTTCGTGGGCTTCCTTTCCAAAACGGCATTGTGGAGTTAATGGACGAAGCAAAATATATATATATATCCTAAGAATTTTGTTGAAGGATGAAATATAAAGGAAAAAATAAAGAGGAATTTTTTTTTTTAATAAGCAGATGTTCACTGCCTGTTCGGCAGACGCAAAGTGACTAAGTCAATGGTACTTAAAATAGAGCTTTCCTCTCCGAATCCCGACCATTATGACATACCATAGTACATTTTTGGACAGGCTTGTCTCAGCATCTATTGAGCAGCTGTTGGGGTGCTTTTGTGGTTATTTTGTTGTCGGGTTTTCTGAAATTGCCTCTGCCGCCTTGCTCCATGAGTCAGATCAGTGGGACACATGGGGTCTGTAAGCCAAACCCTCACTGTTGTTCAGCAATGAGCGCTACGCAATCAGAGTGGTCAGAGAGAATGTGGGAGCTGGAAGGGGCGAAGCCACCATCTGCTCCTGTCCCCTCCGAGTAGAGCTAAGGACAAGGACCCTGAGAGCAGAGAGAAGCCACCCAAAGCTTCACAATCAGCGGCCAGGGTAGAGGCAAGTCTTGTGACTCTCCTTTCTTTCCCCTCACCGCTCTGCCTTTCTTCACCTTGGATCCATGGATTCCCAGGCTGTTGCACAAACTTTCCCCCAAATCCTGGGAATCACGTCTTAGATTGTCCAGCTTCTTACTTGACAAGTGAAGATTATTTTAAAACAACTACTGTGTACCATCATTCTCACTTTCAGAAGAGAGAATGTTTTGACCCCACAACAGTAGGACACCCAGAAGCTTAGGATAAAGGATTATCCATTATACTGGATGAATTTAGCTTTATAGACAAAAGCAAACACACACACAAATTAAAAAACGGCCATGTCCTGATCTCTTTTGTTTCATAGGAGAGAGGTGAAGACGTCATCAAAACCAGACTAGATCTGCTGAGTAGCATTTGAGAACCACTTTGCTCTAGGAGATTAACCGGAAGGTTGGTTGTCCAAACCCACGCAGCCACACCGTAGAAGAAAGGCTTGGTGATCTGCTTCTACAAAGACTGCGGCCATGAAAACCCTACGGCATTCAGTTCCACTCTGCAATACATGGGGTCGCCATGAGCCGGAGTTGACTCGACAGCAACAGGTTTGGGGTTTTTTTGGGTTTGCTTCTAGACAATGAGTTGATTGGACTTTGAAGTCAGTTATCTCCCCCTCCCACTGTGCTCACCATCATAGACATAATCAGGGTCTAGGCTAGGAAGCTTGAAATCTCTGGTAGAAAGATTTTAGGTTTCCATGCAGTGGAGAAGACCTCAGGAGACGGGGAACTGCTCACGAAGGACATTCCCAAGGTCCATCTCACTCCGCTACCAGGAAAGCGAGAGGCAGCCCTGCCCAGGAGCCACTCAGTCTGTCCACATTCCCTGCAGTCAGGACCAGCTTCATGAGCATGTGACCCTGTCCAGTTATAAAGAGCCCTTCACTCAGAAACCCATTGCTGTCGAGTCGATTCTGACTCATAGCAGCCCTACAGGACAGAGCAGAACTGCCCCATAGGGTTTCCAAGGAGCAGCTAGTGGATTTGAACAGCCGACCTTTTGGTTAGCAGCTGAGCTTTCAAAAACCCACTGCTGTGGAGTCGATCCCGACTCACAGAGACCCTGTAGGACAGAGTGGAACTGCCTCATGGGATTTCCAAGGCTGTAAATCTTTATGGTAACAGACTGCCACATCTTTTTCCCACAGACCTGCTGGTGGGCTTGAACTACCAACCTTTTGATTAGCAGGCAAGCGCTTAACCGCTCTACCACCAGGGCTCTATAGAATGGCCCCATGCTTAGTTTAATGCTTTACAGTTACCATCTTGAAATTCTTAGCAGTTGTTGAACAAGGGACCCTGCATTTTTATTTTGCATTGGGTCCCATAAATCATGTAGCCGACCCTACCTGCGGTAAGTCCTACAGAGCACCTACAGACCACAAACTGACTCTTACGAAGCAAGTACTTTTGGGCTGTGGCTGTAGTTCTGAGGCTCATACAAAAACATTCCTGGGAACGGTTTGCCTTTGAAGGCTCTCAACCAGTCAGAACACAGTGGGTTGGTAGAACATTCAATAAGACAGACAGACTGCATTTGAATCTCAGCTCTGCCACTTTCTAATTGTGTGACTGGGAAACCTCAACGTAATCTCTTTGAGACTCAGTTTCCCCATGTTATTAGTAAGGGGAAGCATGTGTCAATCACTTAGCCTGATGCTTACCAGTTGCCATTAAGTCAACTCCAACTCATGGCAACCCCATGCATGTCAGAGTCGCACTGCCCTCCGCAGGGTTTTTAGTTGCTGGTTTTTCAGAAGTAGATTGCCAGGCCTTTCTTTCAAGGCACCTCCAGATGGACTTGAATCACCAACATTTTAGTTAGCAGCCAAGAATATTTACTGTTTAAACAACCCAGGGAAGCCTAGTACGTCGGAAATAATGAGTACCGTAATAACAATGGAGCCCCGGTCGTGCAGTGGTTAAGAGCTTGCCTGCTAATCAAAAGGTCAGCAGTTCAAATCCATTAGCCACTCCTTGGAAACCCTATGGGGCAGTCCTACTCTGTCCTGTAGGGTAGCTATGAGTCGGAATTGGCTTGACAGCAACGGTTTGGTTTTGGTTTTTTGGTAATAATAATAAATGCTCAGTATAATTGGGTTTCTTTTCCATTCCCTTTTATCATAAACCTGACCAAAGGGGTAATAGAGAGGCTAGGCAGCGTGTGTGCGTGCGTGCATGCGTGCGTGCGTGCGTGCGTGTGCGTGTGTGTGTGTGTGGTGGCGGGGAGATTATTCTTCATCATCTGACTAATACAAAGAGAACAGGCAGGGTCAAAGTTCCCACTGCCATTGAGTCAATTCTGGCTCATAGCAACCCTATAGGACAGTAGAACTGCCCCACAGGGCTTCCAAGGAGCAGCTGGTAGATTTGAACTGCCAACCTTTTCGTTAACAGCCAAATGCTTAACCACTGCTCCACGAGGTCTCCGAACTAAGAAAAGGCAGGTGCTCCCCACCAAATATATTGCATCTTTTTTTCTTTTTCCCTACTGTGCAAAAGCATGCCCCAATTAATTTTCCTCCATCATCTGCCATGACTGTTGGGGAAACAATTTGCTATCAGTACCACTCATGTTTATCTCTTGTTACATGGGCATAACCTCTGAATTGGAAACGGAATAAAAACATCCCCAAGCACCAGGCTTGGAATCCCTTCCTACTTATTCATTAATTGTTTGATTTAGAGAAAGTTACTCAATCTCCCTGATCCAACGTTCCCACTTCTGTAAAATGGGTTTAATAACACATTCCTGCAAGGTTTTTGTCAGTGCTAAGTTGATGAGATAATACAGGTAAAGGCACCTAGATACGCAGTAAACATTCACTTGTTTTCTGGGCTTTCTTTATAACCGTAAGCAACAGATTCCAACCAATAAATCCAGTTGTATCTCCAAGAATGTTCATTTCATACAGTATAATGTACTCAGGTGGTCATAGATATTGTATTACTGTATCAATTCTAAGTATTTGATAATTAAGTTTTTATTCTTTTCCTCGACTCCATGGTCTATAAACCCACTGCCGTCGAGCGATTCCAACTCATAGCGACTCTGTAAGACAGAGTAGAACTACCCCATAGGGTTTCCAAGGATTGGCTGGTGGATTCAAACTGCCAACCTTTTGGTTAGCAACCGAGCTCTGAACCACTGTGCCACCAGGGCTCCACCGTGCTCTATAAGGGAACATAAATAGAGGAGACACTCCCTACCCCACCCTGCCCTTGAGATGTTTTTAACTGACTGCAGTCATTGCACGTTGAGCAGCTCTAAAGCTAGGGTCAGAGTTGGGAGAGAGAATGACTTAGAAAAATCCAAGCAGACTTCCCCTCACTCCACTGCCCACAATTGCCTCCTTGCCAAGTTGGTTGGTCTTTAAAATTCCACTTGGAACTTTATCCCTCAGCTTCCTACTGAGCCCCTGTGGATATGCAAGTAAACCCTGAGAGGGATAAAAGGATAAACCTCAACATTCATTGACAGTTTAGAGTGAATGAGATTGTCCAGGGTTTTTCCAGAGAAAACAGGGATTGCAATCACGGAGAGAAAAGAGTACAGAAAAGCTGGGGCCCTGAGGAGCAAGGGGGAAATAATAGCAAAGATAAAAAAAAGTCAAAGAAAGGGGACAATGACAAGGGACGTTTCACCTGTCTCACAATGTTGCTAAGAGCCTGTTTTGCATGTGTACACAAAAAGACACACCCAGCTTGTTTCATTAGATACAAGGGTGACTATCTCCGCTATTGCACATAACTCCCACTGTCACACAGAACACCTTCATAAAAATACTTGAAGACAAAATGATATTGTTTTTAAAGAGACACCAACAGCATGGGTCTTGGACCTGTCTTAACTAAATGGCACATGATTAATACATGCTGAGATGCGAAAAATTCTAATAGCTTGAAAGAATTTTTTTAAAAACACGATTTTGAAAGCCACCATCTTGGGCTGATACCAGCATCATTGACTCTTTCTAAATAAAAACTGAACTTTTTAAAAAAGAAAAAAGAACCCCAGAGTCAAGGTCTAAATTTACATAAGCATATACCAGATTTTAGCTCAGCTTAAGGTAAAGAAAACTCTCAAGTCATTAACAAGAAATCCGTATGTCACTCCAGCTCTAAATTCTATTTGGAAAAGGGACAGTGAGTCTCCAATGGCTCAAGAGATGTGATTCATAATTTTCTTCTGCACATTTTCTATTGGAAAAACGAACTCCACAAAGGTTTCAGTTTAGGAAGTTAAATCTTTGGAATTCCCAGTTTGGAAATTATATCAATCATATATCATTAGCTTATTCAAGACAGGCATTGCTGCCTCCGGAAATTATGATTAGCTAAGTGTTACTTCCACCATCCATCTGTCAGCTTATTATACTGTGGTAGTTTGCATGTTGCTAGGATGCTGGAAGCTATGCCACTGGTATTTCAAATACCAGCAGGGTCACCCATGGTGGACAGGTTTCAGTGGAGATTCCAGACTAAGACAGACTAGGAAGAAAGGCTTGGTGATCTACTTCCAAAAAATTAGCCAATGAAAACTATGAATTACAACAGAAGATTGTCCAGTATGGTGCTGGAAAATGAGGCCCCTAGGTTAGAAGGCACTGAAAGTACACGTAGCCCCAACAATGGACTCAGTCATGAAGATGCTCATGAAGATGATGCAGGACTGGGCGACACTTTGTTCTGTTGTACATGGCGCTGCCATGAATCGGAGCCAACTTGGCAACCACTAACAAGAAGTGTTACTTAATGAGGGGTTCTGATAATAGGCTAAAATTGGTGTTGTATTTTAAAGGACTGTATTTTTTTCAAAAACTTGCTTCCTTTATTTAAGCCCCTGGAGGACCATGGTCTATTTGGAGTCTCATGGGTCATTCTGCTATCAATGAACAATGACGGACTCCCCATCTTCCAGGACCAGTCTGTCACCAGGGTCCATCTGTCACCAGGGCCCTTCTGTCACCAGATCCTTTCAGTCTTTCTTTCAAAATGTCCCTTGGATTTAGTAGTCCTTCTTCATTCTCTAATCCAGGTTCTTAGCACTTTGCTCTGTGCCATTACAAAAAGCCTCTCTGTAGTCTCATCTCTCCGCATTTCAGACTATTCCACTAGTCGAACCTTTCCCATTTTATTATATTACTCCCTTGCTAAAGAACTTTTTAGTCACTATTCCTTCTGATCAGGTGCTAATTCTTTTGTTGAACTTTGAAGATTGGCTTGCTAATTCTTGTCTATTGCTACGTAAACTGAGATGCCATAGCTGACCTGCCAGCACTACGTCCGACTGGAGCAGGGCTCAGGAAACGGCGCGTCGCCATGTGTGCAGTTCAGATCTCTGCTCCAGCTGACTGGGGTTGTAGTGTTTCCTGAACATGCCATGCTGCTTCCTTACTCTTAGGTTTTGCTCATGTTTTCTCTTTGGAAAATAAAAGGAAGAGGAATGGTTAAAGGATGTGAAACCTCCTTCTTGTCCCGAATACACCTTTCTGACACCGCCTTTCCATGTCCAAACAGCCTTCAAGCCCAAGTATCGCTTCTTCCAAGAAGCTGTTCACAACTGCTCTGGATGACACAGGCTTTCTCCTTCCTCAAATCTTTGCCCTTATAAAACCTGTGGGAGGGATCGTGTTGTATTCCTCTTTTGCACATCCCACCCAACTTTGGCAGGGTTCTGGGAACGTAGAAACTAAATAATTGATGGGAAAAGAAGCAGGGCCACCCACAGTCCACCAGCTGGATAACTTGTCCCTAAATAATTGCAGGAGTTCCTGGGTGGTGTAAACAGTTAACATGCTCCACTGCTAACCAAAAGGTTGGAGGTTTGAGTTCACCCAGAGGTGCCTCGGAAGATAAAGCCCTGGCAATCTACCTCTGAAAAACCAGACCTTGAAAATCCCATGGCGCACAGTTCTGCTCTGGCACACATGGGGTCACCATGAGTTGGAATCGACTCGACAGCAACTGGTTACTGGTTAAATAATTGCAGGTCGATTGTACTATAAACTCTACCTTGACATCAAGTAGAAGTGTGAGTTACAGGTGGGACGCACAACTGCTTAGTGGGTTACATTTTCCTTAATACTCCAGAATCAATTATCATAATTTATAGGGACCAGCTGAGCGCTTAATTTGTGTCAAGCACTGTGCTAACAGTTTTACCACATTGTTGTGGTCGTTAGGTGCTATCGAGTTGACTTCAACTCCTAGTGACCCTACAATACAGAGTAGAACTGCTCCATAGGGTTTCCAAGGAGCAGCTGTGGATTCGAACTGCCAACCTTTCCGTTGGCAGCCAAGCTCTTACCCACTGCGCCACCAGGGCTCCTGACCTATATGTTGTCATTTAATTCTGACAACAACCCCGTGAGTTATTGCTATACACATCTAATGGGAAACTGAAGCTCAGCAAGCTTCAGTGACTTACCCAAGAGCATACAAATAGTGGTGGAGAGGACCTCAAACCCAAAGCCTGACTCCAAAGCCCTGCATCCTTAACCTCTACACCAAATCGTTTCGGGAAAAAATGCAAAAAGAATAGTCAGTCCTAACATTAACCAGAGGCCAAAAGGTACAGTATTAGCTTCATAGGAAATGGACAGGTCAACACTCGCAGGTCAAGATTCTCCTCGTCTGTGGACATGGCCCACTCGTGTATAATAAACCCCAACAATTTAGAATTACTCTCCCAACAGTCCACTACAGTCTCCCCATTTGCCATGGAAGTCTCAGATATTTTCCTTTGTTTTTCCCTGAAACATGTGGCCTGCAGGCCATGGGCACTGGAATTCCAAAGGCATGCACTGTGTCCGTGATAACAAGTGTTGCTGTGTATGACACTCCACATGTTCCTTCTTCAAGAATCCAGAGGGAGTGTCCCCAGATATCTGCAAAGCATCTTGCTCTACACTCATAGCCTCATGTGCAACGAGCATTGCACTCATACCCAGCCCGATGTTTCCCAAACTTGGCTGATCGTAATGTTCTCGCAGAGCACGTGTCAAAAACACAGATTCCCGGGCCCTCGCCTGGATCTACTGAATCGAGAATATACAGGAGCGGGGACTTGTAATCTGTATTTTTGATGGGTGCTCTCAGGTGGTACTTTTAATCAGGTAAGAAACACTGAACCCCAGGTCCTGCCTTGGATTCTCCAGTGAAGGCATACAGAGACACACTGATCCTAACATTAATATATTTAATTTTAGTGGTCATGTCTTCATAAGGCTTTGTAAGCATCTTTTTGTGGGACCAGAAAGTAGGAAAGACTTATAAATGACAGCCCCTTTTTGAAATGATTGTATAAAAAAAAAAAAAGCATGCATTTCAAAGTGGGCGTTCTTAGGACATTTGAAAGAAAAGAAAGACTGGAAAAAAAATCGATCTAAATTGATTGATGAAAAACATCCCAGAGTCCCAGTCAGGAGCCATGAGAGTTCACAGGAGGGCGGCGGATGGATGACAGGTTGTACACCTCGTATTTCAAGAAGAGTCTATTCACGGGAACCCAAAAATTGAGACTCTCCTCTCCGTGGCTCTTTTCTGTACGTGAATTAGATTCTGTTAAAATGAAGCCAAGAGAGCAGTATCTTTATTTGTCTGCTCTAAAATTATGATGCAATAATATTACTTGGAGTAAACAAGCTTTCTATGCTGAAATTTTCCAAGGCTGTTTGTTGTTTGCAAGAGGACTTGCCCTACTCACGAGGGACAGGAACAGAAGGGAAAAAAATATGCATTCTCCTTCTCCCTGGAGCCCTGGTGGCACAGTGGTTAAGAGCTCAGCTCCTAACCAAAAGGTCGGCAGTTCGAATCCACCAGCTACTCCTTGGAAACTCTATGGGGCAGTTCTACTCTATCCTAGAGGGTCGCTATGAGCCAGAATCGACTCGACGGCAATGGGCTTGGGACTCCTTCTTCCTGGATTTTTGGGTTTGTGTATGAGCGTCTTGAGAACTAATCACTCAAGCCCAGATTATTCCTCAAAATCTTGCATTTATGAAAATGCATTAAAACATTCTTAGAGACGCCACGTGGAATAATAGAGTTCAGACTTTCAAGTCTAGGGATCTGAGTTTAAATGATAACTCTGTTACTTACTAACAGTGTGTTGTTCCCTAGGCCTCAGTCTCCATCTCTGTATAATGGGAAGACTGATGTCTACATTGCAGGGCTATTTTAAGGATCAGAAATGATATACGTAAATGTGTAACAAGAAAAAGAAATGTACCTAAGAGCAATTGTCATTTCTATGTTGGGGTGGATTGGTTTACCTATTGGGAGGGTTTCCCCTCACCACTGTCTTTCGGGGCAGGGCTTTGAACCAGTCTGTTCTGGTTTGAACTCTTGCTGAGAATTTGCATTTCTAACAACTTCCCAGTAAGTTATACATAAGAATCACCTGGGGGGGGGTCTTGTTAAAATGTAGATTCTGATTCAGTATATCTGGGGTGCAAATGCAAATTCTCAGCAGGGAACTTGTTAGAAATGCAAATTCTTAGCAGGGGTTTGAACCGGAGGCGGTTTGAAGCCCTGTTTTTGGGGCAAACCCTGAGTTAGGATAGAGTGCAGCAGCAGAGGCCGGGGAAGAAAGATGGAAAGGAAGACCTTGAAGAGGTGGGCTTCCCTTCTCCCTACACCGGCACACAGCTTCCACTGGGATTACATGGTCTAGAAGTCCCAGGGTGGATGCCTCACCCACATAACCGTTTGGTAGAATAACCCCAACCCTCCACTGGCCATGTCGCATCAGACTCTACAGAACCCAGCTCTTTTCCTTTACATGATTTTGAGATGAACCTGTCTCTTTTCAATCATTACTTTTGAAAGCATCACCCCTACATGGGCATTGTAGGAAGACAGATAAATAAATAAATTAAGCCGGTCCTCAAAAGACCCAAAGTTTAAATGGTAACATTGTTGAAGCATGTGATCTTAACAGATGACATCCGACAGAGAGAAATGGTCAACACCAGTGGAACAGAGCCAAGCCTTCCCTTCCTCAAGGCTGTGACCTCCCCCCACTTGAGGTCCCCAGTTCAAAGCCGGTGCAACTCAATATGTGTGTTAAGAGGTCACCGAGGGGCTATGATGAAGGGCTCCCAGGATGACGGCCTCACCTCAGACCTTGCTATTTTGGGAGGCCCTGCCTCACCTGTCCCATTCATCACCCTGACTAAAGTCTGTTTATCTGGCCAGAAGTGTGGGCACACCCGAGAAACCAGCGCGGGGAACTCGGGCTTCGGCAAATAGTGCTGGAAGCGCGACAGGGATATTTTTATGTCATCTAACCACCTGCCAAGCTCTTAATGAACATTTCCTCATACCGTTTCAACAACAACGCTTTGCCACCGTTAGAAATGGGTATAGCATTGGACATGGGGAATCAGGGACGGAAAGCAGGAGTGTGCTGTCGCAGAATGGGGTGAGCGATTAGAGTCACATAACAATGTATGTATAAAATTTTGTATGGGAGACTAACTTGAAATGTAAACTTCATTTACACCACAACAATAAAAAAAAAGAAAAAGAAATGGGTATAGTGCTATGAATTTTATACTTAAAGCTAAGATGGGAGATAAAAAAAGAAAAAGAAAAAACATGTTAAAACAAGCAAAGGATTGGAGGTGGGGAAGCATTGCCAGACACTTTTTGGGAGCCATGCTCTAACATGCACGGTGAAGAATCACACGCACTCTCCTCAGGTTATGCCAAGTATGCAATGCGAAACGTCCCTTGTGGAGCTAGACATCAGGATGGTGGAAAGGCAGGAAGGCAGGGCAGGGCGTACCTGAGGCGTCATTGAGGCTGAAAGCGATGCGTACTGGCTTATCTGCAGGTACCCTGGCTGTGCTGATCATGTGGGCACCTGAGCCTCCGCCTTCCCCTGGGTCTTCCAGCTGTTAGGACAAGAGAGAGCCATTGTCAGTTTAGCTGGCGTCATCTCCCTGAATACTGGAAAATTAGAGGGAGGAGTTAGCAAACACTGCTTTCTTATTTTGAAGGTCTCCTAATTCTGAACTTCCTTTCCTTACATCAGAAGTATTCACCTGCCCCATTTAAAATTTTGTCTGGCTTGTAAAAAAAAAATGACATCACTGCTTTGGCCATATACATCCAGAACGGTGTGTACAAGATGTGGCAACCATCTCCACCCACTTTACTTTTTCAGGAACTCTTCACACTGACCAGCTCAACCCCGGCTCTTCAAGGTCTCATACTGTATTTTATTTTTAATTGAGAGGGATAAAGAAAAGATACAGTTTTAATAGTGTAGCAGATGACTTCAGATTAGACTAGCTTTTCATAATGAAAAGCCTAAATTGGATCTGAATTATTGATCTGGGAATGGCCAAGAGTCAGTACCATGGAATCTTATAAGAATACCAAAGGCTATTTAAAAATATCCAACAGTTACATTGCGAATATTAGGTACTTTATGTATCTGATTAACTACTTATAAATCTATCAAGCATCAACTAAGTTTGCACATCTTAACATGAATGATACAAGCAAAGAAAAAAATTAAAAATTATCCTATTGATGTTCTACTCCCTCTGTTAAATTAGTATTTAATTAATAAACTAAGAATGAACGGAAAACCCTCATTCTACGGATCAGATGGGGCAGGGTGGGCAAAAACACATGAATCGTTGTTTAACAAGAGAGAATTCAACTCAAATATATTTTAACCAAGATATTTGATCGTTTGATATTCTCAGGGACTAGGAAAAGATGTTGTTATAAATACATGATGTCCTTGTTATTTGAACACATATATTTAACTTTTCTATTTTTAGTCACGCTTCTCCTAAACCCTCTACTTTCCTTCTCACATAGATAGTAAACTGAAAAACCTGAATGCCATTTTGAAGTATAATTTTCTAAAAATGCCAAAATAGAAATCATTCCTTTAGCCATCCTTCGCAAGATTTTCCGGGAATTGCTTCAGCAATCCATTTTCTCGTAGCTGAGTTGCTGATTCTTTCCCAAAGCTTTTCCTAGCTAAAAATAGCACCTAAAACACTGAATTTTGTTTTTATATTTATAGAGCTAAAATCAATGCATATATAGCCATGTATACTCATACACACATATGGAATCACCCACCCAGCATAAGCAAAGAGAACAAGCTTTGATTAAACACCTCGTATAGTTTTGAAGAAAAACCAGTAAACTGTTTATCACCCAGTTCAGATTCTATTAGGGCCATTCATTTAACACTACAAATAGCAATGAACAGTAAAGGACTCCACTTTCAAAGTCATGTAATTCCAAGCTAGAAAGAAACAATAGTACAAAGCATTACTTTAAGGACCAGGCAATATACAGTCGCTATTACTTGACAGAAGATTTGTTTTATCTCAGCTGTGACACACACTTCTGTGTCGTCTCGTCTGCTTAGAATCAAGGGTTTTCTTAGCCACCTGTTCCTAGCGACTAGAACGGACCGTATGAAATTTAACAAAACAAACAGTAAAAATCCCCTTACAGTTGTAGATAAAAGGAAAAGGCTCGTTGTTACGCATTGTACAATAACCAACTATCTTATCATAACATCTAAGGAAGAAAAGTTATTTGGCTCTTTTGGCGAAATCTCCCAACACTTTCCTGCACCGAGACGTAGAGCGCAAGAGGTAGAAATTTGCCTTCGGCACTGTGTAAAGAGCCCTCTGCTCGTCCCCCGCTAAGGGAAATGGAACAGACAAGCACAGCTAATTGGAGTCCCTCCCACCTCCCAGCAGAGAACATCTGTCTGCCTCCAGAAGGATGGCTGTCGCGTTGAGTGGATTTTCGGTTCCACACGGTGTCCACCGCGACTGCCCCTGAACCCACTTGCCTTTTCATCACACTGCCTGGGGAAACTGGCCCCTGATTTCCTTCTCTGCGGCTGCAACAGAGCTTTGGTTAAGTTGCTGGGACTCCGCGTGTGTAGCTGGCTTTTCGCACCTGCTGCCTTACCTCACTTAGTTGAGTGTCTACACTTGTGTGATCCAGGGCCAGCCACTGCCCTGGCTGGTCGTCGCTTCGTGGAGTAAAGACTCAATGAGACAGCAGGCTGCACCTGCTGCATAGCAGCCAGTGACAAGCTGAGGAGCGGAGACAGCTGGCGGGGCGGCACGCCACTACCTGCTCTCCCCCAGACCCCCGCGTCCCCTGGGACCTCCCTGTTCCGCTTCCTTCCACAAGCCCTCTCTCCTTTCCCTGCCTCTCCAACAGCCAGGATGTTGTCATGCTTCTAGAAAAAGCAAGAGCAAAAGAAAACCCTCCTCCTGTAGGCATTTTGTGGAGAGTCCAAATGTTTTAATTCATTAGTCCTGGCAAACCTAAAATACAAACAGACTTGCTTCACAGGACAGGAATGTCTTCAATGTGACCCAATCGGTGTCTGTCTATTCCAGCAAACTGGCAAAGATAGTATGACTGCAGTCAGCAAAAATGCTGGCCGCTCCGAGCCACTCAGCGAGACCCAGCCAACTTGGACAGGCCACAAGGAGGCTCGCAGATGGTAGCAGCGATGATCCCCGTTAAGAACGTGAGGTTTGAGGTTGGGCTGGTGATTGGGCTCGATGGCTGGATCCCATCTACAAATGCAACCAGCTGCAAAACGAGACAGTAATGTAAATAGGAATGGAGCGTTAAAATTGTTCAGCCTTCCAACAGCTAGAAACCTGAATGTCCATAGTACTTTAAAATAGTTGTATGATGAAGTTGAGGTTAAATAATTAAACAAATAAAAGGACTCAGCAGGTTTCCCTGAACTAATGAGCGGAAGGCTAATTGGCTATGATATGCACAGCACTGAAGCTGTATGGACATAGAGCATTTGCGTATAAACCTGTCTACCTTTCCAAATGCAAGTCTTTCCAGGAATTAATATTACTGTTTTGATGTTATTTTATGTATTTATTTATTTAATAATATCACCTTAAAAAAAAAAAAAGTTCCTATCGAGTAGATTCCAACTTATGGCAACCCCAAATGTGTAGAACAGTGCCCATGGGGCTTTCAATGGATGATTTTTTTGGAAGTAGACCATCAGGCCGAGAGGTGGATTGGAACCTAAGCTTTCAGTTAGCAGCCGAACACGTTAACTGTCTGCACCACCAGGGACTCCATAATATCACCTGACATGATGCATTATAATTTATCAAATTAATTTCCTATCCATTATCTCATTTTCATCTTCCCAACAATCCTAACAAATAGTCATGGTCAGTATTGTCATCTCTTTTGGACCAATGAGGAAACTGAGGCTCAGAAAATTTAAGTAAGAGGATCAAGGCTAAGCAGTCATTATGGACTAAAGGACCCAGGTAGAATCCAGGTTTTCTAATTTTTAGTTCATGATATTTCCACTATGCTGGGGTGCATGCTGTATTCAATTGAATTATTTATTTAAGATTAAGTTTGGCTCTCAGCTTTTGGCTTAGAGGAGGCTGGTCCAGCATCCAGCTCCATCTCACACCAGCTGCCTCTATCATGACGTTCAAGTTCAACCCCAAACAGATGAAACTTGTGCATCGGATGTGTGCCAGTGGGGAAGAGACTGCTTTGCATGCATTGGCTCCCAAGTTGACCCCTTGGGTCTGTCTCCAGAAAAGCTAGTGATGGCATTGACATTGCCCAGGCAATCAATGACCAGAAGGGTCTCCATGACAGTGAAAATGACCCTTCAGAATGGACAGATCCAGTATGACATAGACCTTCCACCTCTGCCTCTATCATCAAAGCCCTCAAGTAAACACCGAGAGAAAGAAAGAGGCAGTTACACATTAAAGACAATAGATGTATCACCTTTTATGATATCGTCAACAGCATTTGACAGATGTGCTGTAGACTTCTAGCCAGAGAACTCTCCAGAAGCACTAAAGACATCCTGCGGACTAACCAGTGGGTGGGCTGCAATGTCCATGGTGTTCATCCTCACAGCATCAAAGATAACATCAACAATGGTACAGTGGATACCCAGGTGGCTAAGAGCTACGAAGGAAAATATCTCATTAAGAGATCGTTTGACAACGGCGAGAAAGGAACAAAAAGAATAATCTAAATAGTCTAAACATGCTCTCTCCGAGTTTGATAATATAAATTCAAGAGTTTCAAAATAATAATTAATATTTACCAGTTCTTCTGTCCCCATAAGAGCAAGGATGAATTTCGTGGCTCTTTATCCAAACACTGCCAAGATGGTAACAAATCTGAAACCCAAGTGAAATCCCTTCCCACAACTGAAACCCAAAATAACTAAATGGTATTTTAAGCATTCAATAGAATTATATTAATTCAATCCAGAAAAGACATGTGTGTGTGTGCATCAAAATATTCACAGTATGTCTCTGGGTAGTAGCAGTATGTATATTGTTTTTTCTTCTTTTCAGCAATAAATATGTTTTTACTGTTATACTATTCAAGAAGCTTTTCACATGAGCTTTAGACTTCCTTCTGAATTATGACTTACAACGTGTACCGTGGCTTGTGGTACGAAATCCTGTCCCAGTTGAAAAACCTAACCCGTTGCCATCAAGTCAATTCCAACTCATAGCGACCCTATAGGACAGAGTAGAACTGTCCCATAGGGTTTCCTGGGAGTGGCTGGTGGATTCAAACTGCCAACCTTTTGGTTAGCAGCCAAGCTCTTAACCACTGTACCACCAGGGCTCCCCTGTCACAATTATGTGATCTCAATTTCTCAATACAATTGAATAAACATATTTTAAAGATTTGATATGTTCCAGACTAATGTTCCCAAATTTGCCTGATCATGCCTTTTAAAAATACCCATTCTCAGGCTCTGTCATGAGCAGGGCTTTGGAAGGTCTGAGTGGGTCTAACCAAACACCAAAACCAAACCCGTTGCCGTTGAGTCGATTCCGACTCATGAGTGGGCCTGGGGTTCTGCAAATTTAACAAAGTAACAGCGATGCCTATGCACTAGCATAACCCTATGGGATAGTTCTACTCTGTCCTATAAGGTTGCTATGAGTCCGAATCGAGTCAACGGCAACGGGTTTGGTTTTGGTATGGGTATGTGCTCGTACAGGTCGCCATGAGTTGGAGCCAACTCAGCAGTAACTAACATCCACAACAACAAAGAACCACTGAATTACTCAGTGGTTTCTCCTTCTTGGGCCTGTGGTTCCCTCTTGGTTTTTTGAGGGGGCAGGACAACTTCATAGGTAGTAAATACTATTCTTTTAAAAGAAAAACATAGTCTCCCAGTATTAACATATTGGGAGCAGTGGTGGTTTGCGGTAAGATTATTGCCTTCCACATGGAAAACGTGGGCTCGATTCCTGGCCAGTGTACCGCAAGCACGCCACCACCTGTCTGTCAGTGGACGCTTACATATTGCTGTGATGCTAAACAGGTTTCAGCAGAGCTTCCAGACTAAGACAGACTAGGAAGAAAGTCCTGGCAATCTACTTCTGAAAATTCAGCCAATGAAAATCCTAGGAACACAACGTTCTGATCCCATTGTGCGTGGAGTCATCGTGAGTTGACAGCAGCTAACAGCAACATGAGGCCTTCCTCCAGCAATTGACCCCTCCTGATTATGGGTCCAAAGAAAGCGAGTCAGACAAAGTTCTGCTGTGATCCATAATGGCACAATGGTTAAGTGCTCAGCTGGTAGCCAAAAGGTTGGCAGTTTGAACCCACTCAGTGGCTCCATAGAAGAAAAACCTGGTAATCTGTTTCCATAAAGATTACAGTCAAGAAAACCCTGTGCGGAAGTTCTGTTTTGTCACATGGGGTTGCTATGAGTCAGACTTGACTCGACAGCACTCAACAACAAGTGTCAGAAGTAGATCACCAGGTCTTTCTTCCTAGTTAGTCTTGGTCTGCAAGCTCCACTAAAACCTGTCCGCTATGCTGGTATTTGGAATCCCAGTGGCACAGCTTGCAACAGCACAGCAACAAGCAAGTCACCACAGTATGACATACTGACAGGTGGGTAGCGGACTTGACAGGACCAAGACAGGGCCCCGGTTTTCTAATCTGTACTTCATGCTATTTCCACTACGCCAGGATGCACTCCGTATGGAAGAGTTAATTGAATTATTTATTTGAGAATAAGTCTCACTCTCAGCTTTTGGCTTAAATAAGAACAAACAAGAAACGATGCATCAACTCCTTTAGAAAACTCTTACAAAATCAAATTTATACATTTATAAAGCTCTTGCTAGACCCAATTTACAGATTAAATACAAATAAAGCAACAACTCTGAAATACAATTTAACCACATTCATCTAACATGAGAGGAAATGTTTTCCTGACACTAAACAGGCACTTTCAACGTACGGGTACTCCACACTCTACGGTGCGGGGTTGCTGAGGCGCCACCTCCCCACGCTGCCGTCGCACGGGGACTGAATCCTTAAGAGACTTCTCTCCATGACTGGCTTTGAAGTTCATGTTTGATTGGTGCCCCATGACATTCTTCAGCCTTCACAAAGCAGTCATGCTTGGTGAGGGAAGTGCTGAACACCTGGTGTCAATAAACGTTGGTCATCTTTTTTTTCCAACCACAACTGCTTCTTTTTGTGCCGCATTAACCCACAAACACATGCAAGGCCTAAACAGATGTATCCCAAATGCCTTTCAGACACTTCTCCAACATTTCTTATTTCAGACACTTTTTAAATGAATTTCAGGTTTAAAATGCAGAACAAAAGCCAAAGTCACAAAAAAAAAAAAAGACCAGATTTACTGGTCTTACAGAGACTGGAGAAAACACTGAGAGTATGGCCCCCAGACACACTTTTAACTGAGTACTGAAGTCACTCCTGAGGTTCACCATTCAGACAAAGATTAGACAGGCCCATAAAACAAAACGAGAGTAAATGGGCACACCAGCCCAGGGGCAAGGACAAGAAGGCAGGAGGGGACAGGAAAGCTGGTAATGAGGAACCCAAGGTCAAGAAGGCAAGAGTGTTGACATGTCGTGGGGTTGGTCACCAATGTCACAAAACAATATGTGTATTAATTGTTTAATGAGAAACTAATTTGCTCTGTAAACCTTCATCTAAAGTACAATAAAGAAAAAAAATGAACTTCAGTTTTAAGGTCACATCTTTACAGAGATTATTAAGAAAACTCGTAGAACTATTTCTAAAAATCCCAAACACTGAGCTACATGGCCCATTATATGCTGGCCATCTACCCTTTCAGCACATCTTTACTTTAAAAGCCTCCTACAGCAAGAGAAGGACCAAATGCCAGCAAAAGTTCCCATAGTCCATGAGAATGAAGAAGTGGGGGAAGAAGCCTCAGCTCTGAACTAGCCAGGATTCTTTTAGTTACAAGATTCAGGAACTGATTTAACACTAGCTTGAATACCAAAGGGTATTTATTGGCTGATAGAACTAGGAAATCCAGGGACCTTCAAGTTTCAGAAATAGATTAATCCAAAGGCACAAATGATGTCATCAGGAAACTGTCTTTCTCCACTACCTGGTCACCTTTTCTCTGTCAGCCCCATTCTCAAATGGAGTCTCTCCATAGATGGCCACAGCAGCCTCAACTTACATCCTACCAGCTTTACAAGCCCTGTGGAAAGAGAACACATTTTTTCTTCAGAATTCCCAGGTGGGACAGTCATTGGCCAAAGTTGAATGCCATACCCATCACTGTGGACAAGAGGTTATTGCTGCTGTTGGCAGCTCAGACTCATGGAGACTTCAGGTACAACAGAACAAAACATTACCTCACCCTGCATCATCCTCACGTTTGCCAGCACGTTCAAATCCATCGCTGCCACTATTGTGCCCATCCATCTCCAGAGGGTCTCTCACAACCTCATTGGCCTGCTACTTCATCAGGCATAATGGCCTCTTCTAGTGATTGATCCCTCTTGATAGCACGTCCAAAGCAAGCGAGTTGGACAATGTTTTCTTGTGATTCATAAGGTTTTCATCGAAAAATATTTGCAAGTACATCATCAGGCCATTCATCCTAGTCTGTCTTAGTTTGGAAGCTCTGCTGAAACCTGTCCACCATGGGTGACCCAGCTGGTATTCGAAATACCAGTGGCATAGCTTCCAGCATCACAGCAATACACAAGCCCCCACAGTATGACAGACTGATAGATGGGTGGTAAGAAGAACAAGGGGTAGAGTACTTGATTAGTTGAGGAATGTGTCATGGGCCCACCATGAAGCTGGGTAGGGAGAGAATTATTCCACAAATTGATAAATTAATGTTGGGTGTGCCGAGAGAGAGAGAAAGAAAGGTTGTCCACTAAAAGATCTTCAGGGGTAGAATGTGTCAGTGTCTCACGAGACATTTCTGGTTTCAAGGTGGTGGTGAGAAATGACCTTTATGGGGCAAATACTGTATGCCAGGCACCCAGCTAAGCTCTTTTCATACACATGACGTCATGTAGTGTTCAAAATACCCCTTTAAGATAGCTGCTATCATTCCTGTCCTGTAGAGGAACAAACTGAGACCCAGAAAGGTTCAGTTATGTGCCCAGAGTTCCACAGCTCATGAAGTATCAGAGGTAATCTTATGCAAAAATAAATGTCTTCATGTACAAATCAAAATGCTGTTGAAGACATGTAGCTAAAATTGCCCTTGTAGGAGATGCCTTTTCATATTACAGAGCAGGAGTCTCAAAAAGCCATTTCTTTAGGAAGAAGAAACTCAAAGCCTTGGGAAGTACAAACAGGTGTGTTTCAACAATCTAATAACAGTAGATACAAATATGATTGCCTCATCCAATGGATAAAACAATGTGTTACTCCTCGTGCAAGAAATTAATGTCCCTATAAGTAGCAATTAAAGAAACACAGAATATTGGAGTGAGATGGGAGCTTAATCTAACTCCTTTTTTTTTTTAAGAAATTTAGGCCCAGGAAAAAAGCGTTATGGCTTTGGACTGGAGAACCAAAGAAAGAGGATTCAGTCTAGAAGTTTACACATTGAAAGAGACTTCTAGCAGCAACATCCTTCTCATTACCTTTCATTTACACAGGAGTTCATATATATTAGCCAAATATTGCCTTTGAAAGCAGAACAGGACTCTAAGAAGGAAGGCATTTATAACATTTCATGTTTGAAGAAAGGGTAGAAGAGAAGGTAAAAAAAGTTCCTTATCTCTCTGATCCTTTTCACACCAGGCTTCCTCTCCTTTCCCTCTTCATGAAAAATTGGCAACCAAATCCTGTGAATTCTACCTCGGAAATGGATCACAACACCTAGGTGGTTACTTGAAGCTTTATCACCTAAACCCTATCTTGACTCTCTTCTGGATCATTATTCACCCATCCACCATTGTTTGCCTTTTTTAAAAAAGAGAGATATGAATCACCAAAGGAACCCTAGTGGGGCAGTTGTTAAGCGCTCCACTACTAACGAAAAGTTCTGTGGTTCAAACTCACCAGCCACTCCGTAGGAGAAAGATGTGGCAGTCTGCTTCCATAAAGATTATAGCCTTGGAAACACTATTTGGCAGTTCTACTCTGTCCTATAGGGTCACTATGAGTCAGAATCCACCCAATGGCAGTGGGTTGGGTTTGGTTTTTGTTTAAGAATCACCATCGCACGCTGATGAAAAGCATCTATTGAGCAGAAGCCAATTTCAGGGACCCTCCCACACATGGACTCCTTCCAAGGCTCTCCCAATTGGGTTCACGTGGTCCTATGTCTGTAAAATTTGCGACAGTGAAGTATTTTAACTGCATCAGTTAAGACTGCTGTTTCTTACCATTCTGACTTCCCCTTTGTCACACTTCCCCTTATGTTGGGTGGTAATGAGTAGCTGTGGGAATCTGGGGGATTTGCTCATGGGGAAGTTGAGTTGGGATACATTTGGTATCCATATATTTAAGTGGTTCTCAGCCTCAGTATAGCTAAGTTGTTGCTGGCCATCCCAACGCAGAAATGGCTTCCAGTATTATCCCCACCACCCACTGTGCTAACTCACACAGAGTTTTAGCATAAAGATACAGGACCACTGGTCATCTCGTGGTATTATAGTGTCCTACAGGGCGTTCACATTCACATAGCTTTTATCTCAAGCAATATTCTTTGAGCTACAAAACCTAGATTCACATCCCTGGACTTCCATGTAAACATGGCAGTTCGAACATTTTCTATGTCCAAAACCTTACTAAAATGATAGCAAAGTTTTATTACTGTTATTGTCACTTTCTGGTTTTGTTTTGCCTTTATAAATCCACAAGGATGGGGAGATCTGGGACAGAAGAACTGTAGCAAAACTATGCAAGCTGGAAAGTAGGTGGAAGAATGGCAAAAAGTAATGCAGTAGACCTGAGAGAGCTGAATCAAACTGGAAGTGGGGAAAGCTGAGAAACAAAACAAATTACACTACAACCCCCACCAAAAGCTCAGGAATTGGCATCACCAAGTACCCCTAAAATTGAAGGTAACGGTGGAGGTAAAATTAGAAGGGTCAGATGAAAGTTTGCCCAAGAAACAGCCAAATACAAATGAAGACCACAATGAGATACCCCTACACACACACCAGAATAACTAAAATAAAGAAGACTGACATCGACAATACTTTGGTGAGGTTTTTGAATATCTGGAACTCTCATACGTTGTCAGGGAAAATGTAAAACAGTTTAACAACTTTGGGAAAATATTTGACAGTGTCTTATAAAACTAAACATATACCTACCCAATGACCTGGCAATTCCACGCTTAGAGGTTTTTACCTAAGAGCAACAAAATATAGCTTCAGAAGAAGACATATACAAAATGTCATGTTCATAGCAGCTTTATTCATAAGAAACAAAAACTGGAACCATCCGAGGTGTTTATCAATAGGAGAATGGATAAACAATCTGGTATATTCTTACAGCAGAATACTACTCATCAATAAGAAGGAACTAACTACTAACACATATAAAACATGGATGAATCTCAAGAGTAATTTTCTGAGTACCAGAGACTTTCCACAAAAGAGCATATACTGTCTGATTCCATTTACATGACATTCTAGAACAGGCAAAACAAATTTATGGTAAAAAAAAATCAGAAATGATCACCTCTGGAGGTGTAGGGGTAGAGGTTGACTGGAAAAGAATGTAACAGCACTATCTTGTGTGATCGTAATGCTCTACATCATGATAGGGATTTAGGATACATAAGTCTAAGCATTTGTCAAGATTCAGAGAATGTATACTTAAGATCTGTGCATTTCACTGAATGTAAATTTAATATCAAAAGAAAAGTCTTAAATAAATACTGAACTTGAATTAATGATATGCACACTTAAGTATTTAAGGGGAAGTGTCCTGGTGTCTGCCATTTACTTTGAAATGCATCAGAAAATAGGATGGATTGATGAATGGGTAGGTGGATGGATAGATGGATGATATGCGATAGAGCAAGGATAGTAAAATGCTAATGATAGTATCTAGGTAGCGATTATACTGGTATTTAGTGTAAAATTCTTTCAACATTTCTGTATGTTTGAAATTTGTCGTAAAAAATGGTGAAATAAAAAAGAAGTAGTCAGATCCTCAGATCTCTTCCTCTACTCTGCTCAACCAAGAGACCACTCTCTCCCATCTTGGGGTAAAATTGGTGTGTAGCATATAAAAGAGGGGGTCTCTGGACTTGGAGACGAAAGACACAGTTGAGGTAGATAGAACATTACTGAAAAGGGGAATTGAGTGAACATATCCATTCTGCATTCTAAGATCTTCATTCCCATTCCTCTTTTCCCACTTGGCTTCCAAAATGCTGGCAGCCAGGCCTTCAAACTCCAGTACGGAGATTGGAAGAGTCTTCCCTGGAGAGGAAAAACACCAAATGCATTGCCATCGAGTGATTTCCAACTCATAGTGACCCTATAGGACAGAGTAGAACTGCCCCATAGGGTTTCCAAGGAAGGGCTGGTGGATTCAAACTGCCAATGTTTTTGTTAGCAGTCGAGCTCTTTAACCAGTGCACCAGCAGGGCTCCCTGGAGAGGAAAGACCTAAGATTACAAACACTGGCATTCACCACTATGGGCTGGTCAATAGTGAAGCTCACAGTTGGTATGCCCTATTCACACTTTCAATCAGTTTCGAGTCACTCTCTCACACTCTCATATATATAAGCAACCAGCCAAAGGCGGCCAGACATCTGAGGAATTTCTCTAACATGACAAATAGAGAACACACATACAAACAAAAAATAACTTGGAGGAAACAGATCTAATAAGGAGAAGAGAACGTCCAAAACATTAGCATTAAAATGGTCACAGAGAGACAAAGGAAGATGCTGCACACAAAGCAAGGAATATTCATAGAACAAAAAAGTGCTCTTGGAAATGTAAAACATGAAATCAGAAATAAAAACCCAAAAAGAAGAGGTGGGATGTGAAGTTAAGAAAATCTTCCAGAAAGTAGAGCAATAAGGTAAATAAATGGAAAACAGAAGGTAAAACAATAGGAAAATTAGAAGACCAGTCAGTCCGAGAACTTCAACAACAAAATAACAAGAAATGGAAAATAAAAAATAAAATGATATGAAATTGCCAAAGATGCAAGGGAAGTATTAGCCCAAGAGACAGAAAGGGCCACATAAACCAGAGACTGCATCAGCCTGAGACCAGAAGAACTAGATGGTGCCCGGCTACCACCAATGACTGCCCTGACAAGGAACACAGCAGAGAGTCCCTGATAGAGCAGGAGAAAAGTGGGGTGCAGAACTCAAATTCTAGTAAAAAGGCCAGATTTAATGGTCTGACTGGGACTGGAGAAACCCCAAAAAACATGGACCCCACACTCTCTGTCAACCCAGAACTGAAAACATTCCCGAGGCCAACTCTTCAGAAAAAGATTAGACTGGACTATGGGATATAAAATGATATTCGTGAAGAGTGTGCTCCTTAGCTCAAGTAGATGCATGAGACTAAATAGGCAGCTCCTGTCCAGAGGTGAGATGAGAAGGCACAGGGTCAAGAGCTGGTTGAATGGACACGGGAAATCAGGGGTGGAAAGGAGGAGTGTGCTGTCACAGTATAGGGAGAGGAACTAGGGTCACATAACAATGTATGTATAAATTTTTTGTATGAAAGAGTAACTTGAATTGTAAATTTTCACTTCAAGTACAACAATAAAAAAAAAAAAGATGTGAAAATGAAAAGACCGATCCAACAAGTTCAACAACCAAATAACAGGAATTCCAGAAAGAGAATAGAGAATATTTAGATAGGAAATCAGAGAAAAGACTTAAGAAAATTTTTGGTGAACTAAAGGTCATAACTTTCCAAATTGAAAGTGCTTGCTGAATGACCAGGAAAATGGCTAAAATATACATCCAAGCACAGCATCATAAATTCCAAAACTAGGAACTAAAGATCAAGCTTCCTAAGAGGAGAAAAATAAGATCTCGTAAAAGAATCAGTAATCAGAAATATTTTGAAGTTCTCAGTAACAACACTGGAAACCAGAAGGAAATGGAGCTACTCTTCAGTATTCCAAAGAAAAAATTATTTCCAACCTAGAATTCCTTATTGGACCAAACTATCAATCAAGTTTCAGGATCAAGGTCTTTAAAAAAAAAAAAAAAATCAAAAAGCTACTGGAGTAAACTAAAAAAAAAAAAAAAGAAAGCATGGATACAGGAGACAGAAGATCCAACACAAGAGAAGGTAAAAGGAACTTTCAGAAAAACAGTGAAAACAGATTTCAGAGTTTCGACTGTATACCATTTGAAATTGATCAAACATGCAATCAAGATGCATTGTTAATTACTGGTGACTGGAATGCGAAAGATGGAAAAAAGAAGAAGGATCTGTACTTGGAAAATATGGCCTTGGTGATAGAAACAATGCCGGAGATCGTATCCTAGAATTTTGCAAGACCAACAACTTCTTCACTGAAAATACCTTTTTTCAACAACATAAACTGGGACTATACACATGGACCTCACCAAATGGAAAACACGGGAATCAAATAGACTATGTATGTGGACATTTGTGATGGAAATTCCCAATATTATCAGTGAGAACAAAGCCAGGAACCAAGTGGGGAACAAACCAACAATTGTTCATATACAAGTTTAAGTTGAAGCTGAAGAAACTTAAAATAAGTCCATGAGAGCCAAAATACAATTTGAGTATATCCCACCTGAATTTGGAGACCATCTCAAGAACCGATTTGATGCACTGAACACTAATGACCAAAGACCAGATGAGTTGTTGGATGACATCAAGGACGTTATACGTGAAGAAAGCAAGAGGTCATTAAAAAGATAGGAAAGAAAGAAAAGACCAAAATGAATGTCAGAAGAGACTCTGAAACTTGCTCTTGAACACAGAGTAGCTAAAGCAAATGGAAGAAATGATGAAGTAAATGAGCTAAACAAAGGGCAGCTTAAGAAGACAAAGTAATGTATTATAATCAAATAATTAAATGTTCAAAGACTTGGAGTTAGAAAACCAGAACAAAAGAACACACTCAGCATTTCTCAAGCTGAAAGAACTGAAGAAAAATTCAAGGCTTGAGTTGCAATATTGAAGGATTCTACAGGGAAAATATTGAATGACACAAGAAGCATCAAAAAAAGATGGAAGTAATACACAGAGCCACTGTACCAAAAACAACTGATTAACATTCAACTATTTCAGGAGGTAGCAAATGATCAAGAACTGATGGTTTTAAAGGAAGAAGTCCAAACTGCACTGAAGGCATTGGCGTAAAACAAGGCTCCAGGAACTGACGGAATACCAGTTGAGATGTTTCAACAAACGGATGCAACGTTAGAGGTACCTGCTCGTCTATGCCAAGACATTTGGAAGATAGCTACCTGGCTAACCGACTGGAAGAGATCCATATTTGTGTCCATTCAAAAAAAGGTGATCCAACAGAATATGGAAATTATCAAACAATATCATTAATATCACACGCAAGTAAAATTTTGCTGAAGATAATTCAAAAACAGTTGCAGCAGTACATCGACAGGGAACTGCCAGAAATTGAAGCCAGATTCAGAAGAGGACATGGAACAAGGGATATTGGTGCTGATATCAGATGGATCTTGGCTGAATGCAGAGAATACCAGAAAGATGTTTACCTGTGTTTTATTGACTATGCAAAGGCATTCCACTGTGTGGATCATAACACATTATGGATAACATTTCGAAGAACGGGAATTCGAGAACACTTAATTGTTCTCAAGCAGAACCTGTGCATAGACCAAGAGGCAGTCCTTTGAACAGAGCAAGGAGATATTGCATGGTTTAAAATGAGGAAAAGTGTGCATCAGGGTTGTATCCTTTTCACCACATTTATTCAGTCTGTATCCTGAACAAGTAATCTGAGAAGCTGAACTATATGAAGAAGAACGGGACATCAGGATTGGAGGAAGACTCATTTACAATTTGCATTATGCAGATGGCACAACCTCACATGCTGAAAGTGAGGAGGACTTGAAGCACTTACTGATGAAGATCAAAGACCACAGCCTTCAGTGTGGATGACACCTCAGCACAAAGAAAACAAAAATCCTCACAACTGGACCAATAAGCAACATCATGATAAACAGAAAAAAATATTGAAGTTGTCAAGATTTCATTTTACTTGGATCCACAATCAACACCCATGGAAGCAGCAGTCAAGAAATCAAATGACACACTGCATTGGGCAAATCTGCTGCAAAAGACCTCTTCAAAGTGTTGAAAAGCAAAGATGTCACTTTGAGGACTAAGGTGCACCTGACCCAAGCCATAGTATTTTCAGTTGCCTCATATGCATGTGAAAGCTGGACAATGAATAAGGAAGACTGAAGAAGAATCGATGCCTTTGAATTGTGGTGTTGTTGAAGAATATTGAATATACATGAACTGCCAGAAGAATGAACAAATCTGTCTTGGAAGAAGTACAGCCAGAGTGCTCCTTGGAAGCAAGGATAGTGAGGCTTTGTCTCACATCCTTTGGACATGTCATCAAGAGGGACTAGTCCCTAGAGAAGGACATCATCTTGGTAAAGTAGAGGGTCAGCGAAAACGAGGAAGACCCTCAACAAGATGGATTGACACAGTGGCTGCAACAATGGGCCCAAACATAGCAACGATTATGAGGATAATGCAGGACCAGGCAGTGTTTCGTTCTGTTGTACACAGGGTTGCTATGAGTCGGAACTGACTCAGCAGCACCTAACAACAACACCAACAATAGTAGAGGACATTCAGTCCCCAAGGACACAGATCAGAAAGCTGCAGAAATAACTTCTTTAGGAACAGGAGATAGACTACTTGAATGTATTGGAAGGAGATTTAGATGATTGTGAAAAGGGCAGACTTTTAGGATTAAATTGACGATAAGTACGTGGAATAAAAAGGCAAACAAAAATACTAACTCAAAGATCGGGGCTGAAAGTCTGCAGGAAAGTAAAAGTAATCATAGTTGACTATGTGTCTCAGCTATGAATAACATTTACGGGGTGGTTCAGTGGCAGAATTCTCGCCTTCCATGTGGGAGATGCAGGTTCTATTCCCAGCCAATGCACCTCGTGTGCAGCCATCAGTGTCAGTGGAGCCTTGCACGTTGCCATGATGCTGAACAGGTTTCAGTGGAGTTTCTAAACTAAGACAGACTAAGAAGAAAGGCCTGGTGATCTTCCTCCAAAAATTAGTCAATGTAAACCCTATGGATCACAACGGTCCAATCCTGCTGTGCATGGGGTTGCCATGAGTCGGGGACGAACTCAAGGACAGCTAGCAACAACAACAACAGTAATGTGAACACTGAATATTTAACTAAAATTACACTGATAATCAAATGGAAAAGTCTGAGTTGGTGATTTGATTAATGAAAATATCACCGCCATCTACAACAAAATGTTTCCATACCAGCAGCTTCTCATTTCTATGATTGCTGCAATTCTCCATGTCACTGGTCTCTGAGACACTATTCAAGACTAGTGTCCTAACCCAAAAGTGACTGAGCCCCTTTAGGTAGCCTCTGTTGTCACCCCACAGAGCCAACTTTGAGTTCTTTACCTTTCCAAATTATACAACTTGCTTCAGTAGGATGTGGCATAGGAAGCGTGCTTGCAGTGATGGCATGGGGTGAAGAAAGAGAGCTCAATCCGCATCCTCCATGGTAGGAAATCAAGAAATAGTAATGCAAACACTTCTTATAGAATCAGGAGGTAAAGCCCAACATGATCATCTAGAGAGTGGTTAGCTCTGGTATGGAAAAGACGAGAAGAGGGCTGAGCCCAGCTGGGGTCTGTCGTTAGCAACCTTGCAGAACTATTAGACTCCTTCATATATGTGCATGTAAAACTTAAATAAAAATAAAAATATTTAAAGATCCACTTGTTGACTCACTCTTGCCTAGAGGAGGAAGTCCTCTCATTCGGCATCCAAAGGCCGCCATGATTTGTTGTCTTCTCCTCCCGTGCTCATTCCGTGTTCCATCCTCCATTCAATTGGGCCACGCTGAACGTCTCAGCCTCTCAAATACTACAGACTTGGTGTCAACTGTGTGCCTTTGCAGTTCAAAGGCATCTCTGCAGTCACCTCCTTTGTAGTCATTCCAGCCTTTGTACTCCCAAAGCCCTTTGTTCCTTTTCTTGCTAAAGCATTTAGTAGCACATAGTGTGGCTTCATCTCTTTACAGGGTTATCCCCCATGAGACTACTAGAGCAAAGACACATGCACAATGCTTGGTCCATAGCAAGGGCTCAATAAATATTTCTGGAACTAAATTGAACCTGGGATACAATTGCCTAGTAAGGAAGGCTGGGGACAGAAGCCAGGGACACAAGGAGGAAATTTAAGAGTTACCTGTCTCCTCGGCCAGTATGTCTCATTTTGTCTTCTTCTAGACCTGGATTCAAGTTAGTCTTTTAACTTTGTTTTTGTGAAGAATTGGTAGCCCAAAAGCCACAGATATGACCAAATGAATTGAGTCACCCCTCCCCAAAAGGCCTGTTTGAGGAACATAAAAATACTCCTTGTTCACCACAGCCTATTGTCTTGCTTGGGGTTGGGGGTGGTAGGGGCACGCATTCTTTGAACTAGAGCTGAGTGGCTCCAGAAAATAAAGATTTCAGAAACTGTGCGATGAAAAGGAAGTGAAGACAAAAAAAGACCAGACTTACTGACCTGACAGAGACTGGAGAAACGCCAAGAGTATGGCCTTTGGATACACTTTTAGCTCAGTAATGAAGTCATTCCCAAGGTTCACCCTTCAGCCAAAGATTAGACAGCCCCATAAAACAAAACTAGACTAATGGGGCACAACGGTCCAGGGACAAGGACTAGAAGGCAGGAGGGAACAGGAAAGCTGGTAATAGGGAACCCAAGGTCAAGAAGGGAGAGTGTTGACATGTCGTAGGGTTGTTAACCAATGTCATAAAACAATATGTGTACTAACTGTTTAATGAGAAACTATTTGTTATATAAACCCTCATCTAAAGTACAATTAAAAAAAATTAAAAAAAGAAAAGGAAGTGAAGAAAGAGGACCAGGAAATGGGATGCCAAGGAGAGAAATGACAAGGATGTCCAAAGGGAGTCTAAATCTTTCTGTGTGGTATGTGATGACACTGTCCTTTCTATCGCCCTGTGAAACGTTCAGTAAAATCCACATCATTCACCAATGCTTCTGCAGTTGTGTATTTCGGAGATGTAAAAAAGTACTGAGTTAGAACTCAAAGTTGGCGATGGGGTGACAACAGAAACTACTCAAAGGGGCTCAGTCACTTTTAGGTACGACATGTCTCAAAGTAGAGGCCCTTGGGTAGCACAAACGATTAAGTGCTCCACTGCTTTTGAACCCACCCAGAGGCACCTCGAAAGAAAAGCCTGACAATCTGCTTCTGAGAGGTCACAGTCTTGAAAACCCTACAGAGCAGTTCTACTCTGCAACACATGGGGTTACCATGAGTTGGAATCAACTGGAAGGCAACTGGTTTGGTATTTTTGGTTTAGCGTCTCAAAGACCAATGACGTGGAGAGTCATAGCAATCAGCCAAATGAGAAGCTGCTGGTATGGAAACATTTTGTTGTTGATGGTGGTAGCATTTCATTAATCAAATCACCAACTCAAACTTTTCTATTTGGTTATTAGCTTAGATATAGTCAATCTTTTCAGAAAACCAAAAAACCAAACTCGTTGCCGTCAAGTCGATTCTGACTCACAGACACTCTATAGAACAGAAGAGAACTGTCCCATAGAATTTCCAAGGAGCACCTTGTGGATTTAAACTGCCGACATTTTGGTTAGCAGCTATAGCACGTAACCACTACGCCACCAGGGTTTCCAATCTTTTCAGAAAGAGGGTCAAAAGTAAAACAACATGGAGGCGCAGCAGGGTTAGGGAATGCTGTAGCAATTTGCCTTTTAGTGGAAAAAAATCAGATTAACACAAAGATATAGGAAACAGGACTTGGGTGTTCCACAAAATGGCATCGAGCAGGCTGTATTAGCTTTATTTTTTTTTTGGTCTTGGCTCTATCTCTCACTAGTTCAGGCATGTTGAGATTATCACTTGCCTTCTCTGAACCTGTTTTCTCATCTGGAAGGGAGATGTTTAAAATTGATGCTCTCTAAAGTTCCTTACAATTCTCAATCCTTTCATTTTAGGAGGTGGAGCTGGCCTGAAAATGAGAAATTAATTATCCACAGAATGCCTTCCCCGGTTTGTACTGAGTAAAGAGTCAACTGGTTTGTAATAAACCAAAAATATGTTTTATAAAAATCACCAGGAAAAGAACAGAATGAGGATAATCCCTTTCCCCTTTCCTGTTGAAGCCAGTTACCAACACCACCCGCCATTTTACTGCCAAACCCACTTAGTCATCACATATTTGGTACCCGAGCAAAATCCATTCTGTCCTTGATTATACTGTGAAACCCGAGGACATCCAAAACAGTGACAAGGAAGAGATCCTGTTTTGTTCATCAAAACACTTTTCAAATTAAGCCACCACATCCTAAAATAGTAGATTAGAATCACCCATCAGGACTTCTTCCTGAAAGCATGCAAATGCACAATCCATGTTTAGAAGTGGAGTGTCAATTACTGGTGCAGATACAAAAATGACTAATAGCTAAGGCCTAATAAGACACCTGTCAATTTCCCTTTTTTAGCTTAGCTACTTTCAATTCATAGGAGTCCTCCAATGCAAACAGCATTTTGCTGACAGTTCTGTATGTGCCTGAGGAGTGATAGCATTCAAACAAAAATGGAGTTGCGGTTATTTCCATCCACTTCTTAAAAATACATTTTAAGAGTTACAGTATTAACCACAAATGAATGGCTGCCTAGTTTCTCAAAAGAGACACAGAAATAGCATTGCTAAGTCCATCAGCGAGGGGACAGCTTCCCATCACTGCTCCGGCTAAATGAGGATGAAGATTTCCTAGAAGAAGCCACAAATAGAAACGGACATTTTCCTGGAACAGAAAAATCCCAGTGAAAGACAGGAGATCATCTCCTTTTGAGACAGGAGAATATATGAAATATAAAAAACATATCAATAGTTGAGGACAGAGCTCATAGATGGTTTTGTGTTTGAGATGAGAGTGTGTGTTATTTATTAACCAAAAAAAAGTCTTGCTCCAGGTGAACATGACCGTGAAAAAACTCAAAGTGATATTTCACACGTCTCCAAAGGAATCCAAACAATTCAGGTTAAACAAGTCTGTACTTCGAGACCCTTTGTGGTCGGAGTCTCATGAAAATGGAGGTTATTTATCTATCAGGAAAACAGCTCTAAACCCTAAAAAAAAAAAAAGTTTATTGCTTTAAAAAGCCCCCTGGACTAACTATAGCTAATTCATACTCTGAATGGAAAATTATTCATATATTCAAATTTTTAAAGAACTGTCTGCAGAACCTAATTAGCATACTTTTAGAATTCTCTTTCCAAATTTAGATTCTGAAATTCACAATGAACAAGAATAACATTCCCTTTTTACCAAGAAAAAGGAAATGAAGATTAACTAGACTATAGCAGAATAGTATTTTTATTCCTTTTAAGTTTTTTAAACAAAGATTTTAAGACAATTTTATCTGCCATTGATCTGAGATGTTTTTAAAATTTATCTAAGGACACATTAACAATAAAAAATATAGTACTTGTAAGTAGGTCTTTCCAATTGCGTCTACATGGGCAGTAAGAAAAAACATTTGGGTCATATGTTACTATATAACTAATGTTAGAGCTGGGTTTATTTTAGATCATCTAAACCATTGTCTTGATATACAGATGGGAAAACTCATCTATCATTATACTTACATTTAACTTTTAAAAATAATTTGTATTTATAAATTTTCTTCATATTTTGTTGACAAAAATCCCAGTGTCATTTATGTAACTCTTCTAAGTTCTCACTACTCATAAAGTAAGAACTCCATGGGGTGTTTGATGACAGAGTTGGTACATCTTGAGGACTAGTGACTTGGAATCAACTCGACCGCAACTAACGACAACAATAGTTTGTCTTGTGTAGGAGTGAAGATGACAAGACTTTCACTTACTTTGGACATGTCATCAGGAAAGAGCAATCACTCGAAAAGGACACCATGTTTGGTAAAGTCAGGCTCAATGAAAACCCTCAATGAAATGGACTGACACAGTAGACACAACAATGGACTCAAACATACTGTAGGGTAAAGAATTTAACTTTTCCCAAAGTAAGGTGGCCTTTGTCCTTGGTTCCTGAGAAATAACCCTTACAGGACTTCCAGGCCACACCTGAGGATTTGTACTGGCAAGTGGGGGCTGGCCAGACCAGAAAAGGCTCACCTGGGAGGCTGATATCAACTAGCCTCAGGAGGCATGATTTTACGTATCATGCAGGACTAGCCAATAAAAGCCTGGAACAAGAAGTCTTGGGGAGCTTCCTGGTTGGTAAGAGACATCCATGGATCTGAAAGGATAGCATGTCCTTTGGGACATGGAAGCTCTACACTGGGGAGGGACCCTCCCAGACCTCACCCATTCATCTCTTCCTCATGACAATACTGATTTGTATCCTTTTGCCATAATAAACCTACAATCATATGTATAGTACTGTCCTTGAGTTCTGTGAGCCATTCCAGCAAATTATGAAACCCAAAGGAGAAGGAAAAGCCAGCAGGTGAAAATAAGGGTGTCAAACTTGTGGCTGGCATCTGCCTATTTAGCAGTCTAAAAGGACAGTGTCCTTTTAACTTGTACAATCTGCCCTAGCTCCGGGGGCTAGGGTCAGAGAAAAAGTGTGCCGCACGGGCAGCTCGTGTTAGAAATGATTGAGAAGTGTGAAGGTGGGGACTGGATCAATCTCCACATTTTGGGAAGTGGATTCATGCTGATTCTTATCCATGAAGTTTTTCATGAACATACCAATGATCACAGGACCAGGCAACGATTCCTTCCGTTATACGTAAGGTCACCATGAGTTGGAACTGACTCGACAGCAACTAACAAGTTTGTCTTCTAGAGTGCTATCTTGTTGTTGTCTTTAGGTGCCGTCAAGTCAGTTCCGTCATAGCGACCCCACCTACAACAGAACAAAACACTGTCCAGTCCTGCACCATGCCCACAATCGTTGTTATACTTGAGCCCATTGTTGCAGCCACTGTGTTGATCCATCTTATCGAGGGTCTTCCTCTCTTTTGCTGACCCTGTACTTTATCAAGCATGATGTCCTTCTCCAGGGACTGATCCCTCCTGACAACATGTCCAAAGTATGCAAGACATAGTATCGCCATCCTTGCTTCTAAGGAGCTTTTGGTTGTACTTCTTCCAAGACAGCTTTGTTCATTCTTTTGGTAGTCCATGGTATATTCAATATTCTAGAGTGGTATGGCACTCTAGAAATAAACAAAAATCAAATAAGCAAAACTCTTGGGCTACATATTGCTGCTGTGCACCGCTGTGCGTGGAACATAGCGAAGCATTCACCAATGCTGATTGAATGAATGAGCTTCACTGAAGAAAGCAGTTGAGTGTCGGGAAATAAACTATGCAGAGAACCATAGAACAGAGAGATCCTAAGCTTCATTTGGCTTCTAACTCTTTGCCTTATCCTGAGCTAGTAAAAAATCTCTCTGGCTCCCAGATTCCCCAATTGTCATTTTTTTTAGATTTAACTATGTTTCTATAGATTGCATGTGTGCCAGGCACTACTTTAAGAGCTTTAAATGCAATAATTCACTTAATCCTAATGACAGTCTCTGAGCAAGGCCAACTTCATCAGCATTGGCACAGGGGCCCCCCACACCCTTCCAGTGCTTGGTTGAACACTCTGCTATTACCACCTTGAAGCCCTGATGGCGCAGTGGTTAAGAGCTCAGCTGCTAACCCAAAGGTTGGCAGTTCGAAACCACCAGCTGCTTCTTGGAAACCCTATGGGGCAGTTTTACTCTGTCCTAAAGGGTTGCTATGAGTCGGAATAGACTTGACGGCAACGGGTTTGGTTTTGGGATTACCATCTTGAAATTTGAACAAGGGGCCCTGCATTTTCATTTCATTGAAATCAGAACAAGAGGCTCTGCAAACTGTGTAACTGGTTCTCTCTGTGAGATTAGAATTATTAACACCATTTTGTTGTTACTGATGTTAGCTGCCATTGAGTCAGCCCCCCGACTCATGGCTACCCCATGCACAACAAAACAAAATGTTGCCCCCTCCTGTACCACCCTGTGATCGGTTACAGACTGGACCATCATGATTCATAACGTTTTCCTTGGCGGATCTTCGGGAGCAGATCAGGCCTTTCTTTCTAGTTCACCTCAGTCTGGAAGCTCTGCTGAAACCTGTTTAGTATCATAGCAACACACAAGCCTCCACTGACAGATGAGTGGTAGCCGAGCATGAGGTGCATTGGCCAGGAATTGAACCCTGGTCTTCCGCATGGAATGAGAGAATTCTACCACTGAACCACCTTTGCCCCCATTACCATTTTCCAGATGCAGAAACTCGGGCAAAGAAGTCAAGTAACTTGCCCAAAGTCAAAAATCTGCTCCTTATTGGATCCAGAAATTACACCCAGGCTGGCTAGCTGGCTAGCCCACCACTGTAACCATTCTGCTCTCTGGCCACTCACAGAGGAGACTTTGGAAGTCCTTATCGATGAAGTTCCTGGTAGTTCTGCAGTTCCAACTAAGGTCATTTATTAACAGGAATGTTGATTTCCCTCTCTCCTCCTTCCATCAATGCTTTTTATAGATGCAGAATTGTAATGGATAAAGAAGAGATGTCGTATTCACAAAGGAGCCAAATCTGGAAAAAGAACTGCTTAGCTAAATGAAAGGTGAGAGCATTTGAAACGGTCGAGGCAGGGGCTTAGCTATTTAAATGACAAGCTGAACAAGATACCTTTAGGGCTATTTCAGGCTCTGGTACCCAAATTAGAGCTTTTAGGGTGGGATCCAGAGCCCTAGATGGAGAAGACCAAGTTAGCCAGGAATGGCAAAGCCATGGCAGAGCCGGGACACATCAAAGGAAGCACTCAGCTCTGCCTTTTATAGATGTGAAAACAGCCGAACCACACTGTAGTCCAATGGGCAAACATAAATAAAAGGCTTGCATCAGCTGAGGATCAAATAGTAGAGAAAACGGTCAAGATTTCCTCCGGGCTCTGAGTCAAAGGTCGAGTCCCCTGCAGAGAGAAGCTTCTGGCCTCCTGTGACTCTCGGAGGCTCCTGCCTAACCCTTTTCTGCCCCAGCATCTATCCAAGGCAACCGTAGGTGTTTTGTTTTGACTAAAATCTGCGAGCTCAAGGGGATGGAATGTGGACACTCCCGCTAACCCCGGGCCTGATGTACAACGGACAGATTCTGGAAGGTTATTTATTATTATTATGGTTACTATTGCTTGGTTGTCTATCTACACTCTGCATTTGCTTTTTTAAAACGAGAATAAAACCCTTTTGTTTTATTAACTGCAAAATTAACTTCCCAAATGTAAGTCAATAAAAAAACCATCCAGAGTATGGCCCCCGGACACCCTTTTAGCTCAGTAATGAAGTCACTCCCAAGGTTCACCCTTCAGCCAAAGATTAGACGGGCCCATAAAACAAAATGAGACTAAATGGGCACACCAGCCCAGGGGCAAGGTTGAGAAGGCAGGAGGGGACAGGAAAGCTGGTAACAGGGAACCCAAGGTTGAGAAGGGGAGAGTGTTGATGTGTCGTGGGGTTGTTAACCAGTGTCATAAAACAATATGTGCACGAACTGTTTAATGAGAAACTATTTGTTCAGTAAACCACCTAAAGTACAATAAAAAAAATTTAAAAAAAGAAAAAGACAGAAGCCTACTAAAGATACATTATTTTAAAAAAATAAAACAAAAAATAAAAAGGTCACTCAGATTTGGGCAGAAATGCCTCCGAAGAGAGTGATGGGAGCTGCTAAATCCAGCTTGTTCCTCACGGTCAAATGCCCTTACCCAGTGCAAACTAGAACCATGTGAGTAACACCGAAAGGATCCAGTAACTGATGGTGAAGTATTACATGGAAACGAAGGGTTTTAAAGAATCTTACCACCATCCATCCGTTAGCTTGCCCCACTGTAGTGGTTTGCATGACGTTATGACGCTGGAAGCTGTGTCACGGGAATTTCAAACACCAGCACGGTCACCCATGGTGGACAGGCTTCAGAGGAGCTTGCAGACTAACACAGACTGTAAAGAAAGGCCTGGTGATCTACTTCCGAAAATTAGCCAATGAAAACTTACAGATCGTGACCCAGCAATCCCAAACCTAGGTATATGCCCAGAAGAAGTGAAAGCAGGAGCATAAACAGAAACCTATACACAAACGTTCATTGTAGCACTATTCACAATAGCTGAAAGATGGAAACAACTTAAATGTTCATCCACAGATGAACGAATAACCAAGATGTGGTCCATACACACAATGGGATACTACTCAGCCATAAAGAGAAATGAAGTCCTGATGCCTGCCACAACATGGATGAACTTGACAACATCATGCTGAGCGAAATAAATTGTCAGTCATGGAAGGACAAACACTGTATGATCTCACTTACATGAAATAAGCAATATCTAGAAATCAAAGATTAGTAGTGGTTACTAGGGTTGGGGGGCGGAGAAAGCAGGAGTCTCTGCACAGGGGACATTGAGGTTATGTCAACAGTGGTGGAAGGATTTGGAAAGGGATAGCGAGAATAGTTGCACAACTTGAAGAATGCGATCAGTGTTACCGAACTCTACAGGAAGAAACTGTTGAGATGGTGTATGTTTTGTTATGTATATTTTCACCACAATAAAATTTTTAAAAAAGAAAGTCTATGGATCACAACAGAATATTGTCAGACAGTGCTAGAAGATAAGCCCCCTAGGGTGGAGGGCCCTCAAAATACCCGGTGGCCGTAACGATGGACTCAAGCATACGGACGATCGTGAAGATGGCTCAGGACTAGGCAATGTTTCGTTCTGTTATCCTTGGGGGTCTCCAGGAGTCCGAGTCAACTTGACAACTCAATGGCAACTAACAACAGCAAAGAATAGTTCTCTGATAAAATTCCATATCACCCGATTGGATTAAATAAGGCCAATGGGAATCCATAGTTTTTAGACTATTGTTGTTCTCTGATTGGTCAATAAGGGCCTTTATGCCTTAATATTTGATCAATTAGTCAAAAACAGTCTCTCAAGAGGTTCCCATCCTGCCTCCCTGCTCAGAACTACCAGGCACCAGGTGTGGGTTCCCAAAGGGCCTTGCCTGCTCCAAATCCATTCTGCACTTGTCTCTTGTGGGACCGCCTGTCCCTGCAGTCTGGCCTGGAATTCCTTTGAGTGGCGTCATTGTTCTGTGTGCAACCGCAAATCAGAAACAGTGATCCTAAAAGCCAAATTGAAGGCGCTGGCCTTGTGGAGGCCATGGCTGGGAGCAGAGGAGTATGGAAGGATGATATCTGACCTTGACTCCTGAACCCTGGGAACATCTGCAACCACACAGCTCACTGTCTATGTTAGCATCGCTTTACCATTCCAGGAAACTCTTGATCAGGAAGATGAAGTTGCAAATAACCTTCGTGTTTGTTTCTGGAACTTCCCAAAATTTCATTTATCAGACGCTGAGATTCCCTCCACCAGACTCATCAAATGCCTATTTATGTTTCATGATTGGCTTCCCAACCCTCGCTATGTCACCAATCCCGAACTATTCTATAACAAGTGTTGTCCAGTCCCGATCAACCCTGCCCCAGTGAAACACCCGCCTTAACCAGACCCCATAGATATCCTGCCTTCGCCCTCACACCTCGGAGACACTGCTTAGACTCTGCCTTGCTTTAGCAACATTCTGATATTCTGCGTCACGTAGCTGAAATCATACAGTATGTAGCTTTTAGACTGGCTTCTTTTCACTTAGCAATATGCATTTGAATTTCCTCCATGTCTTTTCAGAGCTTGACAGTTCATTTCTTTTTATCTGTGACTAATGTACTCCATTGTGCGCACGTACCACAGTTTGTTTATCTATTAACCTTTTAAAGGGTATGTTGGTTGTTGCTAATTTGGGCAATTACGAATAAAGTTGCCATAAACATCCATGTGCAGATTTTTATGTGGACATATGTTTTCAATTCACTTGGGTAAATACCTGTGAGTGGGACTGCTGGATCAGGTGGTAAGCCTACATTTAGCTTTGTAACAAATTGCAAGACTGTCTTCAAAAGTGGCTATCCCTTAGGAGACACTGCGCTTCCATTAAGGGTGATGGAAAACCTTGGAAACGGATAGTGCTGACGGCTGCACAAAATGATGAACACAATGAATGCTACCAAACTGCGCATGTGAAGAACGTGAAAGTGGCGAATGTTCTGTTACAAATACATTTACCAAAAAAAAGATATTTTGGTGATCTTTGCAGGGAGTCAGCTGTCAACACTCCCTTCCCCTCCACGACCAACTCCGATTCATTTATCCACTGATTCACACGAATGCTGAGCAATAAGCAAACGGACACGAGGAAGGCCCCGGGCTCTGTGGGATCTTCAGAGAAGGGACCAGCGCAGGGCCTTCTCCCCAACAGGACAAGAAAGGACTGGGACCAGCGCTGGAGAACCCAGCATGGCCTGCTGAGGTCTACAGACCCCCAGGGAAATGGTCTCCCTGTTCCCGAAGAGGATCCCCAGGTGGCACCAACGATTACGCACTCAGCTACTAACCAACAAGTTGGTTTTCAGAGGTGCCTCAGAAGAAAGGTCTGGCGATATTCTTCTGAGAGTTCACAGCTGTTGAAAACCTATGGAGCACAGTTCTCCTCCGCAGCACATGGGGTCACCATGAGTCGGAATCAACTCAATGGCAACTGGGTTTTTTGGTTTTGTGGTTTTTTTTTTTTGGTTTTTTTTTTTTTTTGGTGCATGCAGAGGTGAGCTAACCTCTAACTGACCTTGAGGCTGGGAAGACGTGAGACAAGGAACGGGGACTCTTGCTGTGGGCATCTCAGCCTGCCTGTCTCTATTCAGCCTTCCCTTGAGACTTGGTTCCCAGCATTTGGAGACCCAACAACTAGAACTAAACCATAGTGAGCAGACGAAGAAAATTAGACCTGCATGTAAAGAGGATGAGCAACAGAGAGAGCAATCAAGTCAGATTGTTTACATTTCGCACCTGCCAAGAGACACAGAGACAAAGGTGAAGGGAAACTAATGAAGGACGTTCAAATTCAGGGCCAAAAAACAGTCTGGAGCTAAAAATTATGATTTTCCAACTACCATTTCAAGAGATGAATTGGAGGGAAGTGCGGCCATGTTAAGACCCAAAATAGTACCCTGAGATATCTAATGAAAGAAATAAATCACAGAGAGAAAATATAAATAGCTGGAAATCATAAATCATAAAGTTTCCTTACAAAGTTATAAAGTTTTCAGTAAAGAATTTTGACAGAAAGGGACTACAGTCCAAGAACCCCATATTTAGTCCCCTGCCAGGACTAACCTTAACAGAAATCCCAAATCAGACAAAGATGAAAAGAGAAAACAGGAATGAGTAATAAATTTTGAATATATACATATATGTTTGAATATATGTATATATTTGAATGTATGTGTGTATAAATAAATAACAATATAATATCTAGGAATGTGTGTAAAAGCATTAATAAATTAACATTTATTGAGCTATTACAACTATGAACAAGGTGCTCTGTAAGTACTTTTCATTCATAACTAATCTAACCCTTATAAAATCCCCGTGAGGATGGTACCAGTATTAACCCATTTTACCAAAGAGGAAACTAAGGCGCAAAGTGATGAAGTAACCGATCCAAAGTCACAAAACCAGAAAGTGGCGGAGTCAGAATTCAAACCCAGGCAGCCTGGCTCCAGATCCCAAGTTTTTAAACATTATCTCCCCCAGATTATTCTCAAATAGGAACTCTTTTTTTTTTTTTT